>NC_037296.2:760542-1079881 GCF_000002775.5 Populus trichocarpa
CAAAATCATGAAATAATTATATAATATAGATAGCATTCGTGTATCCTTCTATAGATATATTTTTAGTATGATGCAATGTACGGAGCCATGTAATGATATAATGCATGAAAAATATAATGAAATCATTATTCATTGAATTTCTTTGTTTGATTGCCAGATTTAATAGCTGCTACTTACCTTTTCAGGCATATTGACGTGGACAAAGAATAATTCAGTGGTGATTCACTGTCCTGCTATCTGAGGAAATTATTCTCCATTATCAACTATATCTGATGACAATGCATGCAGATCATTTGGACGACACCATAGTTTTAAAACTTGAACCGGTTCAATACCTGAGTTTCAAGTTTTGACTAGGTTACAAGGTTTTGACCGAGTTGGCCGGGTTATTTTTTTTTAAATCAAAACGACGTCGTTTTAGTTAAAAAACAAAACAAAACAAAAATCAACGGGTTTGCAATCGGGTCTTGACCGGGTCTTGCCGGGTCAACCCGTCGGATCACACCGGGTTTTTTCTTCCCCCATTTTTTCTTCAACTCTGCCTAGTTCCAGCCCCGGGTCGGCCGGATCCCGAGTTGACCTGCCGGACCGGTCCGGATTTCAAAACTATAAATAAAACTATTCTAGCTAGCTCTCTAGTTGTGGGGTTAGAAAATTTATTTCTTTTTTCTTTTTATTTTGAGTGCAATGAATTAATATTTTGGATTTACAAATTGCATGTTAAGGACCAAGGAGTAGCTTCTTTTTATTTTGAAGGACTATTCTGTACAACAACATCATTTTTTTAAAAAAGAACTGTTAGGTTTCTAGGATATATATAAATTTTAGGAAGCCACGACGGTGCCAGCCACTGCTACCTCCGCCTTCGAGTTCAGAGGAGCTGTAACCTTAGAACTTGCTAATAGGCTTAGCCTTGCCCTTGGAGCTTGTGAGTCATGTAATTAATTTTAATATATAGGCAAATATTAGCTATTTCACCCACGCTCTGCGGTGGGCTGAATTTGTTTTCCTAAAAAAATGAATAATATACATTTTTTTTCAATGCTTATATATATATATATATATATAATAAGTGAAAATAAAAAAGTTTATATGTATATATTCAATCAAGTAAATTGAAAATTATATATGTTAATAAATAAATAAAAATTCATTAACAATAAATAAAGATGAAAATCAAAAAATTAAGAGGCATGTATAGACCAAGATATTTGGTCTTGAAATTTAAGCATTTAACATAGTTGTGTTTATAAAAATTATTTTTTTATTTAATCAAGTGATAGTAAAAATAGACACACATAAAATTGATTGAATATATATATATATATATATATATATATATATATATATATATATAAAGTTACACGTATTAAAAATATTATCTAAAAATAAACTTCATATATATAAAACATAAAAAAAATAGATGAATTGGAACAATCTCTTAAAAAAAAATAACTGCTATTTAAAAGATGTTAAATAAACAAAATAAAAGAGAGAATGAATATTAATTTAAGTATAGATATAAAAATTATTTTGAAAAACTATAAATAAAAAAATTAATTAAAAAAATATTTTTTTTAAAAAAAAAAATCAGGTGTCATTGTGCCTAAGTTGTAATGCCCAGCATCATCTGACCTATCTAGTAAGGGCTCATGCCCGGACTTGCAAGAGTAGACATATGCGCCTAGGTCCTTAGTTTTTTTTTTATATTTTAGACACGTTGTCCATCCTAATTTTTTTTTTAAAAAAAGAGCTAACTAACACATGTTTGATATTGCCTATTTTCTGGCCACCACAGCAGCCAGAAAATCATGGCATAAGTTTGTTCGATCTAAAAATTTATTTTCAATTTATTTTTGATTTAAAACATTTAGAAAATATTTTAAGAGACTTGATAAACTCATTTATGACCTCGAAAAACCGTTATAAAATATGAAATTAATCCGAAATAAAAAAAAACCTTACATAATTGAAATATGTTATTATAGGCAATTTCAAAATGAAAAAATATCTAATATAAACTTTCTTTATCAAATAAAATAATTTGATATCAATATCGATGGTGTTTGGTGACTGCAATCGAAAACATAAATTTTCTCTCTAGGGATTAAATTCCGGCTACTTTTTTTTTTATGCATGATGATGTTCGATTATTTTCTTCTGGGATTCAGTTCATGCATGTACGCAGCAGCATTGTGGTTGTGGACAACCACTGTTATGCTAGCAAGTGATAGGCTATTTACTATAATATAAACTTAAGCATGCATATTAAACCCTGGTCTATAGATTGACCAAGAAACTCGGAACCTGGCTTGAGTTGGGTTTCAAATTGTTTATTTTTTTAAAAAAAATCGGGGTGAATGTTAATCTGGTTGGTCAAGCTAGGATGATGTGTCAAGCTGGGATGATATTTTCTGAAAGGATATCTTTCTGAAATTAACTTGAATTAAACTCGTCAACGCCTGTGTTTTGGATAGCGTCTAATAATAACTACGCGTTGAAACTCAGAGTCAAATGGTTCCGAATAAACTGATGATCGATTCACACCCTTTTTGTCCTGAGTGGGATTCTGTATGTTAAGCCGCAACTCCTCTAATTTTAACTTACAAATTGTTTTAATAAATGAGCTCCCAATGTTTCGATAATAATTGTTTTTTAAATTATTTTTTTATTTTTTAAAATTTATTTTTAATTTCAGAATATCATAATAATATAAAGACATAAAAAATATTAAAAAATATTAAAAAATATTTTTAAAACATAAAAACAAAGAAAGTAATTTGCTGCAGGCAAAATGCATTGTTGACACTTTAGTAATGCCTCTTAAAGTCTCGTTGATCTCGAGGAAATCCCTCCATATTTCTAAAGATAGCAAAAGAATACTATGAGAATGTTGAACTCCTAAATTAAAGTGGTGGAAGAAGACAAATTTTGCAGCAACTATTCTGGCATATGGCAAACTAATTACAATTGATCAACTTTCCCTATCGTCAAGGCATCAAGTGGAGAACATGGCAAAGAAGAATAAAAAAGGAAGCGTTGCCAATGGCTACCACACAAAATTTTGTTAGATACTTGCAAAAAACAGAAGGACGTATTGCATAGGAGCAAATGACCAGGAAAATTGGTCCGATATCTATTTTACAATCATATAAAAAGTCTGGCAAACATAGCTAAATACTAGTATTGGTTAACATCACTTTAAGAATCATTACCACACAAAGCCATCAGCTTCAGGTGTGCTAATTTATGAACTGCCAAGGAAGTGTGCCAATGCCTTGTCGGCGTCATTGTCATACGTTAGTAAAGCTTCAGCTACACTACTAGAAGAAAATCCCATTTCTCGTAGAAGGGTGTAGCCATTGACAAATTCCTGGACCTGGAGGAAAGAAACATAAAGGTCATCGTTCATTTCAACTACTTGAAAAGAAAATGCTCTAATTTGCATTGAAGCAATGGCAAAATACCGTGTTCTTTGTTCTTCAAATGTAATCCTACTAATTGGATTAGTTTCAAATGGTGGATAATCGCAAGAAAGGAAAGGTAAATGCCATGACTATAACAGCCACCCACATACACAGGCACAGGAGTATATAATCCCAAGATAGAAATGAGAGGGGAGAACAATTACCATGACCAGACCCACACACATGGACAACTCACTGTACACTATACCCTCAAAGAAGTAAGAAACGACTACTGACACCATACCAACCATCAGAATCACCTAGCATCTTGACATTTAAAAAAAAAAACAAGAAAGCACCTTAGTTGGATTATCTCCATAGTTTGCAACTGCAAGAGGAACAGCATCTCGACTGAGTCCCGATGCAATATATTTTCTCTCTACAGGATCTGCGGTCGGACCCTGCATTATCAACAATGTTCATTTCATAACTCAACAACTGAGAACCTTTGTCATTGACTAATTAAACCTACACATACATATCCCAAAATCATTTAAAAAAAAAAAACTAGCATGCAATTATCATTACATTTCAATAAGGATATGATATTTATTGTCTATACCAATCAATTTATCCAGACTAATCTAATCACATATAACAGCAGAGTTCACTGCACCAATCAATTTAATTGATCTGGTCTTTATACTGTCCCTCCTACTTCATTCACAAAAACTGATTACAAAATCACAACGTTCTCAAATTATACATCTCAACTCCAAATATACTCAAATCCACTCGATCAAATGTGAGTAAGAAAATGTCAGCCACTAGGATAGTATTTAAGCAAGTACCAAAACTATGAACACCTCCAACACAAATAAAATTACCAGTGAAGAAGTTGATTCTATTGGTTTCAGAAGGCAGATCTTCGAACAAGGAGAGGAGAAACAAGAATTGGAGGACTTGGCACAGTATACACGGAGAAAACAGGCATCAATTCCAAGGAGGTAGGAGAGTAGCATGGATTGCGATATAGAGAGGCTTCAAATTAGCCATCTCCTTATACACCCATACTCCTCCTCCTGATTTTCTTCTACTAACACCCAATCCAGCGAATCTCAAAATCTCAATCACCATTCTCTACAACTCCCTTATTTTTAAGTTACATAACCCTACTTCATCATTAATCATTACATAAAACAAACAATTATAACAATCAATTCCACTGCAACGACAAATCATAGGAATTTCTCCAATGAAAAAATTATGAAGCACATTTACCGTTGAAGGAGTCGATTCTAACGGTTTAGAAGGCAGATTTTCCAAGCCAAGCAACCTACTCCAATTCACGCTGCCCTTCTCCGCTTCCGCTATAATCTGCCTCTCAAGCTCAAAATCAAACTGAACACTACTCCGCGGAATCTCTCCTATTTGCGGCGTCAGTTGTGGCTATAAAACAAAACAGATTAATTAATAATCACAATCATTATCAAATAACAGATTAATTAAGAATATGATTTTAAATACAAATCATACCGGAGGGGTGATGCGGTACTCCGGTTTTATCATAACGCGAATCCCTAATCCTGCTGAAACCGACCAATAAAAAATAAATCAAATTTAGAATTAATCGATTGATTAAAGTAATCACGTAAATTTACTTACAGGAAGGAGAGGAGGAGGAGGGTTGGGGGAAGGAGTGGTGGCGGGATACGGGAGGGATTGCGGGGTGCGCGGGTTGACTGACTCTTGGATAGAGAGAAGGTCCGTACATAGGATGGGTAGGTGGTGGTGCTGTTGTTAATGGCGTGGATGATCTGTACATCGGGGATTGGGTGTCGTACGGTGAGCTTGTTCTGTTTCTAAAATCGTACTCCATTGTTGAGAGAGGGAGAGACGAAGAAAAGAAAGTTGTTGTTAGTTGTTTGGAAACTGAGGAGGAGGAGGATAACGTGTTTCAGGTTTGTTTGTTTTGGAAGTTTAGACTATTCTAATGACGATTTGGGATTTAAGGTTTTTTTTTAAAAACAACGAAGTTTATTGGATTTGAGCTTCCTATGGGATCTAACCATTAAATTAAATTAAAATTAAAAAAAAATTAATATTTTACTTTGCTGTTCAGCAAGACAAATATTATATTAAATTAGTGAAATGATAATTTTTATTTTCTCAAATAAAATTATCTAACTAGTTATTGGAGATAAAAAGAATTTTTTTATATAATTTATTTGTCATTATCATATTAATGGAGAAAAATTGGTTTTTTTAGAACAAATCGGTTTTTTTTTATGTTTTAGAATAAAAAATTTAAAACTAGAATCAAGGGTTTTTTGGTCTTTTAATATTTGATGGCATAGTGAAAAGACTACATTACTCTTAAAAGCAAAAAAAAAATTGATGTTCATGGATTTATGAATACTTTCATCATTGTTTTTTTTAGTTATTATCAATTTGAATGGGGAGTAATTTAGTATTTTAACAAATATAAATATAATTAAAAAACTTTATTGGCGTGTGTGTTGATTCAGAGGCCTCCACTGTAAACCTCGGGATATAATTAATAATAATAATATAAAAATTTGGGATGAAATGAAATGAAATAAGAAAAAGAAGAAGAAATAGTTAATAAGATATAAAAAAGATAAGTTATGGCCGAAACTGTCTAGTTTTTCAGTACGGAAAATGGTGTAGCCATTTTGAGAAATGGCTAGAGCAATTTAAAAATAAAGAACATAAAAATACAACTTGAATTAATTTGTCAAACTCATGATCTGGGATCTTCAAAACGAGATAACCTCATGGAAAGAAAAAAAAATTGACTTGATTTAACCTAGATTAATCCGTCAAATTTGTAACTTTGATCATGAGATTGAGATAACCCCTTAAAGAGCAAATCAAAACAAAATATAAAACTCAATACTCAATCACCATTGTTGACCCAATTTTGAAAGATGATATTTGTAAAAATTTTAATTAAAAAAATGACATAAAAAATGAGTCAAGTTAACCCGGGTTAACCAATTAAACATTATCATCAGGTCATGAGAGCGAGATAACATAATAAAAAACAAATTGAAACAAATCATGAAGTCTAATTTCCAATCAAACACAATATTAAATGATGAATTTGGGGAAAAAAGTCGGTTAAAAAAATTGAGTTAATTGGGTTAACTTGCTAAACTCATGATCCGGGTCATGAGACAGGGACAATCTAATAAAAAACAAATTCATTGTTAAGGGACTAATGATCTAGTTCATGAGATCGAGATAATCCTTAGAAAAAAATAAAAAATTAATCAATTTAATCGGGGTTAAAATGCCAAAACTCGCAACCTTGATCGTGAGACCAAGATATATCCATAGAAAGTAAATCAAAACATATTATGAAGCTCAATTCTTAACCAACCCAATATTGAATGATGAAATTGAAAAAAAAAATCAATTAAAAAAATAACACAAAAAACAACTCGAGTAAACTTGGGTTAATTCATTAAGCACTATTCCCGAATCATAAGACCAAAATAACATAATTGAAAATAAGCAAAACAAATCATGAAATCTAATTTTCAATCAACTCAATATTAAAAAAAAAAAATTAATGAAAAAAACTTAGTCAACTAGGTTAATTCACTAAACTTATAATTTATATGATAACTCATTAAAAAAAACAAATTTACGACTTAAGAATAAAAATAAAAAATATTGATTAAAAAATATAAAAAAAAAAAGAAGAAAAAAGCGCTTTATAAAAAAAAGGTACAGTGAAACCCTCCTTTTTAATTTATAAATAAGCGATTTACTAGTTACTACAACATAAGGCTAACTTTCTAGGCATATTTACATCAAGGCACGGGGATATCAACATCAAGCTACCACTACATTTCTTTAATACACAAAAGATAAACACTAATGAGTAAAGATCTAAAACCAGGGGCTAACTTTCTGAGCTTGATTACAAGGCTTTCTGAGAAAATGGCACGACGGACTTTGCATAATCACAAACCAAAAAGGTGGTCGTTGGAACCGAATATGGCAGCATTGAATCTCGTGTTCAAATCACTGCCATCCAAAGCAGAACCAAAGCGATCAAGCCATTGAGTTGGACTCGGGTTATCACTCTCCTCGACCCACTCTGAAGTCATATCAATGTCATCGTATTGAATAGGATCGGCTTCTAAAGGTTTTGTTCTCATTTGTCTTGTTAACTTGAGATTGTAGTTTATGTAGGCAAGGTCATTCAATGTTTCTTTGTCAATCTTATTGCGTTTCTCAGAGTGAATTTGCTGAAATGTGCTCCAATGTTTCTCGAAAGTAAACGTGCTGCAAACCTGACTCAGTATTCTGATGGCAACTCGTTGCAACACGGGTGCAGAGTCACCAAATTGTTCCCACCAAAGCCCTGCAATATGTCAACATTAAAAGTTAGTTTTGATAATTCAACAAATGAAGTTATGGACATATACCAAAATAATACTTTCACAAGCGTAAGATCATAGGCAAAAGACAAGTAAACAGAGACTCAAACCCTGCATGCCAACTCAGTTAAGACAGTAAAAACAGAAACCTATCTGCATGGCATAAAATCACAATTCAAAGGATGTTATTGCCATTTCCCATGTATAAAAGGGTGTTTCTGGATGTCCAGTTGTCTGCATAAGCATGCATGAAGCTGCAAAGTTCCAGGATATGCAAATGACACTTGAAACTGAAACAAAAAATATGATGAATGTTTGTGTGAAGCATAACCAAAGTCGAATGTGAAAAGCGTCCACAATGTAAGTTCTGCTTCTCTTAGATCAACATCTTAATAGCCATTCCAGAAGTTGTGGCAGTTAACCTAAAACCTAACTTTTTTTCTTGTTTTTGAGATTTGAGGATTTTAGTTCATCTAAAGACTGATAGAAGTTAGAAAATAACAACAAATCCTAGAAGCTCCCAACCAGAAGCAGCTCAAAGCTGATCTGGATGTGAGGATTTTCCACCTTGTATTCAGTTTCTCTGCGTTGTCGGCATGAATGTTCTATGACAATGATGGACCACAAGGGGGCAAATGTGGTTGCTATATACAATGCTATATTCTCCTCAAATTAGTATATACCAGTGGTATGCCACAACATGCAGTTTGCAAACAACATCAGACAAAGCTCATACTGGCACACTCGTGCATATGCAGACATTCATACACATCATGTACAGAGACATACCAGGTGCAACTGTATCTCGTGCCTCCATAGCTAGACTACAACCAAACATTCCACTTGCCCTCGTGAAAATAAAAATCTGATTGGTGATGTCACGTCTCATATCAGGTGTAGGAAGTAGCTTCTCTATAACCTTGAAGAAGTCTTCTTTAATAGATACAAGGAATTTAATTTCTGGATTATACTGGACGCTGGGGTTCAAGAATGCAGCTGCTGAATGTAAAGGTGAATGGAGTTGACCCCCCCACTTTCTGTCTACTATGTCTAAAAAGGTCTTGCATTTGCTTTCATCCATTATGTAGTAAGTCCTAATCGATTCCTTGGCCCTGGTCATTAACTCGTAGATAGAACCCACAGCAGGTTTACCACCTGATACTTCCCTCATCACTTTGAGAAAAGGCTCGGATATAGCCACACTTTCTTCCACTGCCCTCCAGAAATCCCCATCCTCAATGATAGCAATACAAGCTATGTTTTTTGGATTATTTGCATACGAGGAATTCATAGAAAACTCAGGGCTGTTGAGCATTTGCTTCAATCTTGACCTCTGCTTCAGCATCGATTGCAATGAGAGGAAATTCGACACAGGCTTCGTGATACCAGTCTTGATTAGTTCCTGCCCTCCGGTAAACTTTTTCATCAGATCGAGTATTGAGACACTATTGTATATAACCTTTGATATGGTTTGTGCTTGTAAGATGCATTTGTTCACCCAATCTACTTTAGAGAACTCCTCCAAGATCAAATTCAAGCATTGAGAAGCACAAGGAGACACAAAAATGGTTCCATAATTCTGAAGAATGTGGTTAGCAATACCCGTATAGTTGAAACTACTATCCATAATTATCTGCACAACATTTTCAGCACCAAAGTCTTGAATAACAGAATCAAATAAATCAGCAAGGCATTTGGTGTTCTTAAAGATAGACGATGCATCTACAGACTTGTGGAAAAACGTCCTGGAGGGAGAGGAAACTAAGAAGTTGATCAAAGCTCTAGACTTGTTATCCGTCCATGTGTCAGCAATGATAGTACAACCAGTGGTCGCCCACTCTTTCTCGGCATCCTTCGTTTGCAAACTAACTTCAGACTTGATCCTTTCCAACCACGTAGTCCTCAACATATCAGCCGAAGGCCCTGTAAATCCCGCACCACATTTCCCAATTGCATCAACCATTAGCTGATACGACGGAGAACGAGCAACACTAAAATCCAACTTATTCTCAAAAAAGAAGAGAGCAATGTTTTTTTCAGCATTCTCTTGGCTGCTTAGAGGTGGCACTGCCATTGGCATTGGCATCACAGTAGGGTAAACTTTCGCCACCACCGGAGTTGGAGCTGTTGCTTCGACGGTCAAAAGACTTCGACTCGAAGTAACATTTACCGTAGATTTACCCTCCACAACCTTCTGCTTCTTGGCATTGCCAGTTTCTTTAACATCATCCTTGGATGCTATTATAGCTCTTACCCTATCACTAACATCATCCCTCACTTTGCTACACGGATTCACACCTTTACTCGGAAGTCTAGACAAATGATGCTTTAATCTACTAATCCCACCATTCAAAATCCTTAAACAAAATTTACATTTCACCTTGTTTCCATCTAATTTCTCAGCATATTCCCAGCAAACATCTTTTTCTCGAACCACTACCAATCATTAATTAATTAACATAAAACTAATCAGCACATTTTACTTAATAAAATTAAACTACAAGATTTATAGGAATAATAATAAGGTTTAACTTACTGATTAATTATAAAATGTTTCCGAGCCCAGCACAACCGATTAAATAGAAAATGTTTCCGAGTCCAGCACGCCCACCTAGAGAGAAAGAGAGAGAAATTTTTTTAAAAATAAAATTTATATCAGCATTGGCTTGAATGATAACTGAAGTACCAATGCAATTAAGAGTAACGAATTAATCAAGGAATTCAAATCCATCAACAATACAAAGAAATGCATCAAATATTTGGATTAATATTCATCTTTCAATGCTCAACTTGTCTTCTAATTGATTAAAGTTCCTATTGGAAATCGGCTTTAATTTACACTTTTTTTTCTTTTTACAATAAATGATTTTCCATTAAAGGAAAAAAATTAAAGTGAAGTAGGATATCAGATTTTCCCTCATTTTCCGAGTAACCAAACAGAGTATTGAGTGAGGAAATCTTTTTTAAAGTTTTGAAACGAAAATTAATTTTAAATTAAAAAAGGGGGGGAGGGTAAAGAAATGAAGAAGAGAGATAAAGCGAGAAATAAGAGGGGGCTTACAGAGAGAGAAGGGGGAGAGGCGAGTCGACGGAGAGATAAACGGAGGTTGCAGAGTTGGGATGTTTCTCTTTTCTTTTTTATTTATCGCGCGATATTTTGGACTTTGGTGATAGTACTTAGGGTTTTATCAAGCTTTATTTTTCGCTTTCTCTCTCTGGTCTTTCTCTTTCCAGTGGCTTGCTGGTTTATCCTCTCTTTTCTCGTTTTACTTGATTTTTTCTGATGGTGCCTTTTTATTTTCCATTTTAGGCCTTTTTGTTCCTTTTAGGCGATATATCGTCGATACTGTGAACCACTCCTATCTTGACACGTCAGTAAAAATTTAAAGTTAAAGCCGAAAACGACGCCGTTTCCTAAAATGGCTAGGAATAATAAAAAATTTGTAACGCTGGAAGCCACTCTTTTTATCAGAGCCTGGTTTCGATCCAGGGACCTGTGGGTTATGGGCCCACCACGCTTCCGCTGCGCCACTCTGATTTGTTGAACACATGCTCATCCAAATATTATATATCCTACTCATACTAAACCATTCCACTTCAATGTGGCCCCCATCCAAGACTGTTTGCATGTCAGGTAGAGAGAAGGGCTCAGACCTGAAGCAGAAAGCCACGAAAGGAATGATTATCCTACAATCCTTAAATTCGTCCCTATCTCCTTGTTGCATCCGGCCATATGACCCTGGTATAATGTTTGTTTTTATGGTAAAATTATATTTTTTTATTTTTTAAAATTTTTTTTTATGTGTTTAGATTTTTTTGATGTGTTGATGTTAAAATTAAATTTTAAAAAATAAAAATATATATTATTTTAATATATTTCAAAATAATATATATTCTAATCATACTAAACCATTCCACTTCAATTTGATCCCCGTCGACCAAGACTATGTGTGCAGGTCAGGTAGAGAGAAGGGCACAGACCAGAAAGCCACAAAAGGAATGATATCTTACAATCCTTAAATTTGTCACTATCTCGTTGTTGCACCCGGCCATTCGATGATTATTAGTGTAGTTTTTGTTTTTGCGGACAAATTATGTTTTTGAGATTTTTTATTTAATTAATATTTTTATATTTAAATTGTTTTGATATGTTGATATTAAAATTCAATTTAAAATAAATATTATTTTAATATATTTTTAAATAAAAAAATTAAAAAAAATAATTGTTATCGTAATACCAAAAACTAACCTGGGATAATACTATTATTGATTCCTTAATCTTTTGAATATGAAATATGTTTTTTTCATCACAAAGTGGAAAAGAGATGTTAGGCAATCAGAATCAAAGTTCATGTCCAAGCCTGTCGGATCTTTCTATTGACTTTTAACTAATTTATTTTGATTCCCTCCATTTTCAATCTCCTCCTTGCCCTAGCCCTCGTGTTCTCTTCTATTTGTCATCGCAAGCCTCATGCTGCAGGCAGGCACAGGAGAAAGAGAAGTTGACCCAGATAAACTATATATATATATATATATTAATGAGAAGCTAGCCATATTCTAAGACTTTATTGATGGAAGATCTCATTTCTTGATGATTATTACAGAGTGTCAATCTTTCTTCAGATTATAATATATAATCATGAAAAATTTAAATAAGAAACAAAATTAGATATCGATCCATGAAAACTATATCTAAATTTATTTAATATTTATTTATTTATTATTTATAGATAACAATTAATTAGGGAGAGAGAACAAGTCAAGGGTGTTGTGGTATAATAATTAAACATTGTCAAGCATAATTATGTCACTCTTGTCTCTGTGGTAAGCAAGGCACTTATTAGGTCAATATTCTTCATGCATGCTGTAATACTATATATTATTCTAATATCTTAGAGCACCTATCTCATTAGAAAATATAATTTTCTCATCATGTCAGCAATTTACGTCTCGAAAAAGTCAATTCTTATTTATTGAATATTCTACGTCTTCTTCTTCTTATTCTTATTCTGCAAGAAGAGGATATGTATCAATTTCAGATGACTGAAATTCGAATTAGCGATACCAGCAATTTGTTATTAGGAATGAGTAAAAAAATCAAAAAAATTGATTAAATCGAAAAAATCAGAAAAAAATAACTGAAAAAACCGAATCTTGAAAAAAAACTGACTAAAATTTTAAAAAAACTGACCGGTTCGGTTCAGTTTTGGTTTTATAAGCCCGAAACCAAAAAAAATCGAACCGAACTGAACCCAAACAAAAAAAACCGGAAAAAACCGAGCCAAAACAGAGCTAAACCAAAAAAACCAAGCCAAACCAAAAAAACTGAGCCAAACCGGTTTTTATCCAAAAAAATCGAATCGAACCGAAACCAGTCGGTTTGAACCAGTTTCAGTTTTTTTAAAAAAATTTCGATTTGGTTACTTTTTTTTAATAAAAACCGAACCGAACCTAAAAACGAACACCCCTACCTCTCATCAACAAACATCAAATTACAGAAAGTCAAATATTCATAAATCTTTTATTTGCAACTTGAATTATTAATTAGTTTCTTTTATCAAATTATTGAAATAATTAAACTCAGTTTTAGTACGTGAATAATAAGTTTATAAAGACAAAGAACCATAAAATAATAATATTTTTTTCCAAAGCAACTCACACATATTATCAATGGCTATTTAGTATGTTTTGTTTTCCCTTTATTTTTTTAAATTAATTTTGGATTTAAGATAGAATTCCAACTTGAATTATCATCATTCTTTACACAAGCAAAAAAATTTATTTTACTTTCTTTAGTTTTCAGCTTTTTTTTGATATATTTTCTTATATGGAGTAACAACGATGAAATTTGGGTAAGAAGTGAATGTTTTTTTTTTTTTAATTGTAACTTGGCTTTTAAATTGTTTTTACTTGAAATACTCTACACTATTATATATACAAAAAAACAAAGTTTCATCGTAAAAGAATGGAAAAGTAGGGATGATTATTTTTTGTTCGGTTTAGTTTTTATAAAAAAAAGACCTATTTTGGTTCCGTTTTTTAGGATAAAAACCAGTTCAAACCGGTTTGGTTTGGTTTTTTCGGTTTGACTCGGTTTTTGCCGGTTTGGCTTGATTTTTTTTTATTCGGTTCGGTTTGGCTTTTTCGGTTTTAAGCTTATAAAACCGAAACCAAACCGGCTAATTTTTTTAAAATTTTAATCGATTTAATTAATTCTTTTTTTACAATTCGATTTTTTCAATTATTTCATTTTAATTTTTTCAGTTTTCTTTATTTTTTTTAGTTTTTTCCACACTCCCAGAAAGAAGAGCAGCTCTGACGTCGGTCTCGGTGCCTGCCCACATGGATCTCTACAGTAAGGTCTGGAAAGCCAAGACAGCAAGGCGTGGTTTGGTGGTAGAGAAATAAATTGCAAGTGGGAGCCATTATGTTGAATACTGTCATGTCTCGATCCAACTGCCACCATTGATTGGTGCTTCTTCTCCTTCGTTGATCAACGTCAAGACAACGACTTCCAAAAAATCAACATTCAGTTTTTACGACTCCACGCCGGCAGCATACATTATTTTTAATCCCATGTGATAGATGCCCTAAAAATAAACAAGGAAATTATTTTCCACAATGTTTGTATTATAGACAGTTTCATGTCAAACCTTTAGTTTTCATAGCTGGGAGTTTTAGAGGTTGATGACAAAAATTGGATTTTCTGCAAAAACAATTTTTTTTAAAAAAGATTTTAGAGATCCTGTAATAATTAAGCAAATGAGTTTATTATAAAGATATGCAGTAAATGAACATTAAATTCTAAAAATAAAAATATGTACTCTTTGTTTATGTTTAATGAATACTGAGAATAAATGAGCATTAAACATCATAACTTTCTTTTCTTTTCTTTTTAAGTGAGAGAAATACCCTTACAATCAACATTAATATTGATAGTTAATGTCTCTTTATACGACATTTAACATTAAGCATATCACGTGCTTCATGGAAGATGATGCTATGTTAGCTTGTATACAATATTAATGTCGATGAAATCATTCCTTATAATCAACAATAATATTGATTTGATGTAGTGATGGTTTTTAGAGGACTTTTTGACCTATTAAGGAGTATGGAGATGATGACTCTAGATTCTCATTTTGAGCACTTGTTCATGAAAAAACTTGGATTAAAGGGTGTTGGGTTTGACAAGGTGTCAAACTCATAGACACTTGGGCCTGTCGCATATATGAACCCAAGGGAATTAGATTTGATAAGGCACCAGATCCACAAGCGTTTGGACCTAGCACGTAGCCGAATCTAAAGAGATTAGGTCTAGTAAAGTGCTAGACCTTAGATGCTTGGGTCTGGTGCGCAGATAAGCCCGAGAGAGTTAGGTTTAGCAAGGTGCCAGCCCCATAGGCGCTTGAGCTTGACATGTACCCGAGTCCAAGAGGATTGACCCTGTCAAGGTGCCAAACCCACATGTGCTTGGGCTGATACATAGAGAAAAAGGAAGAGCGATATATATCTTTGTCTAACTTTTTTATTCTGAGTCCTTTGTTGATTTTTTTTTTATCTTGGTCCTTTTTGGTCATGAGTTTTTATAAAAAAATATCTTGTAGTATAGAGTATGTTGATCCATCACCTTAACACATTAAATATTATTTTGGTTTTTGTGTTATAATCTACAAGGCAACTCAAATTAACTTATACCCATAAAAAATGCATTATCTTTTCAAAAGATTGGTTCAATTGATAACAAGAATACTCAGGAGAGGAGAGGAGTCAAGTTTGTTTATCAAATTAAAAAAAAGGGGGGTAAAAGTTTAAATTTACTAGTTTTATGATAAAAACCTTGTAAATTAAGAAAATTTACAAGGTTGGATTACTTATTTAATTTAAAAACCTTAGGTTGGATTCTTATCATTAGTTTTTTTCTTATGTTGAATGTGTTATCAAAATTTCTGTACTTTCATTTGCATTTTCGTTAATTATATAAAAACTTATGGACTGAATGGTTAAAAACAATCTGTAACAATTCCAATTATCATCCAAATGAAATCTCATGGAGTTATGACATTTATGGATGGTTGATGCTAAAATTAATAAATACCCTCTTGTGACTTTAGCAATTCTATGGGTGCCTTGATTTGCTGATGCCTTGGGAGTTGGGAAGACATTAGTTTATAGCAAAGTAATACTAATCCTACGAGTGCCTTGATTAGATGCTGTGGACAGACAATAGGCGCCTGTGTGCATGAACTGTGATTTTCTCTCGGCGGTGACAACTTTGTCGGATTTTGCCACTGCAAGAACAAAGCTAATTAAGGTTGGAGCAGGTGGGAATCACACTTGATCCTATGAATAAGTTGTAACTTGTAAAGAGCTTTCGTAATATATATATATATATATATATATATATATATATATATATATATATATATATATATATATATATTACCATGGATGTCTAATCTAACTTATGTTTATTTCGACTAATTCTACAAGCTTTCAAGTTAACGACTAAGTAAGCATGCAGTGATCCTGAAAAGACTCGAATTCATAACCATTATGGAATAAACTTAAAGCCTGACCAATTAAACTATCCCTTAGAATTATTTTTTTATTTTTAAATTGGTTTAATGTAATGATATAAAAAATATAATTTTAATATAATTTTTTTTAAAAAAACAATTATTATCACAAAAACAAATAGTTATATACAAATTTATCACATGCCTCCCTTTAATTTTGACTCACTGACCTTACAACAACCGTTTGAGTGAAGACCATAGAAATGGTAGCAACCGAATTGGTTGCTTGACATTATTCTGAAATATTGAGGATTAAATTTTTATTGGTGATTGATGAGAATGGAATGGGATTTATGTTGGATCCCCAGCATACCCAATCCTTGTTTACAAAGATTTTTCGACTCCTTACCTTAGTAATATAGTTGCCAGACATAGTATGAGATTTAACTTGAAAAATATCCGAGTTATTGAGTCATGGGAGACTTGATATGCGTCTAACTTAAAAAAAAAAATGATTCCAGGTTTTTTTTAAAGAAAAATCTTGTATTTTAATCGATAAAGTTTGTCTGGATCAATCTGGTATGTTATCTAAATCTAACCAGGATATTGTCAAAATTGATTTAAATTATAATCTAGCTCGAATCAAACTCGGAACAAGGACTTTGAGTTTGTTTGTTATTATGTTTTAAAAATATTTTAAAAAATTTGATTTTTTTCTTTAATTTTTTTTATGTTTTCAGATCATTTTGATATACTAATGTCAAAAATAAATTAAAAAATATTATTTTGATATATTTTCAAACAAAAAACACTTTAAAAAGAAATCGTAATCACAATATCAAACCGGCTTTTTGTTGGGTAGGTAGTGTTTGTCATTGTAGTAACGTTTGCTTTTTAAATTGTTTTTTTTAACATGAAAATACATCAAAATAATATTTTTATTATTTTTAATATATACACATTAAAATAATTTCAAAACATAAAAAAAAACTTTATTTAAAAAAAAACAAATCATCCGGAAAACAAACTATGTCTTAATGCATGGAGTCAAGTCGACATGATGAGGCTATCCAAGAGTAGGAGGTGACCGTAACTTGAATATCACATGCACACCTCTTCTCTTACCAACCTATATATATATATAAGTGGGATAAAAGAGTTAATTTAATTCGAAGTCTTGTTTTTACCATCTAAAGAACCGAAACAAAGAAATAAAAACAGGCAGATAGATGTGATTAATTTATTGTTCATATTCTATGATCCAACCAAACGAGTCGATGGGATTATTGATAGGTAGCTCTGAAATTATCTATTTAATTTTGTATTTCAAAAATATTTTTGAAAAAATTTAAATTTATTTTATTTTTTTACTTCAAATTAATATTTTTTTGATGTTTTTGGATCATTTTGATGCGCTGATGTTAAAAATGATTTTTAAAAAATAAAAAAATAATTATTTTAATACATTTCCAAATAAAAAACGCTTTAAAAAAAAACCACAACCACACTTCCAAATAATAAAACCCATGTTTTATATTAAAAGCCATAAAAAGTCAAAGGTTGAGCGGTAATAATTTTAGACTCACGGGTGATCTTCTCTCATGGCAAGAAATGCTGCCTTGGACCCTCTTTTATTTATTAAAAAAAAAGAAGCATATAGTAAAAGTCCTTAAATATGACGCACCTCTCACCGCCCATTTAATTATTACAGCTTTGTTTATACATTTTCCATGGTCAGCAATTTCTTTCTTATAGGAAGAAGCATCCATGGCGGATATGGAGGAGAGGTGATGTATCCTTTGGCCCACAAGTTAGGTATATAATATTTAATCTACAAATATATAATACACAACTATATAATTAGATTAATACCATAGCAAGTAGTCCCCGAGCTGTTTTACAATTGATATGTAGATTTACTTTACATATAATTATTTAGGTTGATGGTTTGTATTTTTAAAATATTTTTTTTACAATTAATTATTTCTTTATTTTTGGGATTTTTATTAATATATATATATATATATATATATATATATATGTTTTTAGTAAGATTTTATTATATTGATAGATAGATATATACAAAAATAGGTCACATTCTATATATCCACATGGATCTATCACACACATTAAAAAAAACTCTATCTACCAAAAGCTAAGCTAGAATACCACAACATGGGAGGGAGGGAGGGAGGGAGAGAGAGTAACAGTATAGTAATGGTAGTGGTTGGGTACGGTTAGGTTAGGGTTATGAATTATTATTAGCATATAATGCATCCTTCTAATACGTTGTCTCTCTTTGTCTCCACATGCACCCTCCTGTTCGTGCGCATGGACTTTGCTTTCTCCATGATTATCTAATTAGTTTCTTGCATGTGATGCTGCTATCTCAAGCAAAAACAGCTCATATTCATCAATCTTCTCCATCATTAATAATCATCATCATTTATCATTGTCGTCTAGTACTTTTCCAACCTTTTCTTTCCTTCCCTTTGTCTGA
The DNA here is from genome assembly GCF_000002775.5 of Populus trichocarpa. NCBI lineage: Eukaryota > Viridiplantae > Streptophyta > Magnoliopsida > Malpighiales > Salicaceae > Populus > Populus trichocarpa. Next base: position 779,384 of record NC_037296.2, read on the forward strand.
TTTCTCGAGAATGTACGTACCTGGTTCTGTGTCTTCTTCTTCTTCTGCTTCTTAACATTGAATGTTCATGGGGATTGTTAAGACTGTTTCACGGGAAAGATAGAGGGACTAGTAGCTAAGCTGTTGCTTGCGGATGTGGTGGATCTTTAGCTAAGTTTTGAAGTGTTCTTCATCCAATCAGTAAGTTTTGTTTCTTTAGAATTGAACCCTTTTGTATATCTTGCTTTCTTTCTGTTCTTAGCTCTTTGCTGCTGCCTGCTTGGTTTATGAGAAAAAGAAAATGAGGGAAAGCAAAAGAAAATGACAAGGAAAGTTGTGCTAGGCTCAAAATGTAATATTGCTCAAAGTATAGGATTCAGAATTTTGAAATCCTGTTCTATGTACTCACACTTTCTCAGTAACCAAAGATGTTCGGTAAAAGAGAGCTGCAAAAGTCAATAAAGAACCAACACAGTATCTGGTAGGTTTCCTAATCATGCTCTAGCAACTAATTTTGACTAAATGTGTCCTAATAGTTAAAGTCAGAGTTGTTAGTCATCCTTTTTCTAGATAACTTGTAAGAAATTCATCCACTTCATAATGAAAACAAGCATATCAGTTCCTGTTTCTAATTCTGATCCATCTTTAACTACATTCATGTAGATGTTCCAAGATTTGTGAAGAAACTTTGCTGTGCATCTGCAGATTTGTTCTACTGTTTGTTACTGAGAGAAAATGAACATGAAAAGAGGTCTGCTGTTCATTTTCTCAGCATTCCTCTTCTTTGGAGAAGTTCTCTTGTCAATCACTGCTGACCCAGTTGATGATAAACAAGCTTTATTGGATTTCCTTCACAATATTCTTCACTCTCACCCTGTCAATTGGCATGAGAATACTTCTGTGTGCAATAGCTGGACAGGTGTGTCCTGTAGCAATGATAACTCTAGAGTTACAGCCCTCAGGTTGCCTGGAGTCGGTTTTCGTGGCCCAATTCCACCCAACACTCTTAGTCGTTTGTCAGCAATTCAGATCCTAAGCCTCAGATCTAATGGTATATCAGGTTCTTTCCCTTATGATGAATTCTCCAAGCTCAGAAACTTAACTATCCTTTTTCTTCAATCCAACAACTTCTCTGGCCCATTGCCTTCAGATTTCTCAATTTGGAATTATCTCACTATTCTTAATCTTTCCAATAATGGCTTCAATGGGAGAATTCCACCTTCAATATCAAATTTGACTCACCTCACAGCTTTGAGCCTTGCTAACAACTCCCTTTCAGGCAATATTCCCGATATAAATGTTCCTAGTTTACAACATCTAGATTTAACCAACAATAATTTTACAGGAAGTTTGCCTAAGTCTCTTCAAAGATTTCCAAGTTCTGCATTTTCTGGTAACAATCTTTCATCAGAAAATGCCCTTCCTCCTGCTCTTCCAATTCATCCACCAAGTTCCCAACCATCAAAAAAATCCTCAAAATTAAGTGAACCTGCAATATTGGCGATTGCTATTGGTGGCTGTGTACTGGGATTTGTGGTTCTTGCTTTTATGATTGTTGTTTGCCACTCTAAGAAACGAAGGGAAGGTGGGTTAGCAACAAAGAACAAAGAGGTGTCTTTGAAGAAAACAGCTTCAAAGAGCCAAGAGCAGAACAACAGGCTATTCTTTTTCGAGCATTGTAGTCTTGCATTTGACTTGGAGGACTTGTTGAGAGCATCTGCAGAGGTTCTTGGTAAGGGAACGTTTGGGATAGCTTATAAGGCCGCACTCGAGGAGGCAACCACAGTGGTGGTGAAGAGGTTGAAGGAAGTGGCTGTGCCAAAAAAGGAGTTTGAGCAGCAAATGATTGCCGTTGGGAGTATTAGGCATGTGAATGTGTCTCCATTAAGGGCGTATTACTATTCCAAGGATGAGAGACTAATGGTCTATGATTTCTATGAAGAGGGCAGTGTGTCTGCAATGCTACATGGTATGTCAAAAACCTTTTCAGTGATACATTCTGTTATGCAGCTTTCAGGGATGTTGCTGACCATAGAAAATGAATCTTATACTTTGCAGTTAAGAGAGGGGAGGGCCATACTCCTATGGACTGGGAAACAAGGCTGAAAATTGCAATTGGTGCAGCAAGGGGCATTGCTCATATCCACACACAGAATGGTGGCAAACTTGTCCATGGAAACATAAAATCCTCAAACATTTTCCTCAATTCCCAAGGACATGGCTGCGTATCAGATATCGGTTTGGCATCATTGATGAGCCCAATGCCCCCGCCAGTAATGAGGGCTGCAGGCTATCGTGCCCCAGAAGTAACAGACACCAGGAAAGCAACCCATGCATCTGATGTCTACAGTTATGGGGTTTTTCTGCTTGAGCTTCTCACTGGAAAATCCCCCATGCATACCACAGGTGGTGATGAGGTTGTTCACTTGGTGAGGTGGGTGAATTCTGTGGTAAGAGAAGAGTGGACTGCTGAAGTATTTGATTTAGAGCTGTTAAGGTATCCTAATATTGAGGAGGAAATGGTGGAGATGCTACAGATAGGACTGTCTTGTGTAGTGAGGATGCCAGAGCAGAGACCCAAAATGCCTGATGTGGTGAAAATGGTGGAGGAAATTCGGCAAGTAAGTACCGAAAACCCACCATCCTCTGACAGTAAACTAGAAATTTCAGTTGCAACCCCATCACCACAAGCAGCTGAAGTAGGTTCTACCTCTTCTGTTCAATAGTGAGATTATTTCTTCCTGCTGTTAGCTGTTGTAATACAATTTTTGTCTTTAATTTTTTGAATTGGGCAGTTGGTTTGGGTTAATTGAGTTTATTTGCTGTATATCTTTAGATTTCTGTGACAAATTTTGTCATAAGTTAGTTTAACTACCCACTTCAAGCCTCCTACTGTAGGCGAAGACAAGTTGGGTTCTCTTCTGTTGTATTATTTAGTCAGGACTTCGATATTATGCCTACGAGTCTGTAGTTTTTGCAGCATAATGTAACTCGATCTCTCTCTGTATTTTGAAATGGATGGGTCCAGGATCAATGACTTGTGGCTCTACATTGGTGCCTTATGTGGCAAAACCTACCTAATCAATGGCATCGAGCCATATTAACTGCCCCTTTAAATATATTTACTCTCTTAATCTTCGGTCCTAGGCAGATTAATATAAGAAGAATACAAGACAAGTTTCCTTTTAAGAAACTAGTTATTGATGATTGACTGGTTGATCCGTTCGAGGGGGATTCAGTTATCGAGTCAATGACATGGCTATTAGGGCATGTTCATGCACTCAGCTGAGCATCACCACCTTCCGTTTGGCACTGCGGCAGCGGCAACGGTAAAAAAAAAAAGCTGAATTAAAGTGTTTGGTTAATCCAAACTTCACATTTTTTCACATGGATCCCACCTAATAACTGAGGTCGAACCTCAACGCATGAAAAGTAGGTTTTATCTGCTTCTCCTGCGTTCTTCTCCTGCGGTCCTGCCTACGTCTTCTCATGTGGAGAGTTAACTCTCCAATGTTTAGGTTTTATCTGCTTCTCCTGCGTTCTTCTCCTGCGGTCCTGTCTGCGTCTTCTCACGTGGAGAGTTAACTCTCCAATGTTAATGTGAATAGTGGAGACCAGACCCGGTCTAAAGTTATAAAAATATATTGAACCGGGTTTGACACAGTAATTTTTTTTTAATTGTATTTTATTTGAAAAACTAGTGTTTCACATTATCCAATAACACTATATAAATTAGAAGGAGATCGCTTGATGATGTAATATTTATAGAATTTGATCACAATCCCAAATTTATTTCTGATGATATTTTACCTGATGTTGCGCGCTTACGAAACCAATAAAACTGTAGATAGTTTAATGAAACAATATAAAATATTTTATATAAAGTATTATTTATTTCATGATGCAATAACAATAGTTAAATCTACAATATTTAAATTAAAAACAATCAATATATATATATATATATATATATATATATATATATTTTAATTATTTTATAACCTCAATTTTAAAAATAATTTTTTAACCAAACACATTAAATTACTTTTTACTCAACCTCAGATTCAACCAAACATATATTTTTCCAAATCAACCTCAACTAAAAATATTTTTTATAAAATAACTTTTTTCAAACTACAACCACAACAGCAACCACAATACCAAACACACTCAAGATCCGCCGGATGGCATTCAATTTTCAAGGGAAACTGGGATTGAAGTAGATGACAAGTTCAAAAGAACATCTCAAACTTCTGTTCTAAAATTGGGAAATCATAATACAACATGAACGGGGATTAAATGTTATATGACACCGACACTTGATGAACAGAATTCAGTGTTTGAAGTACCAATGTATATCGCAAATTATATTGCTTTTTAACATCCAAAATAATCTCATTTCATACAAATGAAACCATTTTCAAAAAGAAAAAATTATAGTTCATTTACTATAGAGATTACACAGAAAAAATCAACATAAAAAAAAATAGCAACCCTGATGCTGTGAGGATCCTCTCAACGCAATGGGCCAGTAACCTTCCCACTTTACAATGAACAGTGCGAATCTCCTGCATGGTTTATAAACATATAAGAACATTCGTGGACTGCTACTCACTTCCTTGTGATTCTGGTTTTTACACCACCTGAAATATGCATACAAAAAGATGTGAACAGAAGGCTTCACGAGCACAGGCAACTGATTTAACCAGATTACACTGTGATAGTGGTATAACTGTATGGCAGGTGTAATAGATGGAGCAGTCATCTTATAAAATCACAAACAGTTTTGAGATTATAGAAACTCGGACCTTCAACTTCCTCAAACTCAATTACTTTTACCAATTCAGCATCCGCATTGTACTCAAAGCTGCAAAAGTCAACAAATTTCAAAAGTGTCAGTTTGCAAGGAATGGGGAAAAGAACTAATTGGTAGCCTTCCTAACACTGGTCTTTAAGCAATATCATCTTTGAAGATATTTTATGACTTGCGTACACAATAAGACCAAAGCACTATCATCCACAGCATTATTAGTTGTTCTCTTCCTCTAATATAAGTCAGGATACCTTGCATCAGAAATCAATGGCATATGCATTGTATAGAAGCTAACACCAAAATTCCTACATGTTCAAGTGGAGTGTATCTATCATAACAAACCAAAATCTGGATGTAGCATGGATAAAAGGATCATATAATAACTATCCTTCAATAAAGTACCTATTTAGGATCATCCAAGAAAGCAAAGGAAAAGAAAAACATTGAATACTAATGCAAGAACAGTGAAAGATATAAGATATCAGTTCAATCATTTTACCTATTGGAAAAAGCCACCTCAAGTTCATAGTCAGAAGCGCTCCTGGTAGCTTCAACTAACACAGTAACTATTTCAGTCTTTCGAGTACTGGCCATAAGAAGATCATACTCTGTTGGAATAATAATTGCAAAGAAATTATCACTCAATTCACTCAAACATATCTTTTCTACAGCTGCCAGAGCTATCCGTCGTTTAAGAGCATTAATCTCTGGGTCAATAATGTAAATGGCAAAGTCAGTTATTAACAATATGCGTTGTTTCATCTTCCCTGAACCTGTGAATTTCAAAACTTTATCGGCAAAGAGGACCTGCTTGTCACCTGCAAAAATAAAAAAGAAGCAAGTTTAAAGATATATTAAGCAAGGAAGAGTATTTAAACCTTTATCAAATTAACAAGCTAAATCTTCCCTGAACTCTAAGACGATCTATGTAAACCACCATTTGCGTCTCAGATCATGAATGGAATTCTCCCATTTTAGTCTAAGCGGGCCAGGAGGTGCTACATGGAGGGGGGGATTGTTGTTTAAAGGACATTTCTCCATGTCAAATCATGAGCATGTTTCTTTTATTCCTGAATCAATGTGTACTACTTTGTCTTGGTTTCAGGGGGTTGAAGGATTTAAGTTTATCATAAATGCTAACACCATGCCTGTTTCAGGTCAGTGCACTGATCAGATGCAGCACCCTTAGCTGCCTATTCCTCCCCACCCTATTCAAACATAAATGAATTGTAATTTGGTACTGTCTCTAACCAATGGTATATTCTAACATTAAGGAAAACACAAATGCACACCATACTTACGACTATTTTCTAATTTTTTTCTATTATAAAAATATATAATGAAATATAAAGATTTCCATGAAAAAATGTTTATAAAAAAATCTCTTGGAAAAGGAGAATTTCAATAAACCCCAAAACTTGCAAGTTTTCACGTTATAAGCTGCAGGGAACAATTTTAACAATGAAAAAGTTAAGACCGTTCTTCAATCTAAGAATTTCCAACATTCGGAAAACATTCTTTCAAAGTTAACAAGACAATCCTGTTTCAACAAAATTTGTCACTATTTTGACACTTACAGACTACTTGCCTGCTTCTTCTTTTTTTTTTTTTTTTTATCTAAAGCAAAACCACGACCTGGTGTAGAAATTCAGCAATAATTTCAATTGAATTATTTCTCAAGCACCAATTCCTAGTATAGAAACCAAACAATAAAATTCAACATGGTTAATTTCTAAACTATACATATTTTGCGTTCTCTAACCATACAGAATCAGCAAGAAAAACAGAAAGACCAAAGCAAATTCAAAGCAAATAAAATAAAATTCAAAAAACACATGAAATAATCACAAACCCACATGCCATTTACAAAGCAAGATCTCTATAATCACTTTAAACAAACTAGTACCAAAAAATAATCAATACCCAGAAAACAATTATCATTAAAAAACAGAAAAATGCCCCGAAAAATTAAGAGAATTTGAAAGAGGCTGACTGACCTTGCTTCTGCAAAATCTTCATCAAATAAGAATGAGAAGGAACATCAAGATAATCCCCTTTAATATCTCTATGACGAGATGCTTTTCTTCGAACTTTAACACCCATGAATGGTTCTTGATCGTCACTCACATTGTTCTCTGTTGTTATTAATCGCGCTACTCCGTTGTTATTACTATCGTCTCCTTCTTCTCCATCGACACGTTCTTCTACGTTGTCGTATTTGGGGAGCTGTAAATCGGGGACTTGGACTCGCCGGTTGTATCGGTTCATGTTGTATCGGTGAGGTTTGGGGGATGGTGAGTGACGGTGGTGGCTAAGTTGGTCCGGGTTGATTGGTGGGCAGCATGTGCTTTTGGCCTTAATTTCACGCTAGCCAATGTCAATTATTGGTTGGGTTGGGTTTTTTATTAGGCCTTCTTAATAATAATAATAATAATAATAATAATAAGAGAGAATAAATAAATAAAAGGCCTTTTACATTTTAACTATTTTTTTAAAATAAAATATTTAGATGCACCCGGAGATATAGTTTAGATTTGCGGATGCGGCAATAAAAACGATTTCATAGTGTATATAAATAATGGTTATGATTATAATGCATTAACAATTCTTAATAATTTTTAATATTACATCATTGTTTAAAATAAAATTTTAAATATATATAATAATAGCATTTCTATTTATAGTTATTAAATTTCCCCCCTCATTAATTGTCTAAAAAAATTAAAAATCAAAATATAATTTTAATCAAGCTTTCAATTAAAATATTAACTCAATGATACTCGATTAATCTAATAGATTTTTTAATAGTCTAAACTTAATTAGATTATTATTATTTTTATTTTTTTTAAATAATATTATTTTAATAAAAACAAATAATCTACATTAATTTGATGATTTTTAAGTCAACCCATTTATCTAAACTCTTTTTTAAATTAATTTTTAACCATGTATAAATATAAAAAAATAAATTTGAAATAAAAAAATCTAAAATTTAATTTAAAATTACTTTATAATAATAATCATTATTACATGAATGATAACCTTTAAAATTTGGCTGGTTTTATTTAAGTCAATTTATAGTTTGATAAATATTTTATTCTACATCCAAGAGGTAATTTATCTTTTATTTTTAAAATGATTAAAAAAATAATTCTACAAAATTCATTGAGAAATAAAATTTAGTTCTTCATGTTATTTTATCATATTTCACATAAAAATAAATATTTTAATAAGAAAGTGTTTTATTTATATATCACATATTAATTGAAAATCAATCTATCTATCTATTTATTTTTATTCATGAGGAAATTGAGTAATTCAATTTTCATTTGGAAAAAAAAATTGCACTTTCCAAATATAAAATGATTACAAACTCATTACTCTTCGTTGTTTTTTAAGGAAATAAATGCCAGATGATGTCATATTACTGTCAACCAGTCATCAACTCATTAACGAGTTGATGAGTTGATAACCTGAGTCGAGCCAGCCGCGAAAGAGCTGGTCCAGCTACGCGTCTAGTGTGTGCTCCGTTGAAGCCGCCCTCGCCAAAGACCAAAGCTAACGACACGGCACGGGCAAGAATATTCAACTTCATCCAGAGAAAACGCTTAACGACGCCGTTATGGAGACAGGGAATTTCTATCCGCTGATTTTTCGCCCCTATCCATGCATTTTCAAACAGTAACAAATAACATTGACCACCACCACCAAATATTTGAAATAAAAGGAAACTACAGTTGAGTCCTTTAAGTATCATATAGTTTTCAAATAAGTCCTCAAACTGTAGATTCGTACCATTTTATAGTTTAATTTCTCAAATAATCATAGTTATTACCATAAGTCTTCTAAATATTTTAAGTATAATATTTTAATTAAGTTTTTCTAAACCAAACGTAATTAAAAACTAATCATCAATTTAATTACCAATGAATTGGGGTTAATTAGTAGGAACCATTTCTTTGATGACTGATATAAAACATTCCTAAAATTTAGAGCACCGACGTAGACCAACCATCCAAAAAAGAAGAAAAAAGCAAAGATTATATTATATATTACTTTCGGCGAAAAATACTAAAAGTAGAAGGCTTGCAAGGTAAAGGACAAAAAACGCGAAGCATAGAATGAGTGTTTGCTTCTATTTTTCTTTTAAATGTTTTTTTAAAATATTTTTAATTTTAAAAAATATTAAATTAATATTTTTTATAGTTTTAATGTATATATAAAAATAATTTTTTTTTATTTTAATATATTTTCGAACTTAAATTTATTTTAAAAACTATCTTTTAATATATTTAAATTAAAAGATAGTTAAATTAATTTTTTTATAGTTTTAACGGACAAAAAACGTGAAGCATAAATATTTTTTTATTTTAATATATTTAAATTATTATTTTTATTTTAAAATCATTTTAATATAATAATATTAAAAATAAATTTTAAAAAATATAAAATATTATTTTAATATATTTTTAAATATAAAATATTTTTTAAAAAAACTAATACCGCCTTTAACCACCATCCCATTTACAAAAAAAAAATAAAAAAAAAATGGGAAGAAACAGAACCATCCAATCACAAATGTCGACACCTTATTGCTAATTAATTTTTAAAAAAAGACGGTCCACCAATTTATAATAATATAAAGTCCTCACCTTACAGATTCCCTAATTTCACTCTTTCTTTTCCCCTTTTCCTTCTCCCCACCCTCCATTCCCCTCCCTCTATCTCATCAAACAAATCTCGTAAAAAATTGAAGCCGTTAATTTCCAGAAGGAGAGGAGAGATCCGGTACGTCTCTCTCGAATTGTGTTCTGGTTTGAGACGATTGATCTGGAGAGAGAGAGAGAGTTGTCGATGTCGATGTTGATGTTTTTTTTTTTTTTTGCAGGTTAAGTAGAAGATAAGATGGCATCGAAACGGATCTTGAAGGAATTGAAAGATTTACAGAAGGATCCTCCTACTTCATGCAGTGCCGGTATTATGACTTTTTTTGTTTTTAATTTTTTTCCGATTTGTTTGACTTCATTTCTTAATAGTTTTTTTAGTGTTTCGGTTGATCTGTGCCGGTATTATCTTTTTCGTTTTTTTGGTTGGAATTGATAATGATTTCGTTGATAATCTAAGGATGCATGCAGTTGAATAATACTGGCGATGATTAACTCTGATCGATAATTTTCTTTGTAAAAATTAAAATTCGATTTTTTTAAGGGAAAGCGTAAAACAATATTGAATTTTTTTTGTTAATTTTTAAAAATTATAGTTAAAAAACTTGTATATTCTGATCACAGGGTGTATTATTTTAGGGTATTTTTTTTAAGCAATTATTGTTATCCTGGCTATTCTTAATAATGGTAGGGGGTATGTATGCTGAATTAAAAGTTATTTTTTTCATGATTATTTTATTTAATGTTGTTTACTTGATGTGCTTGCTTTAATTATGGGAATGTTGCAGGTCCCGTTGCTGAAGACATGTTCCATTGGCAAGCAACAATTATGGGTCCTCCGGATAGTCCTTATGCTGGCGGTGTTTTCCTAGTTACTATTCATTTTCCTCCAGATTATCCATTTAAGCCTCCCAAGGTAAGTTTTTACTCCATACAAGCTTAACTTTTGTTGTTCTGAATTATTTGAAAGTTTTGTCGAATGCTAATAATATGCAGGTTTGGGTGAAGTAAGAAGTATCAAACAGATTTTTTAAAAATTCTATGTATATGTATTTCTCTTGAATGCTTTGTATGTGTATATCATTACCTATATTGTCTGCTTAAGTATTGCGAGTTGCAAGCTGATTTTGCAGATTTTCCCAGGTCATATGACTTTTGCTAACCCAGAGTATGTACATACACTAGTTAACCTAAGGGAGGAATCTTTATGTATATGCCCTGATGAGGGAATAAGTTCTTTACTTGACAACAGAATAAAGTGGATGCATATTTAATATACATGAAACTAATGGCGCTTGCAAACTTGCATTTTTCATACCCTTTTCTTAATTCTTATTGTCAAAGAATCATGCTTGTAGTTCCACTGTCACCAAGGCCTCCTTCTGGCAGAGGCCTTAGGTTTGAGCCTCTCTTTTGTAACAAGGAAAAAGGTGTCATGATGTCATGGAGCATCTCCATGTTTCCTCCCATTCTTTTTTCCCCTCACCTCTTGCCCAATTCACAACAAGAATGAAGGGAGATTAGTATGGATGTTGAATTTATTCTCATCAGAAGTTGATTTATTTCAACATGAAGGCGTCTCATCTGTGAATATGTGCAATAGGTCGAGCTTTTATTAGTCTTATGCTGTTTCCAAATCAGCAGAATTGGAAGAAATATAGGGGGCTATATGAAGTATAAAGTATAAGCATGCAAACCTGATTTCACAATACAAGCATGAGGCTGTTTGATAGGATTCAATGCTATGCCAGGTCCTGATACAATATGAGCTAAGATGTGAAGATATGTTAAATGATGCAGCTCTTGCATCTAAGGCTTGTGTATCAAACATCAACTTTTGGTAAGGATTTTAGAATAAGAATATGCTTTATTTCTTAATTGCACAAGAAGAAATTATAGCATTAATGAGGGTATGTTGCTAAAGCTCAAATCAGCTAAAGATGAAATAAATGGTATTGCATGAAAGGCTGAAGATATAAACTGCCCTGATTGAATGGTTCCGCCTCTGCTTGCCCTCTTGCCATGCACAATATAAGAATTTATTAGTCAATTTGTTTGTTTGGTGAATTAACCACGGTAATTTATGACATTCAATTCATTGGTATTTGCCGAGTAGTTTTAGCTGTTTTCTTTTTGTGAATGCCTCATTGTATTCTTGGTGTGTTGCTTCTGCATCTCATCATGTACTATTTATGGCACTCCTGCACATTCGGTCGAGAATTCAATCTCAAAAGCAGTTCTCTTTTTGTGCGTGTGATTTCATTATGTGTATGTATCTTGCAGGTAGCATTCCGAACAAAGGTATTCCACCCAAATATAAATAGCAATGGCAGCATTTGCCTGGACATTTTGAAGGAGCAATGGAGCCCGGCTCTAACCATATCCAAGGTTCTTATTCTATAATCATCAAATCATTTATGTTGGAGTTGAGAAAAAAAATGCTGTTGATTACTTAAATGGATTTGTGATAGTCCGGCATCTTTTTGTGTTGGGAAGGGACTAAGTGGTTCATTTTCTTATAACCGTTCTTGATGTGTTGATGAACCGAATAGTTCATTGCAACATATAGAGCTAATTTAGATCTCAGCAGCCCTCCTTTTCTTTCCCCTGATTTCTGAGAGTTCACCTTTCTGCAGAAAAGATATTTAGGACTCTAAAACTGTGTTATTAGTTGATAACATATTGTTTATTCATCAGCCATCTGCAGCTCTTTTTTCTCCCTTTTAAATGGGCTATTTTTAATTCGCTGTCATAGCGCAGGCTGACTTTTGAATTGCTAGTTATCATTGATGATCAAGTAAACAAGTTCTTTTTCCATTTGTAGGTATTGCTCTCCATCTGCTCTTTGTTGACGGACCCTAACCCCGACGATCCATTGGTGCCCGAGATTGCTCATATGTACAAGACCGACAGGAACAAGTATGAGACGACTGCAAGAAGCTGGACCCAGAAGTATGCTATGGGCTAAGGGCTAAATGACCTGTGGTGTGTGCAATGGAGGGCCCTTTTTCTTCTTTTCTTTCTCCTAAAGTTCTATTTATCGATGTTTGTTGGTCAATCTAAACGGGTGAAACTGGCCCATGCAGGTATGTTTCTTTCCATTGATGTATGGATTAATTTGACCCTCGATGAAATGTCTCTAATTCAGTATGTCACCATGTAACTTCTAAATCTTATTGGGTTCTCCTGTTTGTATGAGCAATTCCTTTCTTCACGTGTATTTTCTAGAAAAGCAAGTGTTTTCTGTTCAATTTAGTTTTTTTTTTTAAATAAAATTATTACGACTCATGGTCAAGTCATTTACTCACCTGGAAATAATCTTTGATTTTTAATCAAAAGGTTGTCGAGTCAATTTTGTTTTAATCAAAAGTTAAATTTAATTTAATACATTAATCTTGACCACACTACATCAGAAAATGTGTTTAAGTCGATTTTTGATAAATATACTTCTTAACTCACTCCCTGCACAAGTTTTGATAAATGATATTCTAATTGCGATTCTGATTTCAAATTATTTGCAACAAGAAGTTGGTGAGGGTCTTAATCTTTCTTTTCAGAACAGAAGTCAATTAATAGTTTTGTAAGCACAAGCATCCCATTCCAGGAAAACAAAATAACTATGGTTCAACAACAAATTGACTAGTATTAATGGTATATGGGAAAGGGGTGTTGGTTTGTTTTTTAAAGTGTTTTTTTTGTTTAGAAATATATTAAAATGAATTTTTTTTTAAAAAAATATTTTTCATATTAGTATATGAAAATGATTTGATAAAAAAAATATTAAAAAAATAAATTTAAAATAAAGAAAATAACTTATTTTTTTGAAAAAGGACTGTAGTTTCAGACCTGAGACATGACCACAAATGTCGATGTAATGCCTTGATCTCCTAAAAAGAAAACGTCCTAAGAATATTACTTTAGCAACCCTCCATTAAATATGACCAGAATGTGTGCAATTTACAAATCGTGAAGCAAAAATGGTGAAAATTCTATCTCGTTAGTGATTGAAGGAGAGAGAGCGGAGCACAGAGACAATGGCTAGAGATGAAGAACAACTCCACCCTAATCCTTCCTTTCCTCATGTCCACTGCTCTCTCTTCCCGCTACTTCACACTAATCTAACGTGTTGAACAGTGCTCGCCGGTGCATCCACGTTCATATTCTTTACCGGAGCGAATAACTGCAATTTAACCTTTTCATCCGTGACATTCTGGCTCCTTGAATGATTCTCTATTTGAACTTTGTGAACTGTGCTCTCGCTACATGTAGCAAGCACTATAGCACTCTGTTGATGGGGAGGTGAAGCATTGGAAAACGAAGTGCGAAAAAAGGAAAAGAGTGGAGGAGGCTAAACAAAAACACAAGCAATCAATCAAAGAAAGGAAGGCACATATCCAAAATCCAAAACCCAATTTGCATTAGGAAATTGGTCTTTTTTCTCTTCTCTAAGTATGGATTACTGTTGTTGATTTTTATTTTATGCGTGGGTTACTTGAAGAAGCTAACCAACAATTTGATAAAATGATTAAGAGAGATTTGGTTTGGTGGAATACAATGATATCTAGTAGGGTTCACGGTTCGGTTCGATTCGGTTTAGACTCAAAAAATCAACCGAACCGAGTTATATTAATTTAGTGAAATATTAACTGAACCGGACCGAAATCTTGTTCAAATCGAATAGTATTTAACTATTTATATCCCTCTTAATTTGTATAGCTTTGGTTTTTTGGTTGGTCCGGTTCGGTTTGTCGGTTTCAGTTTTAAAACCAAAACCGAACCGGACCTGTTAGAATTTATGGTTTTGAAAATCGGTTTGATCAGTTTTTTATCTCGGTTCGGTTTTTTCGGTTAATTTTTCTTTGGTTTTCTCGGTTGATCGGTTTTTTTAAACACCCCTAATATCTAGGTTCGTGGGATGTGGTTTTCATGAGGCAATGGAGTTGTCTAGAAAGATGGAAAGTGAGGGTTTTGAACTAAATTCACCTACTTTTGTTGCACTGATCTTGGCAAGTGAGGGGTTATTCACATCCTTTTTTTATTTTATTTTTTCTTCGATTAAAACCGATGAAAATCCTAGATTAATTATGGGTAAACCTAACAGGCCGGTCCAGGTTTTGCAGCGAGCTGCATGGCATTGGTGCGCCCAGCCCATCAACAGATGCCTGAAGTGTTCTAAAAGCAGGCATTTTATATGTATTTGGGCTGGCTCTCATCTGGACCTCCGTCATCATCGTGGTCTGGTCCTGGGGCTGGTACTATGACTCACTCAGCTAAAGCTTCCTTCTTTTCTTGCCATGGATGCTTGGGTTCAAATCTAATGCAGGGGTTATGAAAGAAAATCATTGACTTTGCATATGTTTGACAATGGACCAGCCATTTGGGCAGTCCACAAGAAGATCCAAGAACAAAATCAGGCAAGCCAGTTGCTGGACAATACAGCCAAATGGACCAGCCGTTTGCCATTTGTGAATAAAAACCAATGAACCCACCAGAGCAGGCAGCTCTTGAATTTTATTTCTGCAACGTTCAATGATCAAGGAAGGTTGTGTAAAGGGTTACTATCTCCATTTGGTTTACTTCTTGGTCCTCATCGGGCAGCCTTGATGATCATACTTAATACTTTTGAAGCATATGTGTTTCTTATTACAACATTTCTCTTTCCCCTCCTATTTTATTTTATTTTATTTTATTTTGCTATGTAATGCCATCCGTGTTAAGAAAATTTAAAAATATTTAATTAATTAATACACACTATAATTTTATACAAATCCCATTAGAAACTCTATTTTAAAACCTTTGTTTTAAAAAAAAACTATGATTTATAGATTTTTTTTAGCCTATTTTTTAAATTATAATCGCAAAAATTACAATACCAAACACACATTTATCTTTTTGCTGTGTTTATTTTTTTACGGTGTAGTACTGTCTGTATTTTGTCACAATCATAAACTATAACATACACTATAGTTTTATATAAATCCCACACAACAGCAGCGGAAGTTATTACAAAGTCAAACACACTATATTTTGATTTTGTCTAATAAACAATTAAGTAATTAGTAATTTCTTACGATAATTACTATCAATTAAGTGAATCTTAGCTTGCATAATTCAAGAAAATCTTCAGTACTGTAATGTCCTTTCTACCATATCCTAAAAAAAAAAGTACGATCTTTCACGATATGGTATGATATGATATAATATAAGGTAATGTAATGGATGTGTGGAATAATTTTTCCATTTCACCGAACAGTACACGCCTCTAGAAAAATTGTAATTTTTTCTAGTCAAAGACAAACTTACCGACAGCATTAATGACATTTTTTTGGCTATTAAACCCTGTCTAAGGGCACTTAACCTCACATCCCTCCTTAGGGTCCTACAAGCTTTCTTAAATCTGCGCAGCTAACGTTGAATTTGTATATATATAAATAAAGAACCACTCCTTTCCCTCTTAAATTTAACAATAATTTTTCTTCTTTCTCAAATTTTTATTTGAGATCGAATTTATTTTATATTTATTTCAGCATTCTTAACACTTTCCATGCAATTGTAAAACTCTAAACATAATTAACTTCCAATTAGAAAAACTGGCGTGTAGATTAGATCATTGCTTCTTTCACATAACATATAATTAACAAAGCTTAAGCACTTAGAGAAGTAGTAATTAAACTCAACCCAATTCAATTCAATAGGTTGGCTTCAAAAACCAAAAAAAAATTCAGAGCTAGATCAATCTTCTGAATTGAAAATGATATTAACCAAATCAAATTTAAAAAATAGTAATTAAACTCAACCCAATTCAATAGCTTCAAAAACCAGAAAATCAGAGCTTAATTTTCTTATCTGTATTTTAATTTGAATTGAAAATAATATTAACCAAATCAAATTTAGAGAAACAGTAATTAAACTCAACCCAATTAATGGCTTCAAAAACCAAAAAATAAGAGCTTGATCTTCTATGTATTTTAATTTGAATTGAAAATGATATTAACCAAATCAAACCTAGTTGATATAGTCAAATCCGATCTAAATTTATCTGGTTAATATTAAAAAGTTTTTTTTAAAAAAAACTACTAATCTAGATTAATCTGATAACTAATAAATTAACTCAATAATTTAGTGATCCGAAATATTTTCGGAGTCAAACCCTAAATTAATTAATTCAGACAACTATACTTAAACTTTAACAAAGTCAATATGTTTTTTTTTAGAACAAACGCCTACGTGATCTCGAGTAAACTACATCGAGTTAATTACAAGTGAGCTTAGATCATCTGAGACATTAATGCAGAAAATTTTCAAAGAGTGTATTTATGATTCTTGTCCTTGTATTAATAACTGGATGATATCGGAAGCCAAGGGCAAGTTCTGGCTTCTAATTAATTACGATGGAATTGCAAGTTGGGTGTTCCTTCGCTGTACAAGCACATCAGCACCAAATATTTTCATATTTTTGGAAATATTGGGAGTATATAATTAATGAATAATGGGTGTTTAGCTGTTTTCTTTAATCAAATTCAATATTAACTCACTAAATCATGTATTCAATTGTTTTTATTTTAAGCCCACTTCAAGTTAATTCCCTGGTTACGAGCTTGAATATATCATGCCTTGAGATATTGGCATATATATGCCATGGAATCTTATAAAAAAACAAAAAGAAAATGAGAAATAATATAAAAAATAAATTAACCACACATATTCCTTACAAAAATTAAATTAATTTAATACCATATCAACTCTATAACGTACCCATGTCAGCTAGAAGTTATGGTTTTATCAGGAAGTCCAAAAAGCTATGAGCTGAAAAAACCATGCTTGGGAATTCAAAAACCAATTAATAACTATCACATCTTCTTGTTCCCCATAAAGACCAGCCCCTCCACCTTTAGGGTTTTTTTTTTTAAAAAAAAATCTTAATTAAATAACACTAGCTAGTTAAATTCCGTAGGATATGGTGACCCATGTCGTTTATTATATGTTTGCATGCCTTCAAATTATAATACGTGTCAAATCTCTAGACTTTACCCAAGTGGAAAAATCTAAGTCTGAAGTCCAACTCTAGCTAGCCTGAGAGGATTAAAATAATTCCTGCTCATAGGTCGTGCCCACGAGTGGGAGAGAGCATGGTCCCTGAAATCTGGCTTCATTGAATATATTTTTAGCCAAATCTGAGTTCAAGGGACAAAAAGAATAGAAAACTAGAAGAGGTATCTGAGCTTCCATGCACTTGAGGGATTTTTCTCCAGTGAAGACAAGGCACAAAGCTGAAAATCACAAGCTAACATCCCACTAAAAATGTTTTTGGATGCGGGAATATTAATTTACATGGCAGCTTGTGAACTCAATTCTCTGGCTAGCTGCTTATAACCCTTAATTTAGATGCTAACTGGGGTTAATTCAGGTGAGTAATCAGTCACTAATTATTGTCTAAAGGTTTTCAGAATGTTCATTGAACAGAACTTTATGGCTTATAATTAATACAATGCTAATTATTAGATTAAGCCACCTTGTTAACTTAATTGTAGCTAGAGTAGTGTGAGAGGCTCTAAAGCAAGCCATAACATTTTCACATGGACCCAATTAAGATCTTCAAGTCTCATTTAAAAATGAGATTAGGAGGTAATTAATCTGTAGATTACCAAAAACAAGTTGTGGCACAAGAAGAGATCAGTTTGTTAATATAATTGTGATTGATCTTCTGGAATTAGTTCATTGTTTAGGAACGTGAGTGGGTGTAGTTAGTAAGTAGAAAAGGCAAAACATAATTCATATTAAAGAAATTAGGTTGTCTTTGAGACTAAATCTCATGAACAAATTTAAGAAAACATCTCCCGACAAAAATAGAAGCTCGAAACATTATTAAAAAAATGGAGCATGTGGACTCTCTCAACCAATGCAACCATTCCCCATTTTTAGGGCTTTTTGGATATCTAAATCAACCATTATTACCCAACCCACATTTATTCCCTAATCACTTAATTGGTGTAATTAAAATTAAAAAAAAAAAACATTAACTAATTACTATTTCAAGGTAGAAGATAATGTCTCTTGTCTCTACGCTTTATAGTTTACTTATAAATTTATTTTATATTTATATTTTATCTTTATCTTTTAAACTAAACACTTTTATATTTTTTATGTATTTATTTTCATTCTTTCAACTAAACACGTTTATGTTCTTTCTGTATTTTTCTTTTCTGTTTTATAATACTAACTAAACATATCCTTATTATTTATTCAAGATTAAAGTTTTAAAAAATATTTTCTCGTCAATACATTTGTAAATATAATGTTTATTAAAACCAAGAAAAATAAGAAATAAGAGAAGATGCATGCACCTAAACCAACTACCAAACCCCTCAAATTGAGACCCAAATAGTTGCTTTCTACAGATCCCTGAATTTTAGATGAGCCCTAGCCAATGACCATAAAGTGCAACTGTACAAATGCATATATGCAAGTAGAAGTACCCACATGAAAACAATAATATCTTTTAATTAATTTCTATAAGGTAAAAATAAATAAATAAATAATTATTAAAATAGTGGATTACATTTGCACTTCGTAGTTCAAAAAACTCAAGCCACATCACCCCACATGGGCAGGCCTCTCCACGGTCTCTTAAAGAGGGCGTGAACAGTGTCGGTCACCGGTTGTTCAAGTGTCAGTCGATTCTCCTATTGTTATCAATTCTCGGGACAAAACCCCCCACACAAACTTCTCAATTCTTGTATTTTACGGTGTATTTGATATTATAATTCAGTGTATTTTTTTTAATATTTTTTTAATATGTATTAAAATAAATATTTTTATTTTTTTGTTTTTAATATTGGCATATCAAAATCATAAAAAAATACTATTTTTTTTTTTAATTTAGCACCTTTTCAAGCTAAAAACAATTTTAAAAAATAAAAGTAAAAATCTCCCAACCACGCTCTTAATTGGATGAAGGTGTGAGACTGTTAGGTAAGGTGAGATTTTTATGATTTTGTACTAAAGTTAGATGTAAATGACAAAAGTTATCAAACCTAGTTAGATTCATTATTTTAAAATTTAAAATAAAATTAAAAAAATATTATTTTAAAAAAATTTATATATAAAAAAAAATAATCGAATTAATTAAATTGTGAGTTGATTCATCAAATTACCTAATTTAATAATACAATTTGAAAAATTAACACATATTTTTTAAATTTTATTCGATGATTAAAGTTTTAATAATATACCAAAAAATAATATTATAATAGAAAAGTTTAAATTATATAGTAAAATCACGACATAAACTTACTTTTTATATTATAATCTCATATTTCATTTTTAAAAAATGGCTATAAAAAATACTTCTCATAAACACATCGATCCTACTTCAAACTTAACCAAATTAAACAATACATAATTTCTCTGTCCAAGGGCTAACTTAAATAATCCCAATCTCTTAGATAATATCATGCATAGATTAGTGAAAACTTGAGATTAAACGAGCTAAAAAAATATATGAGTGTAAAGAGGGGTTGTATCGGTGGATTAATTTAATTTTGTGCACTGAATTTTGTAAATGTTCTATACATGAACATGCATATTGATAGTCTCCAATACTCATATATATCTTAATTTTAAGAACACGATGCTCCCACGTATGATCTTGCAGCGTGGGGATATTATATTTTGGAGTTTTTGTGCTTTATTTTTTCTTTCGCCTTCATGGTTACTCAAAACCAAGAAAGAATAGCACGTGAGCTTCACTTTTGACTGTTCTGAATCATGAAAGTGAAAATGTTAGAGATGAGCTAAGATCGATTGTTAATTTACATACTTTAGTTCTTTAATACTTTTTAAAATTCAAAACCTTTTTATTATATGAGAAAATGCCTTAAAAAAGCTTTTTTTTGCCGTTTCTAGCACCACGATTCTTGAACAAAATATATATATTCATCTAGATTTATTTATATGTTCACCACACACAACAAGCAGGGATGGATCTTGGTTCTTCCATTCTTTTAACTAGCCATAAAGTTGCAGCTTTAAACAGAAAAAAAAGAAGAAAAAAAGGCACAATCTTTTTATCTCTGTAGAGAAGAAGGGAAGAAACTCTCCAGGAATTTGACTGAAATCTTGACTCATCTAGTGTTTGATCACCTAAAAGCAAGAGATCAGCATGCATTTGATTCTTTCTGCTAACATGCATGCTACAAATATCTAGCTTTATTTTAACCTTTTGACATGCACGAATGATTTTTTTTTAACCTTTATAACTGTAAAAATGGGAATGATCATCAATTAATGAATTAATTAATTAATTAATCCCTGATCAGGCTAATCTCTCTTGTTTAAGATGGTATTGCCATTAATGGAGTTTCAATTAATACAATATCAGAGATGGAAAGCATGCATAATTATTGCGAAAGGTGAGAAAGGAAGGACCAACATTTCTTGCTTCAAGGAGAAGCTTGTATGGTGACAGATACCAGTCGCTTCTCTTTCAAGATTGTTTCACTGCTTTAGTAATTAATATTCTGATTCCATTCCTTTTAAGAAAAATTACTTTTGGGTTCCATCGATTTTCGAGCTTATATTGTTTGCAATAATAATCACCAACTTCAGACCGACATGGCGATAAAGCTTCAACGTCTTCTGTGGGGTGTGGGAGGTGGCCCATTTTTTAGAGCGGATCTTGTTTCACGATTATTATTTTATATTAATTCTGGGTTTAATCGGAGAAACATGGGGATTAAGATTTGGTTTGGGTTTGATATTATAGTATAAAGTATTTTTTGTTTAAAAATATATTAAAATAATATTTTTTTAAATTTTAAATATTAATATATCAAAATCATCAGAAAATATTAAAAATATTAATTAAATATTTTTTAAGATAAACACAATTTTAAAATACAGATAAAAACACAATACTAAACCATCATTTGATACAAGGATTTTTTGTTCTCCTACGTTCTACCGCGTACTGCAACTCAAGTCTAGTAATTAAAGAGGAATTAATTTTGATAATTTCAAATTTAATTTGTGTCCTATCAGAAAAGAATTTCAAATTTTGATTATTTCAAATTTAATTTTTTTCCTATCATAAAAGAATTTCAAATTTGGATTTCTAAAAGGAAATACAACGATTATAGATCCTATCTTTTATTTCCTATATTCTAGCGATCAATATCTCTTAGTATCGTTTTTTTTTTTTTAAAAAAAAAAAGTCTAGTTAAAATCTTGTTTCGATGTGGATTTTCTCGAGTTGCCTGTCTACTGCCATGATGAGTGAAGTTTTGCATCACAAGGGGCAGATAAAAGACTCGAGGAAATTAATGCATGATCTTTTATCGTCTAGCTCGGCATTTGTTTGTAATGCTTGGTGTTAGCCGCTTGTTCATCCCGTGACAAGATTTGGCTTCATGAATTCTTGTCAATAGACGATTGTGTTGTCTTTTCCTCGCTCTAAGTCCACCTGTCTAAGCATAATTTGTTCATTGTCTCTTAAATTCGTGTAAGAAAAAAAAACTTAGCTTCTTAATTTCATCTTATACACAAAAGCATGGGTTGATGATACAAGTCTTCAAGGATGTGGTAAGCATGCCCATGGAGACTTTTCTTCTCTCCCTTTACATATTCAAGCTCTTACTCTCCAAAAAAAAAGGGGTAAAAGAAGGTTTGGTGATCAACAATCGTGGATCTAGCTTGTGCAAGCACTGTAGCTCCTTCTGTGAAATAGACACAAGGAGTATGAGCAGCCGGTCACTCTCGAATTTAGGGCTTCTAGGGGCTTGGAGTTGATTAACTTATTCATGATTAAGTGGATGATTAATTAGAGACTAATGACTAGAGTATGGAGCACCAAGCAAGGATCTTGGGCTTGGTGCTCATTGACTTGTATCCTGGATAGATATTTTTGTTTTAACAAATATATACATACTAACAAGAACAATTTGATATTTCCTTTTCCCTTGCCCAATAAAAAAAAATAAAAAAAAAAAGAAGATGAGTGAAGGAGTCGATGCCTGTGAGTGTTAGAGAATCCGAACAAACCTCTAAGCAGATTGTTGTGTATAAAAAACTCGGCAGACCACTTGGTGATTTGTCGAACTTGGTGTACTTCCTTAGCTGTCTTTTGCTCATGGTTCACTTGGCTCAATGTAGGGCCAATGTCCAAGAACTTGCTCAACTTTGATGCTTGTCTTTCACTGATCCATATGGTTATCACTTTCTAAAACATGGGATCCTTAAATTAACAAATTAAGACCTAATTATCCCTAATTTATTGTTCTTCTTCTAAATTAATCTTGATGATAAATGAATCGGCCGGGTTCCACCGGCCAATATTTCATCTCAGGTGCTGAGCATTGATTCATATGGTAATTAAGAAAATTAATGGCTGATTAAGCGAGTACAATCATCTTCAAATAATTAAGGTTTATTTGTTTGTTTTTGCAAAATAATACTCTTGGTGACTTTTCTGACTCTACCAGGAATTAATTTATTATAGTTGTAACTTGTAATATACTACTAGGTTTAATCTTAGGAGAGACCAAATTAGCGTACAAACTACTTAATTAATTAACTGGATAATTAATCACAAAAACCTCCTTGTATTTAAATGAACATATGTTGTCCTAGAAGACAACCATAAACGCAAATGAAGAATAACTGTTCAACAGCATAGGTTAAAACTCTACAGCTTAACCATGCATTCTGTTGCCAACTTGTCATATTATCGTCCTTGATTTTGATAACCCGCAGCTTATTAAATATTATATCCTTTATATATATATATATATATATATATAAAGGGGTTCAAATTCCCTAAAAAAAATTAACATTAACCTAAAAATAATATAGTTTTAAAATTTTGGCATGATTGGGTTAAAACTTGACCATTAACTTATTAATTTTTTTTATCTAAATAATATAGTTTTGATTTAAAAAAAAAAAATTTGAGGTGGAACTCTTTAATTTTACTCGTAACATTAACCTAAAAATAACACTCCTTTATGATTTTTTAAGACGGAAGTCCCTCGTGATTACATGTTTTAAATTAACAAACACTTAATAATCCAAACCACAAATATAGCTATAATTAAGTTATGAAACCTAAAAAAAATCCCATGTGTTAGTGTTCCAAAGAACAGAGAATTCATGTGGCGAAATAACAAGTACAGAACAGCATCATCATCATGTGAACTCACCTTCTTCCTATAATTAGTGACATACTAGATTTCAGAAGAAAAAAAAGTAATAAATTGAGTAAATTCGGATTAACTTGATTAATTTATAATTCAGTGGAAGGAAAAAGAAAAAAATATAAAAAGCTCAATACCCAATAGTCTAAAGTTAAAGGATGAAATAAAAAAGAAAAACCAAAGTTAAATCGAGCTAATTTTCGAAACTAATAACTTTAATCATGAGACCGAGATGACCATACAGAAGAAAAAAAAATCTTGAACAAAATTCTTAACCATCAAAAAATTAAAAAGAAAACAAATAGCAATCAAAATAATGAGGGCCAAATCTGGTATAAAACCAATGAGAGACTTAATCGAAAAATAAAATAAAATAAAATAAAGGGATAAAAAAGAGCAATTAAAAGAATGATAACCAAATTTGAATAATAAAATAAAATAAAATGTCGAGGGGTAAATTTGAAAGAAAAAACAAATTAAAAAATAATAAAAAATGAGCAATTAAAAAAAAACGAGAACTAAATATGGAAAGAAAATGAAATAAAATATCAAGGGGTAAAATTGAAAGAAAAAAACCAAGAAAATAATAAAAAAAAATCAAGAGAATGAGTGTCATATTTAATATAAAAACAAAACAAAATCTAATGGAAAATGACGAAACTCAATGAAAAAGAAACAATAAAAAAAAAATCAAAACAAAGAAAGACCAATCAAAAGAAAGATGATCATAATTGAATTTTTTCTTCATTATTTTATTTTATCAAAATAATACTATTTTTACTTTTTAGTTGAATAAAAAATTAAGCGATCGGCTAGGGGAAAATCATGTCAACACTGGTTGATTTTTTTTTTCTATTATTTTTTTTATCAAAATAATGTCATTTTTAATTCCCGCACAATAAAAAATCTAATTGAACCTAGTAACCCTGGTTATTCAACCCAACTCGTGACCCGGGATATGACAGGGGTCGACTCTCGGGCTGAGTTTTAAAACCATGATAAAAAAATAAGTATCAAGTATGATATGAAAATTCAATGAAATTAAACAATGAGATATGAAATTGTGACAAAACAATTAATCAATAAGAGAACTCAAAATAAAAGGAATTTCAATCATACAAATGAGGATCAAATTAAAAAAAAAAGAATTAAAATCAAATGATTAAGGATTAAATAAAAAAATAAAATCTAATCAGAAAAAGATTAAAAGCAAAATAAATAAGAATCAAAAGAATGAGGATCAAATTTGATAAAAAATATAAAAAATAAAATGTCGAGGGATAGAATTGAAAAACAAATAATTCAAGTTCGATATAATTAAAAGATTGAGGACCACTTTGCAATTTTATAAGGCCAGCACGCCTATTGAGGTGGATGAAAGAGAAAAGATGGGGGGAAGAAAAATTATTGTCGGAGCTCATCCGTGCCATGGATGCCGACACGCACCACCTCACCATTTTGAGGGTGGCGTGCTACTTTGGACACCGCCCCGGAAGGCTATCGACGATCACTGGGAGGTGCCGCATGCGCCGTCCATGGAGAGCGAGTGTCTCCCACTTGTAGAGCATGCGCTAATCATTTTTTTTTATTATAAAAAGATTAGAATACCCTTAATCCCATGAGATAATTGCAAGAAAACCGAGGTTAAAAGATCAAAAGTACCCCTTGATCTTAGGCAAAAAAAAATAGTTAACTCCAGGGGTTATACAGTAATTGCACTATATAAAAAATATAAAAATCCAAAAACACCTTTCAAACATTAGTTATGTTGTTTTTTTGAAAGGTACGAGAGTAATTATATTGTGCAATAAATATGTAAAAATACGATTTTTTTTTTTTTAATGTGTGTTGATTTTTTTATATTTTTTTTGGGAATCAAAGGACTCTTCAATCATTGGATTTTACTGTGTAGAATCCACAGCAAAACACTACTATGGAGTTTTAGTTTTATTTGTGACAGGCTTCCAATTATTCATGCAGGCTTGCTATACGCGTGATGACATGTAGCTGTGCAATGATTGGCTAAAAATGTTCACAATTGCATAGGAAAACTGAAAGAAGAAGAAGAAGAAGAAGAAGAAGAAGAAGCAGCAGCAGCAGCTTGCAATGGTTCAAGCCACATATGTCTAAGCATATGCAGGTGATGCATAAACCAAAAAAACTTTCCTCCAATTCGGCAATTTTCTCTGTTCAAATTTGGTAATATTGTTACCAACCTGTGATCGCGAGGGCTTAACAACCAATCATTGACCACCACAGGAACAAATTAAGATATATGCATGCATAGTTTAACCTATGGATAAAAGGGTCAGGCAGTCACATTATGTATAATTATTCTAATACAAGTGATTTTGATCGTTCAATTATGAATTTGTCATAATTCAACTAGATGGATATCCTTACAAGAATATTTATGACCAATATGACTAAGTTAAGCACTCGAAATAAATCTATGTGGTGCAAAATGCTCGACTCTATAAAAAAACCCCATACCTTTCAATCCGATTATTATTAAATAGTTTAAATTTTATTATGAGGTTTTAAATGTTTAATTTCATGAAGGGTTAGTTTAGTATAACCAGCCGAGATCTAAAATACTTTCAAATTAGATCATGAAAGTTATATTCGTGTTAATTTTGTTATTTTTTTCTTTATTTTTGTATTTCCTGATTTATTTGGAATTTCTATTTTTTTTTGTATTTTTTTTGAGATTTTTTATAATTTGTTGAGGTTTTAAATGTTTAATTTCATAAAGGGTTAGTTTAGTATAATTAGCTGAGATCTAAAATACCTTCAAATTAGATCATGAAAGTGATATTCGTGTCAATTTTGTTATTTTTCTCTTTATTTTTGTATTTCCTGATTTGTTTAGAATTTTTTTTGTTTTTTTTTTTTGAGGTTTTTTATAATTTGTTGAGGTTCATTTAAAAAGTTATAAACCTATTGGAAACATAGAATATTACCCTAAGAGCAAAAATTATAGAATAAAATTTTGATTTAGAGTTTTGCCTGTATTTGCAGATTTTTTTTGTATTGTTTTCTTATGTGTCACATTCTTGTGGTACCAATTAATTGAGTAATCGTTATTCATAGCATTGAATTAATTAAAATTGTGAGGTTCTTAAACGTGGCTGAAATTGTAAGGTAGGGTTCAAGCCATTCTTAATTAGGTTAAAAAGAAACAAAAATAGTCGGCTTCTTTGTTTGACATAGTGTATAATCTCAAGTTAAACAACAAATTTACGCCGGACTATGGCTATTATTTTTCAATTTTTTTTTTTTTTTTTGGTGTCCAAACTGATCTTGAAAAATAATTTGTTTTTGGTTTTGCGGTGTTTATCTCAAGAGTCAAAAGCAATTTTTATGAAATCCTCAATACTGTAGCCAAGAAAATATCGTGAATTTTATCATTTTTCTTTTGGCAATATAATCTGGGTCACCTCCTTGGTCATTGGAGCTCTTAAAATGGAGATTCGATATGGTGACAAAATGATGGCACTAACCGGACATGTATTAGAGCAGATCACTTGCTGATTGCTAATGATCCGACAAATGGAAAGAGCTAATTAATTCGGTAAATGACATGATTATGAAAATTATAACCTTAATAGATTAAGAAATTAGGTTGTTATTGTAGCAGCGGTTATTTTTTATTTAGAAATGTATTGAAATAATATATTTTTTTATTTTTTTAAATTTACTTTTGGTATCAGTATATGATATGAAAAACACAAAAAAAAAATATTAATTTGAAGCAAAGAAAAAAATTAAAAAAAATTAATTTTTTTCAAAAGCGTTTTTGAAACACAAAATAAACAGGCTCTAAAGATTAAGGTTGAACGCACCAAAATGAATTTTTTAGTTGCATGAAATTGCCTATTCTTCGACGCCGTTTGGAATTGCATTCCAAATGGCTTTTTAAAAAAAAACGAATTATTTTTTAAAAAATTAATTTTTTAAATGTTTTTTTTATTTTAATATATTGATATCAAAAATAATTTTAAAAAATTAAAAAATTTATTTTGATTCATTTCCAAATAAATTAAAAGCACTTAAAAAACTAACCGTTACCATATTCTTAAACACCACCTCTCAACTCGTAACCATTTTAGCTTTTCTGTGCATGGAAAATCTTTCAAATCCTTCTTCTTTTTTTCAATTATAAAGATGAAAAAAATATTAAAAAATCACACAAAATTAGAGCAAAGAGGTGTAAGTTAAACAAAAAAAAATAATAATTGAGGAAACGCAAGGAGCTTATTCCAAGAGAAAAAAAGGAACCATAAATTGCGCCAATTACAAAGGAAAGGAAACTTCCTTCAATTCTACTGTTGACAACAGATTTTAAATCTGAAATTCCCAGTTCATGTTGCTGCATGATTATCAAGAGTTCAAGGTGGCCAAAAAATCTTGAACCCAACGAAGAAATTGCAGAGAAAATAATTTGTCCAATCACAAACCAGAAAGAGGAATGAAAGGTTTGAATGAAGGTCGTGTAAATGGGAATAATACCACCAAGAAGATCAACTCGGCTAGAACAGAGCATGTGCTCCTTGTAGGGTAAGTCCAAGCACATCATGATGATCGATTTAAACCTTTGACCTTCAAGTTCCACCCACCTACCACTTTCCCATATCCTTGAATTGAAAGGGATAGAAAAAGAATCTGAAAATCTTCTCAATTATCATCACAATTCATGTTAAGAGCTTGAAATGATTTTCTTCCAACACTTATGAATTTGGTAGGAATAGTTTCTCTAAAAGAGCTTACTGTATATTTTTTTAAAGAAATTCTATCGTGAGAGTAATTAATGATATGATATTAGTTATTTATATATGTTTTTTCTTTAAAGTATATCGTGGAAAATAACTAATAAGATGTCACTAGTTATTTTTTATGTATTATATTTTTTTTTATGTTTTTTCCCGGTTAATTAGTGCTCATCGTTTTATTTTTGAAAAAATAAAAAGAAAACACATCTAATTTTAGAAAATATGTTGGTTTTTTTAGAAAAGAAAAATTATATATATATATATATATATATATATATATATATTGTAATGACTAAAAAAATTTCCAATACATGGAACACCGATGGATCCATAAGAATACAAAAAGATATCAAAAATAAAATAACAGTTAATACACAATCATATTCAAATTAAGAATTTAGTAAAGTTATAAGACTAGAATATCTAGTGTTTTATAAAATTAATTTTAAAAAATTATTATAGATTATTGTTTTTGTTTTGATAGTTTTAATTTTGGTTTATTGAAAATAATCCCTTACTCTATAAATAAAAAATAAAAGAAAAAAACAGGTTTAAGGATTTCCCACTTAAAGTTATCAAAATTTGGAAATAAGTATTTTATCCAAATCCAATATTTAATAGATTTATTCTTAAAAATTCATCTTGTTTTCTTTTGCTGCAAGTAATTTCCATTTAAGAGATTAAAAGAAATAAATACTGAGATTAACTATTTTATAAAGGCGCGTGATGGACACGATATATAAGAGAAAGTGAAACAAGCATATCTCGGTTGTGCAAACAGGAAGAGGAGAAAAAGGCCCAGAGACGTACAAAGCAGAATTTATAAAAGGCGGCGAATTCTAGGTTGCCTGCCACGTTAGTTCTGGCTGTAAAAAAGTAAAAAAATTGAAAATCTAAAAACAAAAGAAAAAATAATTCAACTTGAAACTTTTTTAAAGGTAAAAAATTATTAACCCACCTCCTGTAAGCCAGTGCAATACATAATGTGTTTGATTGGATTGATTTTTTTTATAAAAAAAAAGTTGATTTTTTTAATTTTTAATTAAGTGTTTTTATATATATTTTGATTTTTTTAATTTGCGGATATTAAAAATAAAAATTATAATTTCTTAAGTAAAACATAGTTTTAAAAACAAGTTTTATCATTATTCTAAAATTTAGAAATATATCAAAATAATATTTTTTTTTTTTTTAAAAAAATTATTATTGAAATTAGAAAATTAAAATAATCTAAAAATACTCAAAAAAAATATTAATTTTAAAAAATAAAAATAAAAAATAAAAAATAAAAAATAAAAAATAAGAATCCAAATATTTTCAACAATCCTCTCTGTTTACCAGACCACCGTCACACGTGCTTCATGGTAACACCACAACTAATTGTGGCTGCAATATTTTCTTAGATTTCACTAGTGTTTTTTGGCGTTTTTTGTCCTTAGTTTAATGATTAAATTAATTAGCATCGTTTCATATCATTAACATCAAATCATCATATTCATAAAATAAATAAAAAAGGAATAGTCCTATTATTGTGTTAAAAAATAACGTAACATAGGATAACGTTTGGTCATCATTTTATAATATAAAATATGAAGATAATAAGAATAAATAGGATATTTATTCATGTAATTTCTTTTTTAAATTCTTTTCAAAAATTGTGATAGGCACGTTTCTTTTCTTCTTTATCTATTTTTTTTCTAAAACACTAACCAAATATAATTTACACGAATTAAAAAAAAATATTAATATTTTGATTTTATAAGTTGTATTTTATTTTGTGTGCATAAAATGGACCCACCTTATGTTGGAAATTAACAAGATATAAATCAATTAATTTAAAATAATAAAAAAACATGTAATTTCTCTTTGATGAGAGGTCTAAACCAGAAAGAAATTGTGTTAACAATGAAGAACATCTGCCGGTTGGAGAAACATAAAAAAAGAAAAGACTTTAAAACAAATCTCTTAAGATATGTCTCTTAATAATTAATTAATTTATTTATATAAATATAATGTTGAATATTTGATCCAATAGGCAGTTAGAACTCACAATATGCGGTTACCTCAGCCAAATCCAATGAAAGATAAATATTAAATAATCAAATATTTGCGAAAGATTTTTTCTTGTAATTAGAAGTCTAATTAGGGGAACAAAACGTCAATTACAAAACAATACCTTTTTCTAAAATAGTCAAAGAAGTGATGTCTGTTTTCTAATTATGTAAAACAATTTTGACCAAAAACCAAAATTAAACCGACCCGGTATCCTGGGCCTCACGTGACTGCCATCACACTAGCGAGACAGGACTCACACCCCCTGAGTCAGCAACTAATCAACGTCTCTAATCGGGCCTAGCACCAACGTGGCCCCACAACACCACGCGTCAAAATCACACACTGTCATCGGGATGTGGCGTGTCGTTTTACGGCAACCTTATGGCACTTCCACACCGGTATTGAATATTGACATGACTTGCCCCTAACTAATCAATACCTCAATTAAAAATAAAAATAAAAAAAATAGGAAATTTTAAATATTTTAATATGGAGAAATTTCCAAAATCGGCTGTAGGGATGCGCTATAAAACAGCGATAGACACCAGCTAAAACTCTGCTTCTTCCTGGTCTTTTACTGAAACTCAAAACCCACTTCCTCTCTCGAAAGACTTTAGGCCTCTCACCCTTCTCTGTCCTCTCATAAAGATTCAGTTTTTGACAAGAAAGAGTGAAGATTTAGATTCAGTTTTTTTCCTTTCCTCTCTTGTGTGGAAGGTTGGAGAGAAAGAGTGAAATCTTACAACTAGAAAGAAATCAAAATCATCCGTCGATTTTCCTATTCTGATTTTCCTAAGAGATTTTGGTTATTTCCTTTTTGGTAATCCTTTATTGATTTATAAACACTCAATCCCTTCAAGTCTCTCTCGAAAGGTTCAAGATTCAAGATTTTAAGGGTGTCTGGTCTTTTTTTTTGACAGATTTCTGAGTCATCCTTGTCTTTCGTTTATCTCTTCACAACTAGCAATCTTCTCCTTCACAGTTTTGTTCTCTCTCTATGCAAGTAGGGAGCTTTTGGAGGAATTAATTAGAAGGAAAAAGAAAATCCCAGAAAATATGATAGACCAAAGTATCCTATGTCCCATAAAGTACACTGAGCACAAAAAAGTTACAAAAAAATTCACTAAACAACCCTTAAAGCCTAATATGGTACACTCCGATGACCGATGCCGCTCACCGGAACCCTCAAACCCGGCACCAAGGCTTGTTAGAGTGACAGTCACCGACCATGACGCCACTGACTCCTCCAGTGACGAAGAGGGAGAGTTGTTTGGCCGGCAAAGAGTGAAAAGATATGTGAGCGAGATCAACATCCAACCGGCAGCTTTCTGCAAAGAAACCAATGTCATTGCTACTACTATTGCCAAAAACCGGAAAAGAAGTGTTGGTGATATCCCTCAAAAGCCAGCGAAAAGACTTACTGCCCAATCAACCACCAATGGCAGAAAGTTCCGTGGCGTTCGGCAAAGGCCCTGGGGTAAATGGGCTGCAGAGATCAGAGATCCTGCTAGACGTGTGCGGTTATGGCTAGGGACTTACGACACCGCTGAGGAGGCTGCAAGAGTGTATGATAATGCTGCCATCAAGCTTCGAGGGCCAGATGCTTTAACAAATTTCACCACACCACCTAGTAGGGAGGAGGATCAAGAAGAAGAGAAAAGTAGTCCAGTGGAGGAATCAGAAGAAAAGAAGCCAGAGATTAACGTGGAAACAGTATCTGGCTCCGGCTATGAATCTGCTGACGAGTCTCACAGTCTGTCATCTCCAAAATCTGTGCTCACTTTCAGACTACCTTCGGCTGAATCACACAAACCACCGTCTCAACCTTTCCAAGAAGCTAAAATGGAGCCAAAGCATCAAGACAATGAAGAAGCCTTCGGCGAGAGCAATTTGTCTGATTATTTACCACTGGACTCGCCATTTCTTGATGATTTTTTCAATTTTGGAACATCAGGGCCAACCCTCTTTGACGATCAAGTTATAGCGACGACGACGACAGCAACATCAATTTTCCAAGAGAGTATTATGTGTGATCAAGATTTTGGCGACATATTTCTTGACCCACTTCAAGATTTTACTTCATTACCATCGGTTTGCCAAGAGGATGATGATTTTTTCCATTTCTTAAACTCAGAACCTCTTACAGCACTTTGATGGGCTTGCTGCCGTTTAATTACTGGCCATTTCACGGGAAATTTTGTACCGATGGTAACTGAGTTTTCGCCCAGTTTTGGAGTTAATTAGTAATAGCAATAGTATTTTATTTATTTGTTTAAATACCTCCGTTAAAATTACGGGAGGATTTTGAGTAAAGTCTTCCAAAGATTTTGTGCTCTATTAAGAAAATAATTAGGCTGTTTTAGTGTGTAAAACTTGGATTAGTAATGGAGAATTACAAGTTATTTTCTCTATTTATTTATTTTCTTTTATGAGGTCATTGAATCTTATGCTGCTGCCAAAGTGTCATTCTTTTTGCCGCACCACCCGACCTGGCATAATTTGCGCTTGTGTGGCCGGTCGACCGAGTCAAGGCGTTGCCGCCTCTCGTATGTGTGAAATCGAGAATGCTTGGATTTTCTTCTAATTTCATCTCCCTATTTGTGCACCCGAGGAAATAATAATACTTAGCTAATCCTTTCTTAATGGCTGTTATTAGCTAATTGTGATGGTGTGATAATTTGTTATTAAGCTAATTGTCTTGCACAAGCCTAAGCCTAGGCATAGCTGCTAATAATAGGAAGGGGAGCGCAAAATGTGGACTAATTTGTCTTGAAAAGCCCAGGTATAGCTCATAATCGGAAAGTGGGATGTGAAAAATGTGGACCAAAAACAGGGTGCCTCTGTTCGCTATTGATTATAGGTTTAAAAGGCAGGGCTGAATCGGTGGGAAATTATTTTATACTGTGATAGTTTTTATAATTTAGATTTTTTTTTTTAGTAAAATCCATAAATACTATGAAGGATAAAATTGTGATTAGAGTTAACTACAATTTCAATCACACCGCACCATATTTCCAAACAAATCTAAATGAACTAAGAATAAAATACTAACTCTCTTAACGAAGTAAGGGTAGAAAAGTAAGTCTTTGTTTATTATTGTGGCGTGATCTTGTTTTTTTACTTTAAATTAATTTTTTATATATATTTTTAAATTGTTTTAATATATTAATATTAAAAATAAATTTTAAAAAATAAAAAATATTTTAAAAATTATCTCCTACTACAATACAAAACAATACCTAAATCTGCAATAGAAAAACTTTAAATTTCAAAGGGAGTAGAAAGCACTTCTATGGAAAAGCATGTTTTTTTTTTCTCCTACTTTTTGTAAACTAGAGAGAGAATGAAAGTGACATCTAAGAATTGCTAACTCATTGGTATCAAGAAAATTCTAAGAATTTATTGTCGTTATAAGGCATTTTTCACAAGGTCTATTTTCTGCAAAAAAAAAAAAAATTCCATTGAAAATAGAAATTCAAGGACTACTAAGATTATCACTAATTTCTTATATGATGGTGAGGAGAGAAATCAAAATCAAGAGTTTCATGGCATCACGAGACCAAGTATAAATAATTGGGATCATAATAATTCAACATTACATATGATTAATTGCATGTAACATTTCTTATGAATGAAGCAATGTCTTTCTTATATATCCAACTATACTTGACCAATTAGGTCTCATTCCAATTTAAAATAAAAAATAAAAAAAAGAAGAAAACCTCAATCGTTTTCCCTTCATTCCTTGATGGGAAAATGAAAGGGCAGCCCGATTTATGTGCGTTTAATAAGAAGATTCGGCAAGAATGTGTGTTAGGGGACCTCAAGGTCTCAGTGCTATAGCTAGTTGACATGAGGGTGGGACTATTTAAGCAGAGTTTCTTCTTTGCTTGGCAAATACTCAAAGGGGAATTAATAGCAATAGAATTGTGTCATAGGACACATGCATCTCTTGTTATGTCTCTCCTTTATTTCGTATCTCGGTTGGCAAAATATTCATTACTACAAGGGTCTAGCTAGAACTGGATCCCATTGTTCCAAAACATCAAATTTTTCATCAAATCTTTTAACTAATGTCTTTGTCTAGTACATGTGTTTTCAAGTTTCAAACCTTTGAAACTTGCCCACAACTTTTGCTAAGATCAATCAAGAGATATAGGTAAAGTGTCATTGTCATAATTGGGATGTATCCATTTGAAGTAAGAATGCAAGCAAAAATAACCTGCCGCTAGTCGCTTCACTATTCAATATCGATTCATTGGATGGGAATATTAGAAATCCTTGTGATCTTGTCTGTATCATGGACATGACAAGCCTCCGACGTGCCTTACAGGCGTTTAACATCGACGAAGGACAAGTTTTTCCACAATTATGATAGATAAAAGCAAACAATTATGAGTCAAGTTGATGTATTAACTAATATGAGATGCAATGAGTCAATGATGCCACCTAAATAGTGAGCAATCATATAATGCAAAATGGATGGCCAGCGCTTAAAGTTCAAGGGATGTAGAGGGTAAGGGAAGGCATTCATGCTTTATTATCTGGGTGGCGTCGAATAGTCAAGAAGCAGGGAAAGAAAATATTGGAATTTCTAATCAATTGCCACTCTTTGAGAGGTCAGAATTACTGTTTCTTGGTATTTTTCTCTTAAACTATGTTTAAACTAGCTTTTAAATATCAAGATTAAAATAGATTAGAACCGTGGATATACAAAGAATGCCCCTATCAGTATGCTAAGCATAGCCACCCGCGACCGCTAGAATTAGATCAATCATAATGGGAAGCTTTCGGTCATTGTCCATGCAGCAATTTGCCTGTTTTTGTACAACCCTAGTTGACAAGTCTGTATCCAAATGCAGTACAGAAAGCCTCTTTTGAGCTGGTCAATTCCCTTTTAAAGACCTTCCCCTCACTCTCTATAAAACATGATATGGACACGCGCTGTAAAAGCCAACGGAGAAGGCAAGACATGGTCTACAATCTACGTTCACATGAGGAATTCAGTGAGGGCTCCTTCGGTGGTGCTTGCCAGTTGGTAATTTGCACCCAAATTGGGTCAATAAGGGTCTTGGTTTGGTAACAAGTGTGACCCATGTCACTTGTATGCATGTACAGCGTTGGTGCTTGTGAAAAATATGAACCTTGTTCTTGTTCTTCGTCATTAATTTACACCCTCAAAATAAGATAGAACCACTTGAGAGATCATTTACAGTTAAGACAAGATAAAACTATCTTATGTGTAGTTCCCCAACATTATTTATACATTTGGGATTGAGTTTTTGCACATTTTTGAAGCATATTCTAAGAACATGAAGTCTAAAAAAAAATCTAGTTAGAATGAAAGGACTAGAGGAGATGGATGCCTTTTAACCATGCAATCTTCCAATTGCTTGAAAAATTCTAAGATTTCAAGCTTTATTGGTCATCTTCACCGCTTTACTGTTTAAGTGTTGGAAACGTGGCTCAAAATCGTCAATCTTACCTTTTTTTTTCTCCCTACCATCATGAAATGACTAGCAAATTCGAAGCTAAAGAAGATGATGCATAGGAAGGGTAGCCTTTTTCATTCCTGCTTTTCCATCTTTACCATCGGTACTGTTTTTTTATCATAGAAGGTAACTAGTTTGGTGGCAGAGTAAAAGATCATTTATGGTCAATTACTACTATTTAAGAGAAATAAATGAAATCGACCATAAAAAATAGCACAAGAAAGTTCAATAATAACGGCGCAATATCAAGAAAAAGCCAGCCTTCAATCTGAATAACGAAAAATCTTGGCAGCAGGTTTGTCCTCTAATGGATTGTAAGGCATGTATTGTTGTTTTCATGCCATTTAGAGGGCATCCACGCTTGCATGCCCTCTAGTTTTCGCATCTCAATGAGATGGAGAGTGGCTGATCAGCTTGGAATTCTGGCTTGTAAATTTTTAGTTGATATCTCAGTAAATTCAATCCAAGATTGGAGGGTTTATCACAAGGTAATTCAATTTTCCAAATTTTAGAATTTCACTAGAAAGTTTCAGGTCTGAATCCTAAAAGCCTAGATGTAAGATTTAGTTTGACATGATAAGTCAACCTATAGTAACTTGCTGATTTGAGGTTTCATTCTAGCTTGGTTAAAGGAAAACCCCAATTTATTTTCAAAATAATATTATTTTAGGATTTTTTTTAAGTTTAGTGATGATGCATCAAAAATCCATAATGAAAAAGAATTATTTTTCATCGTGTTTAGAAAATGGACAATCACGTGTTCATGCTAATTTTTTATTCTTCATAACTGAGGATTCCAAGGGTTAATAACCAAGGCTGGATTTCCGCTAAAATAGTTCTTTTTTGGGATTTTAGGACTTCTGATAATTAAATCAGTGACTTTATTATTAGGAGTTGTTGTAAATAAATACTATTATGTATGATAAATGCTGAGAATAAGTTATAAGAGAGTCAAGATTGTGAACTTCTTTTCTAGATTGTTCACAGAGTATTTATAACCTTGAATGTTCCTTTTTCTTCCTCTAGGGGTTGCAGGTCTTTTTCTTCTTCATATCCGAGTGGGAGGAAGACCCTTACAATCAAAATTAATATTGATTGTAAATGTCTCCTTACATGGCATTAATCTAATGGGAGTATCGCGTGTCTATAAAAGGTTGCTCTACATCAATTTATGTACGATATTAATGTTGATGGGATTATCCCTTATAATCAACATTAATAACGATTGGCGTATGGATGGTCTTTATAGGAATTTTTGCATATCTAAGATGTAGGGAGATGATGACCTTAGGTTCCCACCTAGGGTGCACATAGGGGATTGGTCTTGACATCTTGGGTTTGGAGCGCAGCCAAATCCAAGGGGGTTGAGTCTGGCATCTCGCTAGACCCGTAGGCGCTTGAGCCTGATGCCATACACGTAGCAAAAACAATAAAACAAAATTATTCGAGAGTCTGAGATCCTATTAGACAGATCTAGAGTTGTTCGTGGATTTATTATCTGAAGATTTGATCTTCTTTGACTTTGAATAATTCTTTAAAGGTTGAGTTATCGCAAACTACAAGTCATCTATTTGTTCAGCCTTCAACGGTAATTCATCTGAACCACTAGTGAGAAATCTCCTTATTTTCTATTTAGAAGAGAGAGATTGCTATGTTTAGAGTGATAACTTTCTATTATGTGATTTATATAATTTTTATGTCTAACAGACAACATCAACTAAATAATCGGCATAACTTACTATCTATAGAGAAATTTGAAAAACCCTATAAATTTGTATATATCTTATGACAAGCACCCGCATATTAGTTCTAGTTATCTCTTATATCTTAACTTTTGAGAACAACTGCTTCCTTTCATATACGAAAGAACATAATATGAATCAGTTTCTACGGTTGTAATGAATATCCAGTATTTAAGAGAGCATCGACCAAGAACATTTTAGGAACAATGCTTTGATACAATAGGAATTTCATAATTATAAGAACTTTATAATTTTCTTTACAAAGCATTTTTGTCTCATGGACTTTATCTTCACTCTAGATTCATTAATATAATATTATATGAATATTAAAAATAAATTAAGCTTTTATTAATAATAAATATGTATTTACACAAATATAATAATGTCACTTGTAACTAACCAAATAGCTACAAAATATATTAAACTAACAGCTGAGTTCAAGGGGGTTAGGTCCGGCAACTCGTCAAATTCACGTGTGCTTAAGTTTGACGCGTAGCTGAGCCCAAAAGAAAAGGTGTTTTGGGCTTGACATTTTGCCATGCCCTTCAGAACTTCATGAGAAAAAAATATTTTTAGTATATCGAATCTATCATTTAAGTAAACCAAAATCAACCCATCAAAATAACAATCTAGATCTTGAGCCGAGTTGATTTTGAATCAAGCCAACATCGGATTAAATCTTGTAACTATGCCTAAAAAAAAAAAAAAATTTAAAAGTTTAAAGAGCTTGACATTTTATCAAGAGAAGTGGTGTTTTGAGCTTGACATTTTAGCATGGCCTCTTGTTATTAAGTTTCTATTCTAAAATTGATCTTTTTTTTTCTCTCAATCCAAATAAACTAAAATAAACCCACTAGAATCACAACCTAGATCTTGGTCTGAGTTGATTTTAAATCAGGCCAACGTCGGATCAGATCTTGTAACTATGCCTAAAATAATAATAAAAAAAATAAATTGAAAGTTTAAAGAGCTATGATACGTCTCACGTTATGCAGCGAAGTCATGTTTGCCAGACAAAAAATGTGGAAAGATGTACAGATTTGACAGCATTTAGGTTTAGGCTGTCACTTCCACTTGCTGCCTAATGATGTGTAGAAGGCAAGACATGCAGGATAATGCATAACAATAAATGTGTTTTACTTTTTACCCATTTGCTGGAATTATTTGCTGTAGAAGATGCCGCAGTTCCTATGTTAAGAATTGGCCGGTCAGTACGACCACACAGGGATTTATTAACTTGTTGGAGGGCAGAGCCACAGGAAGACGAGACCACTCTCTCTCTGCACTGTGGAAGAGAAGTCATCTGAGTGTGTGGTAGCACAGGAAGGCCTCTACGGCTCTACTCTACAGACTGGCGAGCTCACAGTGCTCCAGCCCCAGCAAGACAAAAAGGGCCATAAAATCATCACAGCATGATTGCAAAAGAAATCTTTAACAATTGTTTTCTTGAACTGGGATCTTTTTTAAATTAAATATTATTATCCTCTCATGTTTAGCCCTTAACATGCTTTATTTTGTCCCCAGATTAGTGATGCTTCTCGAGATATATTTAATATTTCATTTCCATACATTTCAATGCAAGTTGGTGTTGTAATCAAGGCTTTTTACAAGAATTGACCAAGTAAAAATTCTAAAAAATAAATCAAAATGTTTATTTTTTAATAAAAATACTAATTTTAATGTATCTACTAATAAAAATTATTTTAAAAAATAACCGTTATTACACTGTTAAATACTTTTTAATTTAATTTAAAATAGTGCGCACCTTCAAGGCAGCAAGCTACAAGAGAAAGCTGACTGCTTTTGGGCCTAGTAAAGAGAAGCTACAGTTTTCTGGCAACAACTCCTTTGAACTCTTTCCTCGCCAAAGGTCCC
Organism: Populus trichocarpa; assembly: GCF_000002775.5. NCBI lineage: Eukaryota > Viridiplantae > Streptophyta > Magnoliopsida > Malpighiales > Salicaceae > Populus > Populus trichocarpa. The sequence continues at coordinate 818,965 of NC_037296.2, forward strand.
TAAGCAGAGAGCACGACAGTGTTTCTTCTTTTCTTTTTATCAGAAAGGAGACCAGTGAACAGTGCTATTACTGTGTAGCGTCAAAGGTGGTTGTTAAGACCGTGTTTTAAAAAGTTATAAAATAATATTTTTTAATTTTTTATATTAAAACGTCAAAGCAATTTAAAAATTTAAAAATTCAAGATTTAAAAAAAAATGAAGTTGGATTTCAAAAACGAACACAAAAATAAATACTTACACCTTGATCACTTTCTCATATAATTTGGGTAAAAATAAATTCATTTTATGTTATTGAATTACCTATATAAAAACATTTTAATATTTTTTGTTGTTATAACAAAAAGGTGCAGTCACTCTTAATTTTTTTAATTTTTTTTATAATTACTCAAAACTTCTTCTTCTTCCTTTTTTAATCTAATACATGTATGTTTGAGAATGTGGTTGCGGTTGTTTTTCAAAGTACTTTTCATGCTGAAATGCATCAAAATGATGTTTTTTTATTTTTTAAAAATTATTTTTGAGATCACAACATCAAAACGATTCAAAACATACCAAAAAAAATTAGCAAAAAAAAACAAGAATTTTGAGTTATCATCCTCATTGAATTAATGCATTTTTCTTTGCAATAAATTGGATATTTATGGTTAGGTGCATTATTTCATTACTAGCCATGGCCTTGTCCGTGCAATAATGTTTTAAAATTCCTAGGTTCTTCACTCTACATGGAGTGCCAATATCATTTATTTTTTTCAGTCACATGCTTGTATTGATTTTTATGCAATATCAATGTTTCAAAATTACTTAATAGTTATTCTATAAATAAATAAAAAAGTAAAAAAATCACTTGATTGTTATCAGTAACTTTCTCTAATTTGGTAAAAAACAAGGGGTCATAGAAAGCAAGTAGCATGTCAGGTGAAAAGATACCAGTTCCCCTGTTTTGGCTATCAACAGGCCAGCCCCACTCTGTCATTTCATAACACCTGTGTTTTTTTTAAAATATCAGCAAAAGTTTAACAGAAAAGCCAAGAAATATTAAGAGTTTTGGCTGATGCTTAAACATCCATTAAGAAAACAGAAAAAAATACAAAGTATAGGGTATTTGTAGTTGCATGAGAGTGTGATACAGTTGTTTTTCAAAATATTTTTTGTTTAATAATTTTTTTTTATTTTTAAAAAATTATTTTTAACATCAACACATTAAAATTATCTAAAAACACACAAAAAATTAATTTCAAGTAAATAAAAAAAATTAATATTTTTATAAACATTTTTAAAATACAAAAACAAATAGTTACGAGAGTTGCAAGTCCAGCCCTCACCTTATCATTAGACTTCCAATAAGATTTCACTACTTCATTGCAAAGAATTTTGATCGCCTAATATACCATGTTGTGATTTCAGGTGAAAAGGCAAACGGATCACAAATCTGCCAAATTCTAAACTGAACCATCGAGGGGACTAAGTTAACGATTTCTTGAAACTATAAGGACTAAGTTTAATCTATTTTTCCTTATACCTGGTTTAATGGCATGGCCATGAGCCCCACCTGCTCCTCCAATGGATCAGCATGGTTGCTGGGTATGAGAGGGGCCCACATAAACAAGGCAGGCAAGAAGCTCTTGAAAGCTAGAGTTGCAGGCTTTACAGCCAATTTATTTTTACATTTAAAAAATATTTTTTTAAAATTGAATTTTTTTAAATTATTTTTTTAAATTGTTTTGATGTATTAATATTAAAAATAAATTTAAAAAAATAAAAAATATATATTATTTTAATATATTTTAAAAAATAATCATTATTAAATTACCAATAGCAAGATGCTGCTCGGAGAATTCAGAAGTGAGGTCACAATCAGAGCCAACTTGCATATATATATATATATATATATATATATATAGAGATAGTCTGCAATGTGTTGCTAAGCAAATTAATATACAGCGAGAACACATTGCAGACTATATATATATATATATATCCTGAACCTCTTCCTTTTAACTTATTCTTCATTATTTTTGGCTCTTCTCTTTTTTTCAACTTTGTATTTCTCCAAGGATGTTTTTTTGGTCCCCATTTAAGAATATCCCTATCGCCAGATAATCTCTTTTTGCTCCCCACCCTCTCAGGATCATATTTTCCAACTTATTAATTAAATTTAAAATTTATATTTTGTGTATAATTAAATTAACGAGTAAAGTGATTTGATAATAATGAAAAGGTTGGTTGTAAGAAATGTAATCAATCAGGAATAAATAAGTTCAACTATGGACTGCTTGTTTAATTAAAATCATTAAGAAAGTGATTCTCGGTGCTCGAAAATTGGTTTAAACATGCCTTTATTATTAAAATAAAAAAGGAAAAAAAAAGTCAATATTATCACTATACTAGGATGAATTTTGTAACAATAATGAAAACAAGAGGGAATCTAATGACTAGAAAGAAAAAACAAATCTCTCCATTGATGACAACTTTGGTAACGTTGTGTTTCTACCGACACGTTTTAAAAATGTATTTTAACATAAAAATACATTGAATTAATGTTTTTTAATATTTTTAATAATTTTAATAGGTTAATTTAAAAAATAAAAAATATACAAAAATTATTTTAATATATTTTCAAACAAAAAAATATTTTAAAAAAATATTTAACAGCCGGTCACAACGTATATATATATATTAGATTGTACTAAGTCAAAGATTTTATTATCCGCACAACAATTAGATTTGATGTTTTCTCCACCTTCAATGCAAGAACTCACTCCAAAGCAACGAATAGGAAGCAAGATTAAGGTATCCACTTGGCCCAAAATATGACACTAACCAAATTATGGTTAATTACTACTTAAGTAGCCATCACTAATCATAACGTTTTAGCTCAAAGATCTCATCAAGGGCTAGACCAATCAAGTGGTTACCGGCCAATCCCACTATCGGGACCCACAAAATCAAACCCTTGGTTTACTATCCTGAGCCCCCATGCACATGGCGAAATCAGACTTTTGGGCACTGACGTGGGCCCCCGACTCCTGTCCAAATTAGAAAAATCGAAAAGAAGACAATCAGGTCAGGTGGTGGTACACGTGAAGGTTGTATGGGAATACTGCACCCCATTACTTTTTCTACACGTGGCTATCATGATCAACAGTCAACACGGTTAATCATGATACACGTGGCTCCTTACTATTACAATCATAATAATTGGAATGCGAAGTATAATCAAGCAAAATTATCTCATTTGTTGATGTGGATCTTCTATTATTTTTATTTTTATTTTTCTCCGTATCGATTATAATAATTGCTTATAAAATTATAGCAGCACAAATGTAGATCTATTTGTATGCCTCACAAGTTAGATTTTATAATCACATGAACTAACCACAATGAAGTGAATTATATAAAAAAGAATATAGAGTATACATAATTATTATTAGGTTTGTTTTAAATTCTCTGCCCAAATAAAAAAATAATAATGTACTTAGTTTATATAAAAATTTAAAGTTGTTATAATTTATGATAATTAATAATTATTTATAAGTATTTTTATTCTCTATACTTTGATGATCAAAAAAGAGAGAAAATAAATTTACATGTATATATTAACCACACTAGTATGCTTATGCATCATATATACATGTATATATTAACCACATATAATTGAAATCAAAAGGAAAAAACAAGCACACGTACTTAGCCATAACAGTGTGTCGAGCATGTAGATCATATCCAAGGGTGGCCACTGCACTAATGGGGCCTCAAATCATGAATCAAAAGTTCTTATAGTTTCCCTTTCATCTACCGACCGGCAAGTAGTTGAACTAATAGAAGAGAAGTTGAAGATTTTTTTGTTTAATGGGATTTGTCTTGCAGCTTTACCATTGGTGGGGGTGTTTGGTTATGTTATAATAGTTATTTTTTAAAATATTTTTTGTTTAAAATATATTAAAATAATATTTTTTATTTTAAAAAATTAGTTTTAATATTAACAAGTAAAAAATAATAATCTGTTTTAAAAAACATTTTTAAAATATAAAAATAAATGCGATAACTTTAAAGATTTCAATGTGTAATGGTGGGAACTCGGAGCATGATTACCGAGTAAGAGGGTCCTACGAAATTGTGAAAAATCATTCATGCTCGATGCTGTGTGCAAGTTGCATACTCCATCTCTTTTCTCAAAAGAATTGTTAAACAAACAAATATAAAAGGGAAAGTGAAAACCCCTTGCGCCCACTGTGGGGCTTCTGTGGCCATGGCGTGCTTCTTGATACACACCTTCTTTTCTTATCAACTTTTATGAAATTTTTTATTACGGGTAATATTATTTAGTACAAGGATGTTAGAAACATGCCGTGGGTTTCTCGCTTCTTAAGATTTTAGAGCTTCAAATAAAGAAATCAAATTTACATCAAAAAAAACTATTTCAATTCAATAGCTTAATCTGTTAAGTGAGGCTTCAAAATATGATTTATATTACTCTATAACACACTCCCCAAGTAAAAGCTCTTTGAATTTGAAACTTACACATACCCACATTACTTTGTACTTAATTTTTATCAAATAAATAGAGATAGTGAGATTCGAACTCGTGATCGCTTAGTTATCAAAACTCTAATATCATGCCAAAGAACCGTCTCAATCCAATAGCTTAAACTGTTAGGTGAGATCCCAAAATATGATTTATATTATTCTCTAACAACAACGTGTATAATTAGCATTTAAGCATATCTGCATATGAACACAATACTTCACTAATTAGCCATCCAACTCCCACTTTGCATCATCCTTTTGTGCAATAAAATATATATATATAGTGGAAAACATAGTGTAATATTCATTTATTAATACAGTAAAAAAGAAATAATTGCCAACACTTGGTGACCATCTCCGACATGCTAGGAAGATTAAGATTATATAACAAAAATTGGATTATTTTTGTGTCAAACTTGACATTGTTGAAATTCTGAAGAACATCGAAAACACACGATAAGGGAATGGCCGCGTGTCCCTCATAGGATTACATGGAAGATGATGAAGAGGAAGAAAAGGAGGACAAAAAAGGGAACATGTTTTGTCGTTGTCCTCTAAAATTCCAAAAGGGAATTTCGTTTTTTTTTTTTTGTTAATTAAATGGAGATCTGAGTCATGCATCCAATAAGAAGTCAAAGAAAGTGTTTAGACGACACTCATCCAAATTATAAGGCTAATTATATGTTCAAACTTTAACCCTTTTTAGTTCTTTTGCCAATCAAAGATGTCACACAAAACATTACTTTCCGACATTCCTTTTCACCTCTTGGCTCTGTATTTTGGCATTTTCCTTGCCGTTACGTGTTGATGTAAGCCTGAAAATGTATAGCCTTATTCTTTAGATAACGTCTATTCTTGGTTTTTAACACATTTTAAGAAATACAGTGGTAAAATAACATAGTTAATGAAATAGAAGAGAGAAAAGAGAAAGGAAAAGAAACAAAAAGATTCCAGAGACACATTGAAACTCCGATTACGATATTATTGATATGATCAGAAAAATCTCGGCAAAACAAATCTAACGACATCAAGAAAGGACACTAATATTAATCATTGTGGGTTATATTTGTCATCAAAGATAAGTGGGCTACTCTCCATCTTTTGGGTGGCAATTGTGGCTCACTCGGGTCACTATTGATGACATTTTCTAGTATTATTAGATTATTTTCATCGAGATTTTTCTAATGATATCGATGTTACTCGGGTCACTATTGATAACATGTCCATTTAATATTTTTAATGGATGTTGCTATTATGAATACCAACAAGCTATAAAAATCACATTTCTCAATCATGACAAGTATAAATTGTGCTATTTTGCTAATTTTTTAATCCGTCAACATTTTTAATTAACTATGATAGTTTTTTTTTATGATAACAATGAATATTTTTTGGACAATTTGATAGTTTATTGAGATTAAGTTCTTTCATTGATTTTAAGGATACAGACATGTAGGCGCGGAACAAATTTTTTTTATATTTACAGATATAGTCATATTAAACTTGTGTAACACCTATCTTGTGAGCTAATAAAGACACAACGAGATTCTTAATTGTATGATATTATACTGAAAATTTTGATGGTGGATTGCCAAACAATGTCATGCTACAGAGGCATGTTCTCAGTGGATAACAGCGTGGATTTGAAGTGGGAAATTTCTCAGCACTGGAAACTAGTTTTCCCCGCCGCTGCCACACCATCTGAAAGGAACACTTGAGCTTTGAAGTTTGACGCGGCAAGGCGGCTTCTGCAATATTTCCTGTAAAAGTCTCAGTTATAGCATTCAGCCCATTCATAATTCCGGCAAGAATTGAGGGGGTAACTTCGAGACTGGGCCCTTTGCAAACATATAGCAATTGAAATCCTGAATTGCAATGAAACTGATGGAGAAACGCCTTCACAGCATATGGGGGCCATGATCACAGAGCATGACATTTTTGCACATTTCTACTTCCATTTTTCAACTTTCCAAGCCGCCCAACAATGATGATATCGAGCCCTGGAAATAGCAGCAAGCGATGCACTTCTAGACTTTCCAGCTTTGACTAATTATAATATCTTACCCTGCCGCATGCTCACCTGGGACAGTATATACCGTTGATCCAAATCTTCTTGGCAAGAAATTGGGCAAGCAATGTAACTCCAGCTCCTTGAATCATAACAGCAAGAAAAATTCGTAATAGTCTACAATGGGCACTGGATAATTAAATGGGCCGATCCCAGACTCTATTCTAAGGTGACAGTTTGTGATACATAAGCCAGCTAGCCCAAGCAGCCTAGATGGTCCAACCCTGGGTCAAAAAAACTTTGGCCCAACTTCAACCCGCCCATGGCCAGCTTGGAATAGGAAACAAAATGGGTATATCAGCCCAACTCGGCCTGCCTGAAGCAGGTTTAGGGAGACTCCGGTTGGGCATTGATCCAATTATACCTTTTAAGAATTGTTTTTGCTGTGGGAAGCAATTTTTTTTTTTTAATGGTTTTAGATCGTTTTGATATGGTAATATAAAAAATAAATTAAAAAAATATTATCTTAATATATTTTCAAACAAAAAATATTTTAAAAAATAACTGTCATCATAATTACACATTTTCATGAACACATACAATAACGCTGATGTCTTATGAATAATGCTACATATCATGAATAAAAGTTAACAATTTTACACAATGACAAGAATTGTAATTATATTAAACTTTCAAGTCATTTATTTTATATGTTTATTTATCTGAAATTCCTGAACCTTTATTTATTATATTTATATTATCCATGATCAATATATATTTTAAATAACAGTTTACATCTTCAATCTCATGTGTAAAAAATATTAAGAAATAATTTTTGAATGTTTATATTCATTTTAATTATTAAAGTGTTTCTTTAACATCAAAATAACAGAATTATCATCAATTTATAATCCCCAAAAACTCATTTATCCTCTTGTATTACCTCTTAATTCAATTCCCCAAAAAATAGTTGTCTCTCATAGTCATTTCGTCAAACAATTTCCAGGCATCATTGGTATCTTTTTTTCCTACTGTATTTGAAAAAAAAAAAAGGAACCAAAAGATTCATAATACTGTTGCAGCAGATGAAGGCAGGAAGTAAAGAACATTGTTCAGACTGTCCAGCTAAGGATTCAAGATACTAAGACTTTGCAGGAAGCAATTAGTAACCCAAACATTTCCAGATTTCGTGACTTCTGGAGTTTTTTTAAGATGATTCTTCGGAACAAGCTTTTCAAACTGCTCAGACCTTTTCTCCGCTTCATCTTTGTTCCTCAACAAAGTGCAAATGATCCCTTGGCACAAATACGACCTGAAATCCATCGGTTCCTCTATCACCAACTCATAAACCTTCTATTGCATTAAAATACATCTCCTCCATTACTCTAACTTGGGCAACCAGCAGCATAAAATCCCGCGAATCCGAGTTCTTCTTTTCTTTTCTACATTTATCCATTGCACTCTCTATTCTTTTCAACACAACTTCCATGGAACCACCAGGTTCTGAATTCTCCATTACAAGGCCATGATAATAAATTGTTTGTTTTTTTATTTTTTTTAAATTAATTTTTTTAGTGTTTTTAGATTGTTTTTTATACATCTTTGAAAAAATTAAAAATTAAAATATGACAGGTTGAAATTTGATCACTAATTAAATATCATAAGCAAAAATAAAATTTGAGAATTTTTAAGCCATTATTGAGGTTTTAATTGAAGATAAAATTTAGAAAATGGCTTAATTTGATTTAATATGACTAAGAGTAAAATAAATTATAAGTTTAAAGATAATTTTGAAATAAATAGCCAAGTTAAAAATTAAATAGAGGCTTAATTGAAAACCTAGATTGAAATTGGGAGTCAATTTGACTTATAAATGAAGATACGAAGAAACAAGGACTAATATGAGAGCAATTGAAAGATCAAAGAGCATATTGTAATTTTGTCGAGGGTGAATTGAAAAACATTAAGAGAAAAGAATGAAAATTGACCAACATAAGAAAATAAAAAGTCCAAGGACCATAAAGCAAAAAAGGCCAAAGTAAAAGGATATGTTTGAAATTAACACAATTAAATTAGGAAAAACCTGATTCCAGACAACAAAGAAAAACAGCACCATTAACATTAAGAGTCTATTTGGACACCGTATTTTTTAAAATTTTAAATTTTTATGAAAAATTATTTTTTTTTATATTTTTAAATTGTTTTAATATATTAATATAAAAATAATTTTTTAAAAATAAAAAAATATTATTTTAATATATTTTAATAAAACAATGTGATTTGTGAGTTGTTTAAATTGGGGAAGAACACACTTTGAAGATTCAAATAAACAGCATTATTTTGTTCTTTAATCTTGCAAATTTCTGAGTAAGACAGAAACGAATGACTGTCATGCTATCTTTGAACTTAATTTATTACCTTGATTGATTCTCTTGACAACATAATGCAAGAAATGTATTCTCTAGCAGGTATGCTACAATCAAGACACAAAGAATCATGATTTAATTCCTTGAATCCACTTCGGATTCTGAGCCAAACACACAAATTCAATTAGCATCTTTTCTAGACTATAATACAGCCTTTCCATTGTTGTTCAAGATCCAGCCTTTAAACTTTGATTCTCACTCCACAGATCAAGTGAAGAGGGATTGGTGGCCAGCTCCTAAGCTGATTTTAAATTCAGATTTATAGGTCAATTTTCAAGGATTTGATTTTCATTAAAATATTGGTGATTGTTTCCATTCATAAAAGGAATGAACAGAGATACCAAATGGGAGAGGGAGATCGATAAAAAAAAGAAAAAGAAAAAGAAAAGAAAAGGGGGAAGACACAAGGGAAACAGTATATACAGGCTGACCCAAACCAGTCCCCATAATCGTGAACCAGGCCGACCCACATCGTCCTCCAACTCTCACGCTGTTGTCTCCTCTTCCATTCGCTAACCACCAAGAGAAACAACCTCGATCCAGCCACATAGCAGTAGTGAGAATTTCGAACCTAACCGCCACTCCAAGCGACCAGGTTCTCCTCCTTCCATGGTAGCAATGAACAATAGCTAAACCAGATGAGAGAAGACGCAGTAGAGAGAGAAAGATAAAAACTAAAACTGACTGCTTGTGTTGATTATTTGGTTTTGCAGGTGACGGTGAGATTCACCGATAGCATAAAAAGAAAGAGGAAGAAAAGCCGTTTCAGATCCACCAATTTTCCCTTTTCACTGGCAGCGATGCGTGGATCCACGCGCCGGCAGTAGCTGGTAGCGTGTAGAGCCCACACGCCGCCACTATTCTCGAACCTCAGTGTATCCCAGCAACTTCTCCAACCATGAGTACCCTGTCCCAAAGGTGTTCTGCAAATTTGAAATGTGTTTTCGACATTTGCATAAAAACTTTGTATTTCATTTCCATGCAAATTGTTTTTGCTTGATAATAAGTTTATCAAGAACATTAAAAGATTTGGCCTAAATAAATTGACCCATTAAGCTTATTTGCCAAAAAAACAAAGAAAAAAACTCATGGGTTTAAAATAAATATATTTTAAAAAATAATCATAATTACATTCTCGAATAAACCTCAAAGAAGCCCAGAGAGTCCCAGTAATTCTGATCCTCTGCCACCAGACCAGGCTCATTGCGAACCAAGTTTCAGTCGAGAAATTAGCATTCTTAACAATGATCATACTGAAAACAACCAGAGACTGATTTTTGGAAAAAATAACAAAAGATTAAACAATTTCTAGTTTTAAGTGTTCAGATTTCTATCGTCCATTAAAAGAGAAATTGAGAGATAAAATAAAATGAGAGAGAGAGAGAGAGAGAGAGTGTTTAGTGTGATTTGAAGAGATAAAATAGGACAAATAGAGAGAGAGAGATAGTGTTGAGTGTTATATGTCGTAAATTTTATTTTTTGATCATTTTTAAATTTCTTGTTTCGTCCATGATATAAAGTGTGATTTTTTAAAATATAGTGGGAAAGTAAAAAAAAATATCAAATTATAGGATTTTTTTGTAATTACCCCTTAAATAAATATTGTTTAAACTTAGTCAAATAAAAATCACGAGTTAAAATATATACTATTTTCCTATAATTTTATTTAATATTCTAATTTTTCTTTTTCTTTTTTAATAATGTTTTAAAATACGGTGTCACCATAATTTTTTCAATAGTCAATAGCATGTTTCGCCCCTCCACTCCCTCACGAAGCGAGGAACACGAGAGGATGTGAATGTGAAGATGGTAATTCCAAGTTGCATTATATTAGCATCACAAAACAAACAAACCAAAAAAAAAAACAAGATTTTTTTTTAATCTTAGAAATAAACAAGTTTTCCACAAAAACTAATATATATATATATATATAACTTCAACAAAATTGTCTGATAAGGTCTAAATAATAATTTTTTTTAATGTTGTTATCCGAGTTAACTTACGTGCAACTCGATTAACTTCAATGAAATTATCCGATAAGGCTTAAATAATAATTGTTTTTAATGTGGTTGTCCGAGCCAGCTTACGTGTAACTCGACTAATCTCACGGACTTTTAAGTTAACGACTATGTAAACCTTCAATAACACTGAAATTTATAAAACTCAAACCGGTAATCTTTAAAGAATAAATTTAAAATCTAATCAATTAAGCTAAATAATTGTTACTGTCGCTTGTTAGCAAAAAGCTTTTATTTTAATGTAAGAGGTCTAGGCTCAATACTTAAAAAACATTCTTTTAATTTTTCTTTTTATCAAGTGACACATTATAGGTTGATATAGAAATCGAAAGTCTAAAGTAGCAGTTAAAACAGTTTATAATCAGTTTAGAGATCATTTGGAAGAATGATTGAAGTTATATTTTAAAGTATTTTTTATTTAAAAATATATTATAATAATATATATTTTTTATTTTTTTAAATTTATTTTTGACACCAGTTTATCAAAACGATTTAATAATAATAATAATAATAATAAAATAATTTTAAACAAAAAATTTAAATTTTGAACAAATAATATTTAGATCACATTGTTAAACACTATTTTAACCCAGTTTATACCGAGTCTTACAAAGTTATAGTTGTAAAAAATTGTTGATAGTATATGCTATTAAAATGCTTGTGTGTTATTATATACTCAAGAAATTAATTTTAAAACTTCATATTTTTTACTTTCAAATGGTTTACAAAATTGTTTTTGTTTTTAAAGTCTTATCAAATACTCTATATAAATGGAGAAAGAGCTATAAAAAACAAAATAAAGAAATAAAAACTCATGGTAGTTGAGTTGCACAAGTTGGTCCGGATATTTATATTAATTTTTTAAAAAATAAAAACCCTTGTTTACTAAACCGACAAGTAGTCTGTAATCCTTGATCATTGACATTTGCTCTTCTTGATAGCTTCCACCATTTCTAAGTTATATATATATATATATATATATGATGTTTTTATTGCGCACCGACTCGTAAAACAATACTCATTTTAATAATGTTTTTTTTTAATTTATATTTTAATATTTTCTAATTTTATCATTTAATATTTGAGTTATTAGAGATTAAACTTCATGATTTGTTACGATTTGCTTTCTATGAGGTAATTATAATCTCATGACTTGTATCGTGGGTTTGATGAGTTAATCTGGTTAACTTGAGTGTTTTTTTTTTGAATTTGTATTTTTTTAATTTAATCATTCAATATTGGCTTGATTATGATTAGGCTTCATGATTTGTTTCGGTTTACTTTTCATGAGGTTGTCCTGATCTCATGACAAGAGTCTTGCGAGTTAACCTGAGTAAACTCAGGTTGTTTTACTGTGTCATTTTTTAGATTGATTTTTTTTAATTTTACCCTTCAACAATGAGTTGATTGAGAATTGAGCATTATGATTTGTTTCCATTTGTTTTTTACAGGTTATCATAGTCTGATGAATCCATGTAGTGAATTTAGTAGATTAACCCGATTGACTTGTGTAATTTTGTTTTCTTTTTTTTAATCTATGTTTAAATGTTTCCTAATTTCATCCTTAGCATTTAGGTTATTAGAGATTAATCTTCATTATTTGTTTTCTATAAGGTCATTTTAATCTCATGATCTGTGTCGCGAGTTTGAAAAGTTAACTCGGTTGACTCGAGTTTTTTTTTAATTTGATTTTTTTTTTAATTTCATCTTTAAATACTAGGTTGATTAGGAATTAGAATTCATGATTTATTTTCGTTTGATTTCTATAGGGTTATCATAATCTCAAGACGCGGGTTTTGCGAGTTAATAGATATAGACCGAGATTGTTTTATTGTATCCTTTTTTTAGATTGTTTTTTTTTTTCAATTTCATCATTTAAGAATGGGTTGATTAAGAATTGAACTTCATAATTTGTTTTGATTTGCTTTCTATGAGATTGTTATTGTTCTAGGATTAAAGCAACACATACATCTAAGAGGAGATGAATTAGATATGCGAGGTAAAACTATAAATTAAATTTTTTTTACCAAATAACATGCATTTCTAAACACTCAACCAAATGAGAAAGAAATAAACAATATAAATATGATAATTAAAGTGTGAGAGCTTAGAGAGATTACACCAAGATTTATAGAGGTTTGACAAACCACCTACTTCTTTCCTTGAACTTTTATTCAAGAGTTTTATTATTACACACCAGTCTTCTTAGTAGGTGAGACCAAACCGTTACAAGATTTTTTTGCTGGTGCAAGATCTAACCCAATCCTTTTACGAGCTTAGGATCAAACTGTTATCCCTAATCCTTTTACGAGCTAAAGACTAGGAACCTTTTTACCAGTACTTGTTGAAGGACAAGTATTAAACCACTCATAATTTTGTCTCAAAGAGACTTTCCATAGTGTTTAGAGTGTCATTTATATTTTTCACGATATACTTTCTTAATAAAGTTGATTGGAATAACAATTAAGCTCTTTAGAAGAATTTTTTTTTCAATTCACACATAACCTTGTTTTTTGATAATTACAAGTGAAATAAGGGTGTTATATGTTATTTTTTAGAGGATTAGGAGTTTCACAATTGTTTTGGGCAAGTAAAAGGCTAGGCTTACAAAAGAAACTAGTTATTAGACATAATTTTATGTATGTTCGTTGGCAGAATTAATTAAACCATTTTATAATCGATTAGATCATTTTTGAAGAACTTCAAGAGTTTCTAGAATTTTTTCAGAAATAGACTAGCTATTTGAGAAACGGTTAGACCAGTTTGAAAAATGGTCATAGTGTTTATAAAAACAGTCAAACTGTTTTGATTACGGCCTTATCGTTTTCAAAATAACAAGATCATTCTGGCTATTGTCAAGATTTTATCTTATTTTTTAATATGGTCTTTTCTTGGTTTTCTTTATTGTTTTTGGATTTGTTTAGGTATTACAAGATATTCTAAACAAGTCGTGCGTGCTATGTGACAAACCATATTACAAAGTCTTAATAATCAAATTCAATTAACCGTATGTTTACAAGTTTTTATTCTTGACCTTCAGAAATCCTTTACGTGCTTATTTAATAACTTGTTAAATTATATAAACCTGTACAACTCATTAAAAAGGTGTGTGCATGTACCCCTGAATAAAAAACAAACAATTTTTTTCAATAAAGCCATAGACATCAGTCCACCATTACAGGGCAGCATATATATATATATATATATATATAATACGGCAAAAGTTTTTGACTTCCATGCTCGGAAAGGGAGGTAAAGTATCTGACCAGCACATTTAAGTCCACGGAAAGTTATAAAACGGACAAGGAAGGACATGATGTGTAGCTCTATGGACTACAAATCTGTGGTGAAAAAGACAGTGTTAATAATGGTGGATTAATTAATTAATATCAAAACTCTTAATGTATTACCTTAGGAACTCTTAATCTATTAGCTTAGGAACTCTTAATTCCCAAAAGCAGGATGTGGTTTTGGGCCATCCCAATTTCATCAAACAATAACTTATAAATTAATAAATCATATTATATTGTAAGACACACTCGAGAAGAGAAGATCATCACCTGAGGCAGGAGAAATTTTATGTGATTTATTTTTTATTGAAATGCTAAAAAAAAGAATCATTTCATTATTGAATGGCAGGGACAAGCAGGTCCCACCAATCTATCACGACAGTGAAATAAAGGCTCAGTGTCCACAAGCCATATATGGTGAAAGGGAGAGGAGAGAAAAAAAAAAAAAAAAAGGTTTTCTAGCTCTCTTGTAGCTCTATATATTTTGAGTTTTTTTTTAATTGCCAAATCGAATCTTAGAATTAATATATATATATAAATAAAAAAATCTGAAGAAAAAAAATATGAATTAAGGTTTTTATTTATTATTAGATTAAAAATGTCATCTCACCTTAAACACGATTTCAGTTATTAGATTATTTTGATAAAAGATATATTTTAATTTTGAAAACAACAGTTTTGGCCAAGAAAATATTTAAAAACTTATAGTTTCAAATGAAAAGAAAATATGAATTAAGGTTTTTATTATCAATTATAACCTTTAATTAAAAAAAATTTGGAATAAACATTGACTACAGATAGCAATTTAATTGCATTCCATTATGAACAGCAATAAATAGTGATGAGAAATTCTTATTGATATTTATTATGACTAACAAAATTAATATAGTAAAAAAGACTGAATCTTTATATCAATGAATTGACATACAATACAATCTTGATCTATTATATAATATTGTAAAATAATACAGACATGATACATTATTATTATTATTATTATTATTATTGTTTGTGATAACTAAATTCTCTTTACAGGAGTAAAATAAAACAGCATAAGCACACGATATTATTTCAAAATAATTATGAAGCATACACCAGGGATTTTTTTATTCTGAAACATGATGCGCCAGAGATCGATGAGTCCATAGCACTACGGTCTCACACACGGTTACATAGCATTAATATTACAGCTTAAAAAACTAGGTAGGGAGCTTAGAACAACAAAGGTAGATTCTGCAACACATGCAATAATTCAAATGGTATCCTGATTTACTTCTAATTATATAGAACTCGACGATAATCGAGTCACAGAAGTGAACCTGCACGTACCGTTTATTCAAGCAGAAATTAAGCAAGAGAGACTCAACAGTAATTGAGTCTCCGGTTTCATGTATGGACATCAGACCAAGCCGGAGCCACTGAACTTCTCTTCCATAATTTGGTTGAATTTTACTGCCTTGCCATCTGTCAGATAGTTTTTCCAGTCACCTGCTTTACCTTTCCTGAAAAAGGATTTGTTCTCGAAAGTAGGGAGGTCAGGAAGGTAGTATTTTCCATTCTTGTTCACCTCCAAACGGCTCAGATTCTCGAAACTACACATGCTCACAATTTTTTCTGGAGCTCCTTGTTGCTCTTCCTCGATGGAAAAGGGGTGGCCCATGAACTTGGCCATTCTCTTTACATGGAACGGCCCATCAGTCTTCAAATCTTCATACTTGACGAAGAGTACTTTCTCCGGGAATTCCAAGCTTGCTTTCCAGAACCCTAGAACATGGTCCCAGTACGGTCCGAAAGGATAGATCCCTTTACAATATTGCTCTAATGCCTCTTCCAGAGGGAAGGATTCAGAGCCGATGCCACTCACTTGCTGATCAAAATTCCAGTGAGAAATTAGGACATCCTTGGGATCCCTGCATATGTAGATGATCTTACAGCTTGAGTCTATTATGGATCTTGGCAGGGAACTGTAAGGAATATGTGTTGCCACAAATGGGGTTTCAAGGTTTCTGTTGTTTGAGTCTTGGGCCAGTTCAATCTCCAAAAAGGGCACAATCTCATGAGGCAGTTTTTTGAGCAAAGGGTTTGTGGAATCATTGACCTGATTTCGTGACACGATGGAGAAGGCCAGTGCCTTGAGCCAAGCTGTGCCACTTTTTGGAGAGCTGCACAAGACAATATCAGTTGGCTGGGGAGTGAAGGACTCCTGAGCTGAAATTACATTCCGTACCAACGACGGACCGTACCAAAAGCCTTGATACTCGTAAAGTTTTCCAACTGGTTTCCAGCCATCATCTTGACGAAGATTTGAGATTATCTTTTCATATTTGTTCTTGGTGTTTGGAGATTCACTGATTTTTGAAGCATCAGACATTTTGAAAGGGGATAAAGAGAGAGAGAGAAGTGAAAATGTGAATAATTCTTCTGTAACTGATGAGTTTGTGAAGCTCAACATGCAGGGGCTTTGTATATTAACTAATTACCCTGGCCAGAGGATTGATGGTGACAGACAAAGATGTTGCAATGTGAAAACATTCATTGGTGGATTTATGTGCCCACCCATCCCCCATATTGTTTTTCTTGTTGATGGTATATATTCTGTGCCTAATTCAGACAGAGTACTGGCCAATATTTACGGAAAAAAATAAATAAATTCAGTGGACATGTGAATCACATCATAAACAATCAATGATTGATATTTGTTCTTCCACAAGAGTGTCATTTTGTTTGATCCTCGCCTTTGAAACTCAACATGCTCATAAAGATATAGTAAATAATAAACTAATAATGAAAATAAACTAATAATAAACGATAAGCATCTATATTTTTCTTTATAAATTCTAATATTTATTAATTATTAAAAAATTATCGACGAAATTTATTATCATTTTTTGCATATCCCCGGAAATTGAGAGCAGGTACAAATTCTCTTAATTTATAACCCACCATACGATCTATTATATAAATAGGTAAATGCTCCTTCCCTCTAGCCTGTTTGGAAATATAGTTGCGGTTGCTTTTCAAAATACTTTTCACTCGGAAATGTATCAAAATAATATTTTTTTATTTTTTAAAATTATTTTTGACATCAGCACATCAAAATAATATGAAAACACTAAAAAAAATATTAATTTAAAACAAAAAAATAAAAAAATTCAAATTTTTTCAAAAACGTTTTTGAAACGCAAAAACAAACAGGACCCGGTAAATTGTAACTTAAGATCCTCCTTCTCTTAATAAATTTTGATTTTTGATAAATAATATAGAATAATTTTTAAGATTTCACCCGACAACTTAATTTTTAAATTATAATAATCATTTAATATGATATCATAGTTTTAATAAAAAAAAAGTGTTAGTGATTTTAAATCTAACCATCAATTCAACGTTGAGTTTATCAAAAACTGAATTTCATAATTTATTTTAATTTGTTTTTTATAAAGTTATCATGGTCTTATGATTCAGTATATAAATTAACAGATTTACCTGAATTTACTTGTATCGGTTCAATATATTCTCCTCTCAATGTTTATATATAAAAAATTTATCTTAAATATATATTTTTAGTTAAATTATATTTTTACTAATTCATTAAGATGATTGAATTATATCAAATTAATTTCTACATGGTTAAAAAAAATTTATTAAAAAAAATATTAATAATAACTAAATATTTTTTTATGTTAAAAAAATCATTTTATTTATAATATATTACGGATAAAAAAAATATATATTATTAACTATTGGCACGTAGCTCATCTTCGCTCTCTTATTAATCATAAACAAACGAAAAGTCATCATGATGCATCAAACTCCATTTTGCAAGGGCTTTTATTTTTTTTCTTTTCGTCTTCATTTTTAACCAAGCTTTTCAAGGGGTGGGCTGGTCATGACAAGGGGAAAAAAAATGGTGCTGGGAGGGTTGGATATAATTAAGAAGTAATGCCAAATTATATATAAAAAAACAACTAAAATAGAAAGAAAAAATAATGTAGCTTTTCTTGTATATTTTTATTCTTCACCATAGTGTAATGATTTTTTTTTTTCATAAGAAAAATTACTTGTTCTTGGACTAAGAATATTTTTATCTTTTATATGATACAGTGATCATTATATATTTGTTTTGAAGTATTTTAGTTTGTATTAAAATTTAACCATTTAGGTGGTGGCCCAGTGGTAAGAGCTTGAAACCAAAAGATTTGCTCTCTCTGTGGTCTCAGATTCGAGCCCTGTGGTTGCTCATATGATGGCCACTGGAGACTTACATGGTCGTTAACTTCAGGGCCTGTGGGATTAGTGGAGGTGCGCGCAAGCTGGCCCGGACACCTACGTTAAACTAAAAAAAAAAAATTTAATAAAATCTCCATATAAATATCTATATAGAATAAATATATAGAACATCGCACTGAGGGTCTTGGCCTGGCGGTGGGAGGGGCTTGTCTCCTTCCGCTGCTCCTGGGTTCGAGTCCTCATGTGCACGCCTGTCACCCCCGCGGTGCCTTACATGCCCACTGGGTTTGCAGGGTGTTCAGTGAGCCGTGGGATTAGTCGTGGTGCGCGCAAGCTGGCTCGGACACCCACATAAATAAAATATATATATATATATATATAGAACATCATACAATCATTGTTAATGATTAGCTTAGAATTGAGTCCATCCAAAATTATATTGTTCAAGATAAAAAAAAAAAAAAAAAAAAAAGGTAAAAAGGCATCATTTTGAATAAGCTATTTTGCACTAGTGTTTTAAGGAGACATCGTTGTCCTTCCAACTCAGCCTGCTTTTACAGCCAACCATTATAATTCATATCCTAGGGCAGATTCATAACGCACTAAAAAGGTTTTAGCAACTCCTTTGATATATACACGCACAAGCGCGTGTGTTAAAGAGGTATTTTACTATCAAATTAAATTTTAGTATTTTTTTATTTTAGTGTTTTAAAAATATTTTTAAAAAAATTGAATTTTTTTTGTTTTTTTAGTTTTAATTTTTTTTATATCGTTTTAATGTGCTAATGTCAAAAATAATTTTTTAAAAATAATAAAATAAATTATTTTAAAACAATTCAAAATAAAAAATATTTAAAAAAACAACCACTACTCTAATCTTAAAAACTCCATAAAAAAAAATAAAGCTACTGAGCTTTATATATACTGTTGCCTCTATTGTGCCAGCTAAAAAAAATGATTTAGGCTAAAGTTGTGTATAAAATCCTACTTTCATGTCTACCTTCCACTTAAACATTAATGTCAAAATAATTTTTTTTTTTTTTATGAGTAGAACAATATAAACACACATGTGTAAAAGAGAGTGAGTGGTCCTTGAAAATGAAATTGGACAATTGCCTACCAAACTATAATTTGGTTTTTCCACGGCTTCTTATATATCATCGTTATAATATCGAATAAAACATATCCAACATTATAATATCTTCTTTTCATGACCTGAAAAATATGGTCCGTATCCTATAATAGTTCAACTCAATCCTAATAAAAAAATATTTACAGATAAAGTTTATAAACAAATTAATGTTTTATTTGATAAATGGTAATTTGTGAGTTACATGATTCATAAATGATTGATTCTTTATGAAGTGTTAATTAGTTCATTTATAAAAATTAAATGACCAATATGCAAGTAATTATTTAATTGTAATCATAAACAATCAAATATGAAACGTAATTTTCATGATTTTAGAATTTTATGATTCATACATTCAAATAATTATTTAAAGAAGGCTTTTAAAAAATAAAAAACAAATACGTGGACTCATAGCAAACTCTTTGAGAGATTGAGATCTTGAATGTGATTTGATTAAAAACTTGTGTTTTTTTTAATCATAAATTATTTTTATGTAAGATTTTAATGAAATAAAACAATAGGATTAATTTATTTCTGAATAAACTTCTTAAATATCACACAACTATCCATCCATAAAATGTGCAATTATTAAATAAAAAACAACTAGGTGTGTTGTGAAGGTGGTTCCTACGCAACAAGCACATTTCATTTTTCTACCAAAGTCAATATACATATGTTATGAAGATTTAATGTCCATAATATAAACAAAAATAATCAAATGACTAGAAGAAGAGATGAGATGGCACAAAAGGATAAAAAAAAAGACTACTATAAAATTGTCTAATACCAATGAAAATACCGATGAAAAATTTTTCATTAGTACTTTCCGATGATTATAACAATAGAATATTTCAGATAAAAATTCTTAATTATAATAGCGATGATATTATTTCCATCGATAAATATCAATAAAATCACCGATAAAATAAAATAATTAAAAAATAAAAGATTTTATATTGATGAATCCGTTACCAAAATGACACATCATCAATAAACAACAAAATTACCAACAGTATATCTCATCGCTATATTCCGTCAGTAAATTTAAAAGTGTTGTAACCGGCCACATCTTCATTCTCTTGTCCTTCTTCTTCTCCATCTTTTTTTTTCTCAGCAAATCAAAACAACAGTCTCTCCCTTCTATTTTGGCACAAATCTAAATCCCTTCATTACAAATTTCAGCTACCCAACATTTGGTAGTGTTAACATTATTGTCTTGATATAAATTTTTCTAAATATTCCCTATATCAAGTAAGCAAACCTATTTATTTATGTTTTAAGTTGATATTTTGTTGTTTTTTAATAAATGTAGTGTAGTTTGATTGTATATTTTAGTGTTTTACAATATTTTCATAGAGAATTAAATTTCAATTTTTATTTTAGAGTTTGTTTATGATTTGGAAAAATTTGAATTTGCTTGTAATTTGATATAATTGATTTTGATTTTATAATTTAGGTGTGTTATACTAAAGAAAATATAGGTTATTTAATATGTAATAATCATATTTTATCAATTTTATTATTAAGCTGAAAATTTTAAAGAAATCAATTTTTTTTTTTATGTATGTAATTAATAACAATTAAATGATATTAATTTAGATTGAATACGTTTGAATTCAACCAATGATAAATAATTAAATAATTAGTTAGAAATTCACCTTAAAAGTTATATAAAAAAAATTATTGTATAAGTTTTTATTAATTTTTCACCTTTCAAATTCCAAAACTATTAATAAAGATAGAACTAGAAGTCCATATATAAAATATAAAAACAAATATATTTTTAATAATATATCCTTTTGTGGAGACACACTAGTGGTAAGGCAGGTAAAGTACCAACAGGCCAATTCTAAGTCTCTATAAACTCAATAATTCACTTAGCAATTGATTATAATCTTATCTCATTCAATCAAATAAGAAAATTGGCAGTTATTTAGCATGAATCCTTTAATCTTATCTCATTCAATCAAATAAGAAAATTGGCAGTTATTTAGCATGAATCCTTTGTGGGCTCTTCAACAATGACTGGAATTGTAGGTTTCACCAATGAATGGAGGTGTAATCCACGACAACAGTAGGAGACAAGAGAACCCCCTAGAACGCCCATACATCAATTAAACTTAAAAATCCAGATCAAGACACGTGAAAAATCTTGAACTTCTGTTGGAGGGTGCGCCTGGCCCTTGCAGTAGTGCAACGCATGGGCGACGCGTGAGGATCCCAGTAGCAAGCTACTGCGGTGGAACCTCCCCTTTAAAAAATTAATTTAATATCGTGTGGACCTATGGCCCACGTATCAGATATTAAACTGATAAGAACAGATACTACACTTGATCTTAGCCAAAAGGCCGAGAAAGGTATGATTTGTACAATCGCCTCGATTGCTTTTTATACATGCAGCTCTCAACATTATCTTCTGCTTTATCGATGTGGGATACAAGCCCTAGCCTCTTCTTCTGCTGCACTATTCTCATTATATCACCTTATTTTCTTATTTAATTTAAATTTTAAATTAAATCACTGAAAATTAATTTAAAATAAATTATTTAATTTAATAAATTCAAAAATAACTTAAATGATTAATAAAAATATAACATAACTTTTTAAAAAAACTTTAAAACAACCTGAGTTATGGACTTCAATAGGTTTAATAACTTTGTTATTTTTATAAATTATTTTTATTTAATTTTATGATAACATTAGTTGCTTTCAAAATTAAGTATCAACCCTAAAAAAATATTTATTTGAAATCATGATAACCCTATAGAAAATAATAATACAAATAAACCATGAATTTCATTTCTCAATCAATCCAATATTGAATATGAGTAAAATAAAGATAAACAATTAAAAAAATTAAAGGATCAGAAACTAAAAAAACAAACATATTAAGTTTGATGGGTAAACTCATTAAACTCGTGAATTGGATAACCCGGTCAACATGTCAAACCCGCAAACCGGATAATGAACTCCATGAGGATTAATAACTTGTTTTTTTTCTAAACTATTGTTTATTTAATTATATGATAACAAATATAGACGATTGTAAAATCAAGTATCAAACTAATACTGAGACTTTTTTTAATACTATGATAACCTCATAGAAAATAAAACAAAACAAATTATGAAACTTAATTTTTAATCAATCTAATATCAAAAAATAAATTATATATATAATTTAATAACGTGTTTTTTTTCTAAAACTATTTTTTTAACTATATGATAACAAAATAAAAATGATCATGTAATCCATTTCAATTAAAAAAATTAAAAAGAAAAAGTACCCTGCTAAATCTGCAAATAGAGGCAACCAGAGTTTCCCTTATAACCTTTAATTTTTGTTATTTTAGAAAGTTAATAACATGGTTTTTCTCTAAAATTATTTTTTTAACCATATAAAAAAAAATAGATTATAAAAAAACCAAATTCAATTAAAAAAAAACTCAAACCTATAAACTAGGCAACCTGGGTTACCTTGACAAAACACTAACCTCATAAAAATATAAAATAAAAAGAAAAACAATTACAAAGCTAAATTCTCAACCATCTCACTATTAAAAAATAAAAATAATAAAAATAATTTTAAAAAATTATAACAAAAAAAACAAAAAAACTTGTGTGTTCAAGAAATACTGAAATAATTCATTAGTATTTTGTAAATAAAACTACAGTGCTTTTCCATTTGTTTTAGCTTTTACACACACACAGAACAAAGAAAACAACCCACGCCCATTAAAAATTGAGAAGAGCAGATGCCTAGCTAAAAATAAATAAATAAGCTTTAATTTCCATTTATCTGGTAGTTAATTATTAAAAGTTTTACTTGCGTTCGATTGTGACGAGTAGCAAAACACCAATGTCATCAAGTATTGATTTTTTGTTTAGATAAAACCTAATATAGAAAACCAAAATGTAATTGCCATTGGCATATTATTATTTTTTATATTAAAACTAAAATTGTCCTGCATCTATTGTTGAATTGACAGTCTTATTTATTAGAGAATTAAATATAACCTAACAAAAAAAAAACAATGAATTAATATTTATTTAAAAGGATTACGTCTTTAAATTTCAACACTTATATTTTTCACGCTAACCCTATCATCAAGGATGAGCAAAAAACTCGAAAAATTAAAATCAGAAAAAAATAATTAAAAAAATCGAACCGTGAAAAAAAACCGAATAAACAGATTAAAATTTAAAAAAAACCGACCGGTTCGGTTTTATAAGCCTGAAACCGAAAAAACCGAGCCAAATCGGAAAAAAACCAAGCCAAAACCGAGCCAAACCAAAAAACCAAGCCAAACCGGTTTGAACCGGTTTTTATTCAAAAAACCGAACCGAACCAAAACCGGTCGGTTTAAACTGGTTTAGGTTCGGTTTCGGTCTTTTTTTAAAAAAATTTAATTAATTATTTTTTTTAATAAAAACCAAACTAAACTGAAAATAATCACTCGTCGTATTATTGTAATGCCCAATTTACAGCAGGTTCCTCCACTTGTGCAAGGCAACGGCTATTAATTTTGACAACTCCCCTCGAAGATAGAAAAGCTTCAATTAATATATGATTGTTGAATGTTCTTTAAAATATAAATTGTTACGTAAAAGTTTTCTATCTCTTGAAATCATAGACCAACTAATAAAAATCTTATCAATAATTAAAATTGTCTAAATCATCAATTTAGTAAATGAGATTTATAACACAATTTTTTTATATTTAATAAAATAATTATAATTATGAATGACATAATTAATAATTTATTAATAAAAATATTATGTGAAAAAAATTAAAGATGCATATAAACTTCATTGGTTTGATATATAATCTTAAATGGTGAGCTAGATTCACCATCTAATTTCTTCAAAAAATAAATATATTTATAAATAATTGCGAAAACAAATATAAATAATGTATGCAATAAAAATGTACAGCCAGTTGGATATAGCTTAATCCTTGTTGGGTTTCCGTTTCTCTACTCTTGTCTTTTCTTATTTAATTCATGCTTTTACTATATTTGTGCTAATATCAATCCAAAATATTTTGGTGTTGCCCTTCTGTCGTCTATGCATCAAGTTTCGTTAGAGACGACATCAACTCATACCGTCCACTGTAATTGCCCTTCTACAGAATTTCGTTAGTAATTTATTGCTCGGGACTGCCCAAAATCACTGGTCGGTGTGTAAAAAACACTACTGGTCGGTGTGTAAAAAACCATTACTGGTCGGTGTTTTTTTTTTTTTTTTAATAATATTGCTACATTAACATCCATTTAAAAGCTGATGACAACATACAATAAAGAAAGCACCATGCTACCTGAGCAACTAACATGGTACTGGATTAGTTATTTAGTGCTGGTTTTGTGTTAGAGAAGGACACGTCATCTTGAAAAATAAATAATTACTTTTCTAGTTAATCGAGAAGAAAAAGAAAATGTTGCAGGGAATAATAAACTAAGAAAAACTTGAAAAGTACTAGCGAGCTAGCCGATCCAAAAAGCCTATAAAAGCAACACTTCCTCCATGCACATTTCCCTCATCACAAGTCTTTGCAGCACCTTCCTTATACTACATCTTCCATTAACGTCTTTCGTATTTCATTCTCACCTTCTTCTCGTTTGTCGACAAAGCACACTACTTATAGCTAGATTAAATATCATGGGGAAATATGTGGAGTGGTTGGATGTGGCACATTTGGGGGTGAGAATCGCATCAAGGTTCCACTCTCGGTGTCCACAGACAGGCCGGTCGTACTACCACCCTCCATCCGGTTCTGAAGATCATCACCACCATCAAAAGGGTGCCGGGGAGAGTGATCAAGTGCCAGTGGTAGAAGATTTGACCCAAATGGATAATTTGGGTGTCCATGTGGATAGAGAGTTTGATACTTCTCAAGAAATGCTTTTCTATTCTGTTTTGTAGGTATATCAGTGTATGTATAAATTTGTGAAGCTGTTTTCTTTTAATCTACTTTTTTTTGTGTGTATTTTCCTGCACAAGTTTCTTGTATTTTTTTATGCTAGTTCCATGGAGTCAGGGAATTGATAGCACTCCGTTGGAAATGTCAGTAGCACTAAACTTTTAGGAATTGTCATAGGTTTTCGTGTAAAAAAAATCTTACAATCCTACATTTTTAAGTTAGGATTGTAGATTTGTTTCTATAGTAAAAATAAACTCTTAAGAGGACCTGCCCCTGAGTGCAGTAGAGACAGCCAGTGACAAACTCTTGCAGGGCCTGTCACTACCAATCCAAAGACACGAAAGTAAATTGATTCCTGAAGTTTGATATTCAAGCAAAGTTGAAAAACAAACATTTTTAGTTTAATCCTTGGAAAATTAAACTTCACCTGGAACATAAACCTTGGAATAGTCTTAAGGGTTCATTAATGTGCATGTGTAGAGAAAAGCAAGAAAGTAGAAAGACCAATACCTAAGCTTATGTCTGTTTTATAACATCAACATTGTCGACAATAACTTTGGGGATACGAGCAATCTTCTCCCAATCATCACCAGTTTCTCGGTCGCATCTTTCGGCCAAACGAGGACAGCCTAAAATCCGGAGCTCTTGAAGGGCAGAAAATGTCTTCAGGCAGGCAGGCAATTCAAGGAGTGCTGGACAAAATTCAAGTTTCAAATTCTTTAAAGTGTCAGCAGATCCTCTAATAAGCCACTCTGGCAATTCTTCCACTGCTTCTAAAAAGCACAATACCAGTTTTTTAAGTTTAAACTCACAGGCTTCTTGATTGGGGAAATTAAGAGCTACACAACCGCTAATATGTAGATCCTGTAATGAAGTTAGATACTTTATACTTGGTGGCAAGGAGTTCAAGCTTGGACAGGTAACAATATACAATGATCGAAGGGCTGACAGGTTTTCCATGTCTTCAAACAAGCGTTCTAGATTTTCACAGGTGGCTATCCACAAAAACCGAAGAGATTTCAAGCACCCTATTTCATCTCTTGGCAAAGAAGTCTGTCTAGTGGCTAGCCACAGAAATCTAAGGCTTTCCATGTACCTCATACCTCTAGGTAACTCTTCAATTTCATCGCATCCGCCAAGGAACAGAGTTTGCAAGTTTTGTAGCTTGCAGATAGAATTTGGCAGCCTTTTGATTCTGTGATTCCATGATAAGTCTAGATATCTTAAATGCTTCAATTTGCCAATTTTCTTTGGCAGCTCTTTGAACTGGGACCTGGACAAGTTCAATGCTCGCAAGTACTTGAATCTCGACAAACATGTTTCAAGGATTGAGTTGCTAGCAAGCACATCCTTGTCACTATGAATGAAGACAGTTCGAACCTGGTCTAACTCCTTCGACAACATAGGAAAATCTTGGCGAACTGAGTCAGGATCTGGAATGGATATATGCTGGACACTTTTTTCGATTCTTTTGCTATTTGCAGTCACTACAAAACATTCATCTTGTGCCACTGATAATGCAAGATCATGCATGACATCAAGCATTCCAAACTGAAGAGATCCATACAAATCTCTAAAATCTTGAAGAAAACATCCGTACTCCAGCTCCTTCAAGTAAATAGAGCCAATGTCTTCCAATTCTGATTCTCCATCTGAGGATTGAAGTAGTCCATGTGCCATCCAGAACTGAATTAACTCATAATCATTGTACTCGTAATTCTTCGGAAACAACGAGCAATAAGCAAAGCACCTTTTCAAGCACGAAGGCAACTGTTCATAACTTACCCTTAAAGCAGGCAAAATATCATCCTCCTTTTGCTCCACTTTCCATAGCCTGCTATCTCTTATCAGATTCCAATCTCGTTCATCAGTATTCAGAAAGAGTTGTCCTGCTAGAGTCCTCACAGCCAAAGGAACCTCTCCACATTTCTTCACAATCTCTTCTCCAATTCTTAGCAAATTCGGATATTGTTTGTCCTGTCCTTCCTTGAATGCGTACTTAACAAACAAGGACAAGCATTCATCGTAACGAACACCTTGTAAGTTATGAACATACTTGGGGGCAGTGCCTATCATGGAAGCAACCTGGTTGCTGCGTGTAGTCACCATGATCATACTTCCTCTTGCACCTACCCTCAAAAGATCTTTCAATTCTTCCCATCGTGCAAGGTTATCATTCCACAAGTCATCCAACACAAGAAAATACTTCTTATCTCTTATAGATTCTCGCAAGAGTGTTTGCAATTCTTCCACTTCCATGCTGCCATTGTCTTCACCAATTCCTACCCCACCAGTTGCAGAAATAATTAACTTCTCCATCAACCTTTTCTTGTCAGAGTCTCTGGAGACGTAAACCCACATTTTGAACTGGAAATGCTTAACCACCCTTTCATCATTGTAAGCCATTTTAGCAAGTGTTGTCTTCCCCATACCTCCAATGCCAACTATGGGAAGCACTGAAATGTTTTCCTCATCACTAGGGTGCAATAAAAGTTGAATGATCTTTTCTTTGTCTTCGTCTCTTCCAATTATGCCAGCAGAATGAACAAAGGAGTGAGTTCCCCTCTCCCTGTTAAGAGGGCGCCTCTCTTCAGCACGTTCAGTGAGCCGACACTTAACATTACCAGCTGCAATTGCATCTAACCCTTCGTTTATCCGCTTTAACTTTCGGCCAATAGTTGAGCGGAATATAAGAGGGTTAGAAGATGAAAAGCATCGAAGTACCTGAAATTCGAAAATAGATAAAAATCGATTGGGATTTAACTTTTATTTATCCCAATATGATTGTACTAATATTCGTTTTTCCGCTTTAACTTTCGGCCATTAGTCTCGGTTCAGTTTGGACAGCAATCTCAAACAAAAACAAAATCTTCTAACAAGTTGGGATTAAGCAAGTTCAAGTTGTCCCCTAATCTAAAAGTTTCTAGTTTTCCCATGCTGCCTAGCCAAATTTTGCAAATTGAACATATGCAGCCTATTCTCATCATTCTTGAACAATTCATAATCTTAAAAAAGAAGAAGAATGATTTATTTCGTCATGCTCTCATAAAAAGAAAAGAAAAGAAAAGCAAAGGCACAAAGAAAGAAAGAAAAGAAAATGGGCATACATATTTATAGAAATTAGATCGTACCAAGAAAGTTGCAAAATGGGAATCTGATGTCAAATAAATTTAGGTATAATCTATATATTGATCAGGGAAAGAAAATCAAGTACACAGCAAAGAAACTAGCAAAAGAAAATTTATGGTTGTAAGAGGTAACTCACCTTTCTTGTGTAGAAGTTCCCTCGATCAATGACTTGCCTCCTCAAATTTTCAACCTCGAGTTCATCAAGGACATCCTCTGCATCATAGAAGACATGGTTTAGCTGCTTGAGCCAAAGTCTTAGCTCTGGTGAATTTGACCGCTTCTCCTCGGCGTCTATGAGCACATCTTTAATGACTAGCATGCTGTGCTTAAGCTTCTTTAGCTCATCTTCATTGCAACATGCCAATGAAGTTTCCTCATACTCCAAGGAGCCTAACTTCTCCACAACATTTTCAGCAATGTTGAGGGAAAACTCAGTCATCTTTCTATAGGAAAAAGGGGGAAATACAATTGTTTCTCTGGTAAAGGAAGTATGTGAAAATGGTGATTGTCAGGGTCTTGGCTAGTCAATTGCAAATGCACACAAAATTAGCAAGTCAGCAGCTTGTTGCTTTTCGCTATTTTGGTCGTCGCATCGAAGTAAAGCATATTCTAAGCTTCAAAATGCAGAATAGGAAAGCTTCATTATGTGAAGGAGAAAAGTAACATGAAGTAGATGTGTTTTGGACTGTATTACTCGGATTAATACGAGTACGTATATAACATGCATATCTATGTTGGATTTTGCCTAGTAATTAAATTTAACTAAAAGAATTTTTTTTCTATATTTAGATCGGGTTATATATATTTATTGATTATATCAAATTTAGTTTTTAATATATTTATATATATATATATATTTATTTTTATTTTGAATTTGTTTTTTTAATTTTATCATTTAGAATTTGATTTAATTTTATTTGTATATCAACTTTGATCCTTATATTTTTTATTGTTATTTTTTGTTCTTATTATTTTTTTAAATGAAATTATTTATCTATCATATTTGATCCTTATTATTTTTATTTTTATTTTTTTTATTTGAAATAATTTTTTAAAATAAATTTTTTAAAATTTCTTTTGATATATATATATATATATATATATATATATATATATATATATATATATATATATATATATATATTATTCTTTATAAGTTTTGTTTAATACACAATTTAGAGCAAATTTTTTGTTTGAGAATTAATATCCACTTAATTTTTTTTTATAACCCGGGGTGTCCGGGCCAGCTTACACGCACCACGACTAATCCCCGGATCCACTGAATACCTTGCAAGCCCAGTAAACAGGTAAGTCATCGCGGGGACGACAGACATGCACGCTGAGGCTTGAACCCAGGATGCAGAGGCAAGAAAACCCTACCAAGACTGCTGGGTCACAAGCCTCGGTGCTTAATATCCACTTAATTACTTTTATTACAATTAGTGTTGCTAATTATTTTGGTTGGTTAAACTAGAGTTATATATGCTCCTTTTTGACATGAAATTAATCACGTCCGTAGGCAATATGACCTGTTGTATTAAGTCTTCCATGCATTATGTCATCGCGTACAAATGAATACTTTTAGACCCTATTATGTGTTTTTTAGTTCATATTTATAATTTTCGACACTAAATTGTTTTCTAGTTCTTATTCAGTATAAATAATAATAAAATTTTAATTTTAATAATAATTAAGTAATATTTTTTTTTGAATAATAACACAAATCAACGGTTGGATAACCAACTTGCTAGGTATTTAATTTATTTTTTTCGTAACTGGATATATGAACTTTAATTTTTTATCAATTAAGTTGCTCAATATTAATTAAATGATGGCATGAACACTAAAATCTTGTGCACAAAAAAATCTGATTTCTGTTGTGAGTATAAGCATAAAATATGAGTTTTATTTAATTAAATTTAACATGTCTTAATTTTTTTAAGGCATTTTGTGAGCATGAAATTTGAATTGCGAATCTATATTTCTTATCTTAATTGGTGAAGTGGCATAAATAAATGACTGTATTCCTAATTTTTTTTATAAGATTTTAGTATTAATTTCATCATTTAACTTGTAAATTTTCAAATTTAAAATAAAATAAAAACATCCATCATGAAAGCATAACAGATCATGAGTAAGTTAAATTATTTTTAATTATCAACTAAGTTGACAAAAATTAAAGTTGAGAAATCCAAATATAAAATTAAAAAAAATCATTTACTTAATATATTGTATTAATATCTACAAATTATAATGAATAGGAAGATGGCACCCATGAACTCTTTCATGACAATCTATTACATGTATCATTGGCATGCTGCCAATATACATTATTAATTTTGAATGATTTATCTCAATACAATTACAACTTCCATACATCCTAATCATGGGAAATTACTATGCTCATAATTAACAAATTATTAATGATCAGATATTGGAGAAAATTAATTCTTAGAAACATATTTAGGTTGAATTTAATGACCTAACTCCAGAATTTTTGTTTGCAAAATTGAAGTTTCCTGATAAGAATAATTGTGGTCATGATCAATATCAGTGCAAGGGATTTTTATCAATGCTAAGTCAAGGTAAATCAGAATTAAAACCTTTAAATTAACAGATTGTTTTTCAAGGTTTTTTAATAAATATAATCAGATGTGGAGCTGGAAAAAAATTGTTGTGGGAGTTATATTTTGTAAAACCACTTCAACAAATAATTAAGTGGTAAGAGCTTGTTTTATTACTAAGCGTTTCAATTGACACTATATCTAGTAAAAGCAATAATAAAAATATTGAGGGGTGTAACTTAACTGATCAGATTTTAGGTTTGCTCTCTAGAGGTTACCAGTTCGAATCCCACAAACCTCAGGGTCACTGGAGGCTTATATGGTCGTTAACTTCAAGACCCATAGGATTAGTCGAGATGCACACAAGCTGGTCCGGACATCCACGTTAATAAAAAAAAATAAAAGAAGAATTTTGATTTGGATAAGTAAATGGTTAGCTTATATATCTGTCAAATTAAAATAATTATTGGTTAATGCGGTTAAGTGATTCAATTCTAAAAAATAATTAAAATAAAAAACATATTGCTGATTATTATTGTTCTTGTTTGAGTAGTTGTGAATTGCTACCATTATTTGTAATTTTTTATTGAAACATTTCTAATTTAGGATTCTACATAAATTGATTTCTATAGTCAATGGATTTTAATTTTTGTAATATATAAAATATGATTAATTTTTGTAGCATAGTAAAATATGATGAATCTACCCTTTTTGTTTTCCTATTAGTTCATATAAGTAGACCGTTCGGTGAATATAATAAATCTGATTCTATATAGCAAAAACTCTCATAATTACATTTTACCTAAATTGCAACCTCATAAAAAATGAAAAATTACACATCATCCTAGTTTGTTTCTTTTTTTCCATTAAAAATTAGATTATTGTGAAGAGTCCAAACAAATCAAATTATACAAAAGAAGAACAAACACCAAATCATTCTTACAGCATCTTTTTTTTTTTTTTACAAAGTATTACTTTTATTATATGTTTTTTTCTAAAATTATCTTTTTGATTTTCATTAATTATCCTAATTATTTTTTAGTTTTTTATTTGATTTTCAATGATTTTAAAAAAAGTTGATGTTGGTCTCTAAAAATAAAAAGTTGGTTGATTTGGTTATTCATAAAAAAATTTAACATATATCCTTTTTAAAAAAAAAATTTGTCATTTTGGTTACTTAAAAAAACTGTCATTGGTTCCTCAAAAAAAAACTTGTTTTTTGTGAGGTTTTGACATCGATTCCTAAAAAAAAAAAAAACTAATTTCTAAAATAAGTATTGAGCTCTGCATAAAGATGGTAAATTATATGATTGAGCTTTCATCTATTTATTTTTGTTAGTTGTTAAAACAGGCTTGACAACTATTATTCTTACTTAACGAGCCATAATAAATCAAGTACATAAATAATGATATATATAAAATTAATAACTCGTTTGATATTTTGATTTGATGTTTTTTAAAATGTATTAAAATAATATTTTTTTATTTTTTAAAATTTATTTTTAATATTATTATATTAAAATAATAATAAAAATACTAAAAAAATTAATTTTATATCAAACAGTATTTTAATTGCATCGACAAATAACCACCTAATTACTTTTCCGGATTGGATCGCTCGTGCTAGGCTATGAAGATCAAATTGATTTGGGGCTTTTTTCTTTGTCTAGGCTTCTTGCTTTTAGGGGGCAGCTGAGAGAAGGAATATGGGTCTTTTGGGTTGGGGAGGAAGAGAGCTAGGCTGCCATGGGTGGGCCGTGGTTGGTTGTGACCGTCAGCTTCGGCAATAATAATGGCGCTGCATTGGTGGCTTGCATGTTGTCACGGGTGGGAAGAACTGTGGTGGCGGCTGTGGGTTCTTGTCTAACGGTGGGAGGCTGGTGGCTGATGTGATTGTTGGGTTTTACGGGTCTGTGGTAGCTGTTGAAGATGTGTTTATGAGAAAGGTAGCGGCTGAGAGAGGATAACACTGTTGTGGCTGGGGTTGCCAGCGAATAGGGCTGAAAAGCAGCTATTATTGATGATGGGAGGGGGAGAGGCGTTGTTGAAGGAGAGGCTGGTGGTCTACGATGTAAGGGAAAGCCAAGGTTCGCTGGGTTTTGGTTGGTCTTGTGTGTGTGAGGCCTGTGGGAAGAAAAGTGAAGCACCGACGGTTTGATGTAGCAGTGGAGAGACGAGAGAAAGGTGGAGCTTTTGATGGCGAGTGGTCTTCGATCTTGGTGGTGGTTTGAGTTGTTGGGTTATTGACAGTGTGGGTTTTTGATAGAAACTGGTGTGGTTTGGGGATGAGGGTGGCTGGTGCGGGTGACTAGTGGAGGCAGTAAAGGTGGAGGCTGGGCTAAATTCTGTGGCTTGGCTTGTTAGCAGTTACTAGGTTTTTTTTTTTATGAAAGGAAAATGGGTAAAGAAAGTGGCAGTGGGCAGTGTTTATTGTGGTGGTGGTGATTTGTGTTTGAGAGTATGGTTTTCGGTGATGGAGGTTTCTGGGTTTGTGATAGTGAGGAGTGATTGATTACTGTGAGAGAGCGCGGCGTGTTTTTGTGGTTCAGTGGAAGGCTATTTGCTTGAGAAAAGGCTGGTATGGATTCAACACTGCCGTGGGGGCTGCTGGTGTTGAAGATGGGTTTGATTTTGTGGCTTTTGGATGTTGAAGGCAGTGCATGGTGGTTGAGAGGCTGGTCCTAGGTTCCCCCAGTGTTGTTTCAGTAGCCTCAGAGGCTGGTGTTGGGTTTTTTGGAATTCCAGAGGCTGTTGTTCATCCCCTGGGTAATTGAGAGGCTACTGGTTTTTGGGTTCCTGGGTTTTTCGTTTGATGGTGAATATGGTACACAACATCAATATGCTTATCAGCTACCATCCTGACAAAACCGAAGAGCTAACCTCTGTTGTTTATCTTTTGCGCACTATATAATCTTTTAACATCACCAACAAACATGAGCTTCCTTTTCAAAACATTAGCATGAACCCACTCTGAAAGTCTTTAAAAATAAAAATATTGTAATGTCTGGAGGGGTCTTTTTATGTAGGATTAGTTGAAGACTCACTCAAAGACAGGAAATATTCTGTGTTGTCAAGAGACATAATCTGGTTCTGTTTAGTATCAAGGTTGGTGTTTCCATTGTATGGTAAAAATAGTAAATGATTGGAATTAAGGGTACTTGGGGTCGATATTTGGTGAGGGGAGGGAAATGTTCATGATGGATGAGAGGATGTTGTTAAAGGTGAGAATATATCTGGGGTCGTCTATATATGATTGTGGGTTGTGAGGGGAAAACCAGAGGTATAATGTTTGATATGTTGGCATATGGGTTGTGAAGGGAAAATCTTATGTTTTTTTTTTATATATAATTAATATAGATATACAGATGAGTTTGTGTGCATCTCGATTAATTCTATATTTTATAAGTTTAAAAAAAAAATCATATATTTGCTTTGAGATGTTAGAGGTTGAATCAAGTTCATAATTCATTATTGATATAAACTATCAGCTAATCTTGAATTTTTACTTGTAATTAGTGATGCAGTTGGAAATAATATAAGAAAGAAAGGAAGTTCAAAAGTAATACAAAATAATTCTAAATTTTATTGCTGATTTTTTTCTCTTTAAATAGTCTATCCCCATAAGTGATTTACAACAGCTTAAAAATCTAAAAACTGACCTAAGTAACTAGAAAATCCAAAAATAAAGGGAAATTAAGGCAATAAAAATACTAAACAAATTAAATTCGATAATAATAATAAAAAACAAAACAAAACAGACGTAAACACCACCTTATGGACTTTCAAACCGTGGTTGGTTACAATCAGCATACCTCTCTTTATAGAACTGGGCCTATTGCATTTCCTGGAAAAAAAAAATCAGCATGCCCCTTTATAGAACGTTATAGGTTTTTTTCCAGGTCAGTCACCCTATGTGACTCGAGCCTTTTCTTAGACTTAGCGCAATATTCTCTTCAATTCACAAATATCCATTTAAGGTTATTCACATACCTTAATTATAATAGATTTATAATTGACTAATCAATTGGAATCGAATGCCTTGGAGTTTGGTGTGAGCAAATTACAATTCGGTAGCTCTTGTTCACTTGTTATATTATTCATATAAATTGTAGACACACACAGTAGTACAAGTAACAGAAGAGTTGTAGTCACTGTAACATTGACATTGCAAAGTAATACATAAAAAAAAACAAAATATAACACCATACATCACATATCAAAGCTGAGATAGAAAAACTTGGAAATAAGATAACATAAGGCACGCTCTTCGACACAGTCACTCTTGCAAACATAAACTGACAGATATTAATATTGCACCAATCATATTATGCACTTGTGATCTATTTATGGCGAGAAAGAGCCACTGCAGACAACGAGATTAGCAGTATGAACACAACTACTCCAATGAAGGATCCAATCAAGGAGCCAGAGATACGCTCGCAGAAGGAGTTGAATTGTTGGCAGATGGCAGACCAATTTGTCCTCACATTCCCTTGGTGTGCTAAGTACACAATAGCTGCCGCTGCAGAAGCTCCGGCGGACAAAAGACCAAGCATTGCCTACATGATGGTAACCTCAATTCCATTAGAAATCTCATGATGCTTAATCTTTGTGTAGTTTATGCCTTGACAAAGCGAATGTTTTGTTTTCAGATAGTCCGTGGTTAATTTAAAAGTTAATAATACATTTTATGTGTTCACCACTACTGTTTGCTTGGCTATTTGAAAGCACCCATAATTGTCTATATTTTTATAGAACTTTTTTGTTCGTGCATTAGAAAATAAGTTTATCTTCAGGAATTGCATGATAACTTATAATTAAGCTTTAGTGTTATACCGTATCAAGGATGATCAAAAGAATTCTACTGTTTTGTGCTTTGCTCCTCACAATGTTGAAGATGGAAAATGGGAGAGAAAAAAGCAGATAGGCGCTTACAACGCCATTGGCAACCACAAAAAACCTGTTGACAGGGCAGTTTGAAAATATTAATCCATGCAGTAAATCTAAAAATAAAAATAAAAAAACTCTTATGAACAGCGAAGAACTAATGCATATCAGAATTCTTACGTGAACGTTGGAAGATCATCGTACTCGGCCCTGAACCGAATAAACTGTGTGAAGAAAGGAAGTGTTTCATTAGTTGTTGCCATGGAAATTGCACTCCCTAGGGTACCAATGAATGCAAGTATCCTCAAGATGAAATCAAGTATAGCCACCCCTCTGTTCACCGCGGCTTTCGGGGCTGAACTCTTTCCCTCACCGAGCTCAATGGGACCTGCCTTCATTTTGGCTATAGGGAAATGAGATGTTATAGCACTTCTACAGTATAAAAGGGATCGAAAGCTTTTAAGAGAGGCCTGAGCACTTGCAAATGTCTTGTATGTGCATAGTCGAGAAGACTGAA
Source organism: Populus trichocarpa (assembly GCF_000002775.5). Lineage (NCBI taxonomy): Eukaryota > Viridiplantae > Streptophyta > Magnoliopsida > Malpighiales > Salicaceae > Populus > Populus trichocarpa. The sequence continues at coordinate 855,607 of NC_037296.2, forward strand.
TAGGGTATTTATATGCATGGCAGCAATATACAAATATAGTAATTAATATATGGTTGGCCAGCTGTTATTGCCATAAGAGTTCCCTGGCCAAGCTAGCATTAGGGTTGTTTACAAAAGAGATACCACCTGCCGTACTTGCTCTAGCATTAACTAATTAAATGTTCCTTATATTTTGAGTATATGGGGTCTGAGGTCACTACGTCCCCCTCTACCAACTCCACCAAACCACATGCTCGAAAGTGGCTTCTATTCGAGAGCTCGCTTCTTTTTCTGCATTCCACCTGGTGGGAGCTACACGGAGTTTGGGGCGGTTAACATTATCAAGAACAGAGTCTAAAGGAAGCGACACTTGTAGATTTATTTACTTATTGAATCACAAATCATTCGGTGAACCTAGCTATAGATGTTAGAACAAATCCACTTAGAGCCGTACCTTTTTTTTTTTGTGGGCATGATTATGTATAGTTATTAGATTATGAATCCCAAGTTAATTATTGTTTGCTTTTCTTTGATAAGTTGTCAGGCTTTATACCTATGGCTATGGACACCCTAATGACTTGTTAACATGCAAATATCTCTAATTAATGGTAGTGACAAGTGGACATGTAGTTGGTGTTCGATTGCAAAAATCATCAACGAATCCACTTGGTTGTAAGATTAGTCACCAAAACAAAACAACAAGAAGAAGATTTGTATTCATATATATCGTGGATTTATCTAAAAAAAAAAGGGGATGACAATGGCAATCAAAATCGATGGTTGACTATTCAAGCTGAGCATGAATAGTTAAGATTTTTTAGTTAAAAAATGCATGATTATGATTCAATTATGATTAATTAATATAATCGAATTATTGATTTTTCATGATAAAGAGAATAATATATATTTTTTTATATTTAGTTCTGAAAAATCACAATCATGTCAATATTGATTATAAATTAATAGCTAGTCAAATAATTAAATCATGTCACTACCAGAAAACCGGAGAAAAGCAACGGAATTACCGACGGAAATATTCCGTCGGTAATTAATACCGACGGACATAATTCCGTCTCAAAATCGGTCGGTATATACCGACGGAATCATTCTTTCGGTAATGCCGTCGGTATATACCGACAGAATATTTCTGTCGGTATATACCGTCGACTTCACCGACGGAATATACATTTCGTCTGGAAATACGCAACGGCATGGTGACGTCAGACTATTTTACCGACGGAAAGTACCGAGGGATTCAAACTGTGATAGCCGTACAGTGACGTGGCGATGTCACCGACGGCATCACCGACGGAATGAATCCGTCGGTGAGTCCGTCGGAAAAAGCCATTATATGCACCCACCTGCCGACACTCTCATCCTCTGTTTCTCCTTCTTCTTCTTTCCCATCCCACCTCTCCCCTCCCAAACTCCTCCCAAACTGCAGCCAAACACCCATCCCAAACTCTCCACTATTCTCAACACGAGCACTCAAGTTTCTTATATCTTGTACGTGGTCACAATACCCGTTTCTTGTAAATTTTATCATTTTTTTGTAAGTAAATCTATCCTTTTTAATTAGTTTTAATATTTAATTGTGAATTTTATTGTTTTAGTATATGTATTTTGTTAACGTTTGTACTTGTTTAATTGTTATTTGTCAAAGAAACTTGTAGTATGAATGTATAATTTTGTAGTTGTTATAGGTTGTTTTAGATTTTGTCAAATTATATTTGTTTGTAAATTGTTGAAATTTTGTTTGAATTACACCGAATTAAATGTGTCGTTGTGATGAAATAAATAATTAATAGCTTATTTAAGTGTCTTGTTTAATTATTATCAATTATATTTCGAAGTTGTGAGTAATTCTGTAAATTTATATATGTATAAATTTGTATGTATGAACGTTGATAGTTGATAATTGATAATGAATATTTAACATAAGTGTTGTTTTAGTTTGTTGGATAATGTCGGGGAAAACCAATATTTTTGTTATGTTTTATAGAGGTTCAATAGAAGTCATGGATGATCGTTCATGGATGTATCGGAACTCACCCCAAGGATTGCGGAGGATGGATTATTGTAACGGTGTCCAGGGTTTTATTAATTTCGCAACATCTATTCCGAGGAATTTTACTGATGGCGGTATTAGGTGTCCATGCAGGAAGTGTAAAAATTTAAAGTTTCTGCATCAAGATGTTGTAACGATGCATCTTCTAACCAAAGGGTTCATGGAAGATTACCTGTGTTGGTATGCTCACGGAGAACTATTTGTTCCTGATGAGAGCATGGAAGAACAGGTGGTTGGGTCAACTTTTAGTGCTAGTAACATGCATGAAGTTGGAAATGAGAACAGTAATCCCTACAGGAATATGGTTATGGATGCAATGAGAATGAGTGAAGATAATGTCAGGGGATGTCCAATCGTAGAAGAAGAACCTAATGCAGATGCAGCAAGGTTTTTTGATCTGTTGAGAGATTCTGACGAACCATTATGGGATGGCTGCACGAACCACAGTAAATTATCAGCCGTAGCACAGGTGTTCACCATCAAGTCAGATCACGGGTTGAGTGAGGCCGGTTATGACAAGATTATTGAATGGGCGAGAAGCATTTTACCTGAAGGGAACAGGCTGAAAGAGAACTTCTATGCTGCCAAGTCCATGATGAAACCCCTCGGTTTAGGATACCAGAAAATTGATATATGCCCTAACTTCTGCATGTTATACTACCTTGAAAATGCCGAGATGACCGAGTGCATGACGTGCGGGCATTCCCGTTACAAACCCAGAACTGGTAGAGGGAAGACTCTCGTGGCATATAAAAAACTTAGATACTTCCCAATCACACCTAGACTGCAGAGGTTATTGGTATGACACAACTGACAGAGGAATCAGAGTAGATCCTCACTATGGTCTCGTTGAAATCAATTCAAAAGCTAGACACCGCAACGTAAACGACGTCTTTGTTTTCGCAAAGCAATGCCAACAAGTTTATTACACATACACCCCTTCCTTTAGAAAGGACCGATCAAGAGTTGATTGGTTATCCGTTTTAAAAACAAAACCCAAGGGTCGTGTCGAGGTTGTTCAGGATGAGAACGAAGACACAAGTGTGCTAGATGAAGTCTTTCAAGCTAGTGAGTTGGTTGAACCATACCGAGTTGCTCCGTCGATTGACTTAGAAGAAAATTTGAATTTTCGCGTTTTCAACGATAGTCTTGTTGATGTTGACGCAGAGGAGTTGAATGTTGTTCTGAGCTCCACTAGTGGAAAAAAGAATGTTGTTGAAGAAGATGATAACGAAATTGAAGAGTGCGATGAAGCTGATGATAACAATTCAATGGAGGACGAAGATGAAAATTCCGACTAACTAAACATGTTATAAAGTTTTATTTTTATAATGTAATAATTTAAAACATGAAATATTTATTCTTCTTTAAGGGTCAGCCGTTGTTATTATGTTGTGTGTGTTTTTTAGTTAGCAATTCAAGATTTTTTGAGAGGGTTACATATAAAAAATAAGAAAAATTTACCTTTTCACCGACGTATATACCGACGGACTATAACCCGTCGGTATTTCACAGAGAGTTGCAAAAAAATTACGGGATTTTGCCACATTCACCGACGGATATACCGACGGAATATAACCCGTCGGTATTTCACAGAGAGTTGGAAAAAAATTACGGGATTTTGCCACATTCACCGACGGATTTCCGACAGCTTTTCTGACGCCAATACCGACGGCATCACCGACGGAATTGTCCGCACGCATGTCTGACACGTGTCCGTCTGCACTATCACCGACGGCATTTCCGACGGATTACCGACGAATCTAAAAGTTTGGCGGGATTTTCGAACTTTTTTGGTGCGCATTTCAATTAATTTCCGACGGAATTACCGACGGAAATTAATTGCACCGACAGCAATTAAGGGCCGTCGGTAATTCCGTCGGAATTTCCCTATATATACCGCCCCCCCACCCCCCCCCGCACCGTCTCCTCCTTCCCCTCCTCTCCCCCCCTCGTCTCCCCCTCCCTCTCCCCGTCGTCTCCCCCTCGTCTCCCCCTCCCTCTCCCCTCCCTCTCCCCGTCGTCTCCCCCGTCGTCTCCTCTTCTCCCTTCCTCTTCTCCCTTTCTCTTCTCCTCTTCTCCCCCTCTTCTCCTTTCACTTCTCTTCTCCTCTTCTCCCTTTCTCTTCTTCTCTTCTCAAGTGTGATCTTCTTCTCTCATTTAGTTTCAAAAGGTATGTATTTTTTTTTCTTTATCTTTGTATTTTTTATTTTAATTATGATTATTTTTTTTGGTGTTCTTTGTTTTGTATATTGTTTGTAGATAAAATCTTAAATTCAACATATTATTAAGGTAAGCATTTTTTATTCCCAAATTTATTTTGAATTGATATAATGTTTCTTAATTTTGTGTGTTGTGTAGTGTTTTTTAGTTTTTTAATTTTATTTATTAATTTTAGTTTTTTAGTTTTGATATTATTGTTTGTATTGTTATAATTGTTATTGTTGAATTTATGTTAAAAATGTTAGTTTATAAATATAATTGTTATTGTTGATTTATTTTAAAAATGTTAGTTTATAAATATAATTGTTATTGATGATTTATTTTAAAAATGTTAATTTATATATATAGAATTGCATTTAATTATTAGTGTATCTTAATTTAGGATATTATTGTTTGTATTGCTATAATTGTTATTGTTGAATTTATGTTAAAAATGTTAGTTTATAAATATAATTGTTATTGATGATTTATTTTAAAAATGTTAATTTATATATATAGAATTGCATTTAATTATTAGTGTATCTTAATTTAGGATATTATTGTTTGTATTGCTATAATTGTTATTGTTGAATTTATGTTAAAAATGTTAGTTTATAAATATAATTGTTATTGTTGATTTATTTTAAAAATGTTAGTTTATAAATATAATTGTTATTGTTGATTTATTTTAAAAATGTTAATTTATATATATAGAATTGCATTTAATTATTAGTGTATCTTAATTTAGGATATTATTGTTTGTATTGCTATAATTGTTATTGTTGAATTTATGTTAAAAATGTTAGTTTATAAATATAATTGTTATTGTTGATTTATTTTAAAAATGTTAGTTTATAAATATAATTGTTATTGATGATTTATTTTAAAAATGTTAATTTATATATATAGAATTGCATTTAATTATTAGTGTATCTTAATTTAGGATATTATTGTTTGTATTGCTATAATTGTTATTGTTGAATTTATGTTAAAAATGTTAGTTTATAAATATAATTGTTATTGATGATTTATTTTAAAAATGTTAATTTATATATATAGAATTGCATTTAATTATTAGTGTATCTTAATTTAGGATATTATTGTTTGTATTGCTATAATTGTTATTGTTGAATTTATGTTAAAAATGTTAGTTTATAAATATAATTGTTATTGTTGATTTATTTTAAAAATGTTAGTTTATAAATATAATTGTTATTGTTGATTTATTTTAAAAATGTTAATTTATATATATAGAATTGCATTTAATTATTAGTGTATCTTAATTTAGGATATTATTGTTTGTATTGCTATAATTGTTATTGTTGAATTTATGTTAAAAATGTTAGTTTATAAATATAATTGTTATTGTTGATTTATTTTAAAAATGTTAGTTTATAAATATAATTGTTATTGTTGATTTATTTTAAAAATGTTAATTTATATATATAGAATTGCATTTAATTATTAGTTTATCTTAATTTAGGATATTATTGTTTGTATTGCTATAATTGTTATTGTTGAATTTATGTTAAAAATGTTAGTTTATAAATATAATTGTTATTGTTGATTTATTTTAAAAATGTTAGTTTATATATATAGAATTGCATTTAATTATTAGTTTATCTTAATTTAGGATAAAATAATTAAATGAATGTTCATAGTTGTAATTCTATATGATGTTATTGAATAAAATGTTGTGTTGATGATGATGAGTTGGGTTGAGATCCAGGATGATTGGATCGGGATGTGAAATAAAATTGGAAGTGTAATATGATTTTGTCGACAACTTGGGACCCCCCCAGTACAGGGGAGACTCTGTCGAATTTTTTTTTAAATAATCGAAGTTAATTATTCGTATACATGTGTGTAGATGCGTAGAATGAAATCGACAGCACGTCGTCAGAAGACGGTTGCAGCTAGTTCTTCTAGCAGCGAGGAGGACGTATCCTTAGGTGCTGATCACGGCGAGGAATCTACGCCAACTTGTGATGCTGCCTCTTCTAGCGCGGTTTCACAGCGCAGAAGCGGTGTGCCTTCACAGCGGGGTCAATTCACCCGCAAGTACCAGGCACAATGGAAGGATGACCTCTCAATGTAAGTTTGTTTAGGTTTTAGTTTTTTTTTTATATACTTATAACATAATTTATGAACAACTAATTAATATTAATTACTACTTTTATTTAATTTCAGGTTTACAAACATTGAGGCTGCAAGGACTATAACATTGGCGTTTAAATCGTCGATGGAGATTCCATTGTTTCAATGGAGCCAGGTTTCCAAACATCCTGAGTGGAAACCTAATATCGATGCATGGTTTAAGCGATTTCAGGTCGGTGTTAATTTTTAATTTCCAGCTTATTTTTAATAAATGATTTTTATAATTTTATATCTTGTACTATTTTTATTTTATATGAATTATTTATATACACAGAACAAATTTGAGTGGGATAGGGCGGACAACAATGTTGTGAGGAGGGTATGGGAGAATCACGCGGCAACTAGGTAACATCAAAAATAATATTTATTTTTGTTTTATAATTTAATGTTTTAAATTCTAATTTGTTACTATGGAAGTAGGTTGCGTGATTTTTGGTATGACACCCAAAAAAAATCAAAAAAACATGCGAGGGATAACGGTCTTGAAGGATGGAATGAGGTGGCGGTTTGGCAGGAATTCAAACCGCCATTCATCTCGAGGGAAATATGGACGGCATATATTGAGCACGTGACCTCAGAGCGGTTCTCACGGCGCTCACAGTCTGGCGCCGACAACCGGAACCGGCAAATTTATGGTTCGGTGACCACGCACACTGGCGGATCCGTCCCATTCAGCGCACATGCAAAGCGGATGGTAAGATTAATTTTATTGAAATATATCGATAATTAATTTGTCGTTCCTTATAATATATTTAACTTTCAACCTATTTTTTCCTTACAGGCTGCGTCTCTTGGACGTGAACCGAGTCCAATGGAGCTGTTTCTAGAGACGCATGTGCGGAGTCAAGACCGCCAAAAAGGGGTGCAGCAGTTCGTGGACAACCGTGCTCAGCACTTCGTGGTATGTTCGTTCATTCATTTTATTTTGTAAGTTATTATTTTCTTGAATTGCATCTTGAATTGCATTTGATGATTTTTTTACCGATGGAATTTTCAGGAGACCTATAATAGCCGGTTGAGGGAGAGATATGGGGACAATCCGTCGACCCATCCAGATTTCGATCCAGATTTGTGGATGGAGGCGGGATCGTCTGGTGGACCCGATAAAAACAGGGTCTACGGGCTCTCCAACACTACGGCTGACAACTTGCGTTCGACTCGTAGTGTCTCAACTGTTGGAAGCTCTCCATCAGTATCGAACACCCAGTCTGAGGAGTTCATTGCGTTGAAACAACAATATCAACAACTCTCGACGAATTATGATGAGCTCCGTCAAATAGTCATGGAGATGAGATCAAAGATGGGTGACGATACTTGTGCAGCTTCTTTTTGGCCGTTTGGTCCCGGGAACAACCATCCTCCTCCTCCTCCTCCAGCTCCGCCGCTATTCTAGTTTAATTTTGTTTTTTAAACACATTAAACTTGTAATGAATATTATTACTTTTACATTTTTTATGTTTAATGCATTTTTATTTGTTTATTAATGTTTTTTACAATTAATAAATTATTTTTTTTATATATTTCAAATATTTACCGACGGATATACCGACGGAAAATATCCGTCGGTATTTAACAGAGAGTTGGCGAACAATTACCATCCATGCCATCGTTACCGACGGCATCACCGACGGATAATATCCGTCGGTGATTAACGACGGCCATACCGACGGCTAATATCCGTCGGTATTAGACAGAGAGTTGCAACAAAATTACAAGTCATGCCATAAATACCGACGGAAACCCCGTCGGTGATGCCGTCGGTAATTACCCTTAAAAGTATCGATGGATTGGCCGTCGGTAATGTTCCCGCGAGGAATTTTTTTTGGCGCGCGTATCCGTCTGTATTACCGTCGGTGTGTCCGTCGGTGAATGGTTTTTTTTATTTGCGACAGAATTAGCGACGGAAATGGGATTTACCGACGACTGTTTTACCGACGGACGTGATCCGTCGGTGAATCCGTCGGTATTGTTTTCACCGACGGAGTTCATTGCTATCACCGACGGAATTAATCCGTCGGTAAAACTGGATAATGTTGTAGTGTGTTATTGAGACATTTTTCCATGTTGGAACAACCTAGCTATTTATGATTGTTATTATCATGTACGGATATTCTTACATAAACCTTCAGAATATCTTTTATATGGAAAATCTATTTAGTTGTTGTTATATATATATATATATATATAAACTAAAGTGGAAACGGAAGAAGTCATTGTGGCTATGGAATTATTTTACTATTCACTGTAAAAAGGTATTTTCATCTTTTTATACTACACATTAATCATTATAAGTTTGTTTGGTTGTATTTTCATCTTTTCTAGATTTTAATGATAAAATAACCCCAAACAAAAAAAACTAACATTATCGAGTAGGGGTATGTAAGTCTTTTCCTTTATTATATACAATTAAATTACAAATATGCCCTTGGGGCAAAAGAAATAATCTATAGAATTAAAGGCGTTTGGTTCTTTTTATCTCGGGTTTTTTTTTCAATTGTTGGTTTGATCAAGGATAATAATATCATTTCACATTTAATTAATATTACTTTAATTAAAAAAGTCGTTGGTGCATGTTGTGCAAGCACCATCACATGGGAGGTGCCTTCCATTGGTGAAGAATATTCTTTCATTGTCTCATTTGATTCTTTTTCATGTCTTTTTCCTTCTTTAGTGGGATATATGTGTTTATCTCCAGTGAGCCTTCCTTTCTTTCTTCATTTCTCTCTCCTACCCTAAAAAATAAAATCTAGTTCTCAATGTTATTGGTGTTTCAAATTTAGTCCTTCTAGTTTTGATTTTTTATTTTGGTCAATTTTCCCTTTGTTAAAGTTTTATTTATCTTCAATTCTAATTTTTCATACATAATGTTTTTCAATTTGATCATTGTTTTGATTTTTTTTTCTCTTTTATCAAAGTTTTTATGTATTTCAATTTCATCTATCATATCAAGTTTATGATTTTTTTTTTTAGTTTAACGTGGGTGTCCAAGCCAACTTGCGCGTACCTCGACTAATCCCACGGGCCTTGAAGTTAACGACCATGTAAGCCTCCAGTGGCTATCATATAAGCAACCACAGGGCTCGAACCTAAGACCACAGAGGGAGCAAACCTCTTGGTCCCAAGCTCTTACAACTAGGTCACCACCTAGATGGTTATGATTTTTTTTTTTAATAGTAGTGGTGGTGGTGGTGATAGTGGTGATAATAATAGTAATAGTGATAATAATGTTAATAGATGATGATGATGATGATGATGATACCGCCAATAATAGTAATAATAATTGTTCTAATAATAATAATAATAATAATTACCATTAGCATTACTACAACTACTACTACTACTATATATAGTAATAGTAATAATAACAATGATAGTAATAAGAGTGATAATTCATCTTTCACTGTTAGATTTGTTAGGGATTGAATTTCATTATTTTTCCATGTATGGTGGTTCTTGTCTAATGACCTGGTTGCGGTTTGAAAAGTTGATGTGGCCTAACGTCCTAATTTTTGCCTTATTGCTTTTTTTGTTTTTGATTTCATCATTCAACATTAACTTTTTAAATAAAAAAGGCTTTGTGATTTTCTTAATTTTTTTTTATATTGGATTAACCCAATCTCTTCACTTGGGCTATATGTTTTGCAGGTTAACATGAGTTGACTCGTCCATTATTACTTACATATCTATCACACTACCTCAGATTGACTTGATCCTAGTTTTTTTTTTGTCTATTTCTTTTTCAATTATATACTTTTTCTAGGTTATCTTGGTCTTTTTTAAAAAAAAATTTATACGTTTATTATCATTGTCAATTTTTATCATCTAATTAAAATAAAATTAACTTACTAAACCCTATCAAGATTATAACTCAAGTCATTTGTTTTTTATTTATCTAAAACATGTTTACAGTGTTTAAACATCATTTTTTCTACAGAGAAAAATACAAACCTACAACATATAACGTGCTAGTATCTAGTATTTTTCTATTGTTAATTTTCTTGTTGATATTTGTTAAATTTTGTTCACTTAGATTTCTTTAAAAATAAAACGGATGTCAATATCAAATAAATAAATAAAAATGGATGGTTAATGGTTAATTGAATGAATAACTATAAAACAGCATGTAAGTTATATTATTTGTTTTGTTTTAATTACTATTGGTCCGTCATGTTATTCTATCAATAGTTTATTAATTTATAATATTTTTTACTCTAGCGTTTGTAAATGATAGGTAACAACTTGTTACCAATCCACTTATCTTGACCAATTTTAAGTTGAGTTCTAAAATATATATTGGACCAACACAAATGATAAAATTAGGTTTCAACCCTTTAATTCAAAATTAGGCACAAGAATAGGTTTCAATCCTTTTATTCAAAACTCTTGTTCACTTTTTATTTTTATTTTTATTTTTATCCATTTCCCTACATTTTAAAGGCTATAACCCTAATATTTGAGAATTATAATTTTTATTCACGCTATACATTACATCACAAACTCCAAATTTTTGGGAGTGTTTCGGAACGTGGTGCAAATCATATTTTTTAAAATTTAAAATTTTATTTTTGTTTAAAATAATTTTTTTTATATTTTCAGATCATGTGCTGAGGTTTGAATTGATTTTTAAAAAATAAAAAAAAATTATTTTAATATATTTTTAAATAAAAAATACTTTAAATTATTATAACTATCACAATTTCAAACTCATCCCTTGAATCCTCAGTGGAACCACAAAGATTTTGGATTGATTTTCTCATCCGGGAAGCTTGGAGGTATGCTTTCTTTTTTATCCATTAAGCAAGACAGGGAGCTCGCTTTTCGTGAGGACTGAAGGTGAACGAGAACGGCTGTCGAGGAAAAGAACGGCCACCTCTTTTTAAGGGAATAGACCTAGAACATACGTTGGACACGAGGAGATTTTGAAGTGGCCGACATGGAATCTAACATGTGTTATTTGGACATTTTCACAGGTTTTTAGCTCCCTGTTTCCAATCCGGACAATAGAGTTGTTAAAACTTGGAGTTTTGGATTTTTCACTTTCTATCATAGTTGCCACCCCATTAGCGCATGTTTGGTAATTTTTTATTTAAAAAATATATTGCCATTATTTTTTAAAGATTTTTTATTTAATTTTTATATTAGTATGTCAAAGTTATAAAAATCACTAATTTATATATTTTAAAATATAAAATATTTTTAAAACACATATAAACATAAGTACACAACATCAAATAAGTTTTATATCATTTAAAAAGTGTTTGAGAGTATTGTAATAATTATTTTTTAAAATATCTTATATTTGAACATACATCAAAATAATATATTTTTATTTTTTAAAATTATTTTTTATATCAATACATTAAAACAATTCAAAAATATAAAACATAATTCCAAATACAGCATTAATCACCTCATCAACTTGTGAGCTATCTGGTCACCCTTGATCAACATTACTATTGTTTTATTTATTGATATTATCCAACCAAGTTTAAACTAAATTTAACAAAGTCCACTGAGTCACTGGCTGAAAAGAAGACATATATCAATATCTATCGCTTGAAATATGAAAACCAATTCCCATGGTGGAAAAAAAAAACCGCACTTGAAAGATCCGGATGCACAACATTTCGAGGAGGGGAAAAAAATAAAAAGAAAGCCATGATGAAGAGGATAAACTTATCAGACGCAAGATAAACTTGGTTAGATATTAGGATATACACAATCAAAACAAATGGCATATCAACAAGTAAACTACTAGTACTATCAGCACCCAAGAAAAAACCTTCTACTCAAAAAGGATCTGCAGCTCAACAACAATTCCAAATCTCAACAGCAATAAAAATTGGCACTGGATCATGCTAGCACCTTTCTCAACATCTCCAGATATTCGTGGGAAGAAATCCGCAAAAACAACAAAGCTTCTTCAACCATAATAACAACATAGCTTCCACCATTTATCTAACTGCAAGAAAAATTTCAGGCTTTTACTTCAACCCCTGGCTAACATCACATCCAAGTGGTCCAGACTACCATTGGATGAAGATCCTTCCAGCCCAAAAGCTTTCTTCCCATTCCTGTCGCTGTAAAGATCTTCTTGTTTATATGGATGGTGATTGTGGGCAACCTGATGCAGATGGAGCATCGCAATCATGCTAACTGTGAATAAAGCAGCATTGCCCAATAGGCCACCAACATGATCCAATTTGAGGGATTTCTTTGCAAATTCAAAACTCGAAAGGAGAACTTTGATCACTGTGTTAGGCCTCTTCCCTTCACGCCTAATCAGGTTCTCACCTAATGGGCTTGTAGGAGAACCATAAAGGTTTTCAGGGGACACAAATTGACTTGCATCATGTACATCCCCGACAAATGCCAGAGCTTCTTCAATTACTTTGTACTTCTTACCATGGTGTTCAGCCAATCTCATAGCCAGAATAATCCTGCTTTGTTCTAGTCGAGCAATTGCAGCATCTATCTCAGCCCGCTGATGTATTTGTACTGTCTGCATAACAGAAGAAATGACATAAATATCCAATGATGCATGAGTATGAAATGTGAAGCAAAGAGTTCTACCAACATAAATTGAAGCATAAGAAACAAAAGCCAATATACTTGAGGGAGCATCACTATTGGCACCTAGAACAACTCAACCAAGCACTGTCCCAAACATTCTTCTCATTGTAGGACCAGATGACTTCCGTTTACTGTAATCAATCTTGCATGATTACCAGTTCTGACTCACTCCATTCTCTTTGAGACTACCAATTGAAGCTATGCTATCCCCAACATCAGCAGAGCTTATCTATCTAATTACAATCAGTCAGATATGTTTAGCGCCCCCCCCCCCTACCAATTGAAGCTATGCTATCCCCAACATCAGCAGAGCTTATCTATCTAATTACAATCAGTCAGATATGTTTAGCGCCCCCCCCCCCCCCCCCCCCAGAATAACTGACCATTTGTGATCTGAAATGATTTCAGAAGGCTTTATTTGACCAGGCATTTCAGAAGTCCTTTTTGCCATTCAGATCTTCCTGGGGTTACCACTTCAACGCAGTCCTTAACACTCACATCTTCTCCAGTACCTCAATAGGTCCACTATATTCTTCTGACAGCACTTCGACCCACTCAGACCCTAAAAACTAGATTCACTTTTGCTGGACAATCGATGCACCATCGACAAAAGGGAACCTACTCCTTCATTGCAACCAGAAAACACAGAGCCGTGTCACGTTCTAACTATTTAGCATACTATCAAGGACAAAAGAGTCCTCTCCTCCACACTATCTCAAAGCATTCTTAACTGTAAAACAGTTGTATCCAAACAAGTTGTACACTACTTCTAGTCTTATTGAGTCTAGAAGGAACCAACACAATAATTATCAGATGCGTCTCACTTTCTCCAGTCCTTTCACATAAGTTCAACTCATTAAGCACCCCACAATATCAAAGCATGTCAGCAATCCACAAGCCTTACAATCATCTAATTACAATTATAAAATAAAGAACACTCTTTTGCCTAAATTTGATTAAGCTAGTCTGGTTCTCATAACAACCAATGCAGGCTAAATTAACAGGAAAACAAATATCAAAATCGAGTCGCAACCAAATTTATCAAACAAGCAAAATGATCAAAATCACTCAAATTAATAACAATAATTTCATGAATTCTCATAAAATTAATTACCAAACAATCAATAAATAGAAACCCTGGATTCAGATTTCTCTCCCTCCACCAATAATTTCACCAACCAATCATACCATACCCAAAACAAACCCACCAAAAGAAAAACCCCCCAAAAAAACTTCACAAATTCCCTTCATTTCCGACAAATTACTCGAAACCAAATAAAACCCACAAATACAAAAAAAAAAATCCCATAGACCCAAAAACCAAACTCACATGAAAGAACTCCAATTGATCTTCAAGATTCTCGAGAGCAGTCCGAATAGAGTTAAGACTCTTAGCCTCTTGAATGGTCGACAAGTCGTTCCCATCAACTCGAAAATCCTTAAAAAAAACGAACCCAGATGCCCGATTGTTGCTGTTGCTGTTGTTGTCTTCAAATCCGACATCGTTTTCGTTGTTGAGCTTCTTGTTGGTGGTGGTGGTGGTGGTTTTGAGGGATTTGATTGAGTGGAGGAAGTGAGAGCGTGAAATTGAGTGAATAGCGTCGCTCAATTTGTCGTGTAAGTCCCATATTTTTTCTAGGACAGCTTCTATTTCTTCGAGCTCCATGTCCCATTTCATTTCATTAGAGAGAAGAAGAGAAGAAAAAGGGAAGCAGGTAATCGAGAGGGAAAGAGGTTTTTTACTTGCACTCCAATTTTGGGTGCACTTAAATTTTGTAGGGGGGAAATGATTTTTGGGTGGGTTGGGGTTAGATAGGGCCCATTTCTTTGTTTAATCAATTTTTACCCATGCCTCTTTTAGCAAGTGCTTTATTAAAAACAAATAAAAAATAAATTTTTAAATGATAATATTTTTAAAATGTATATTTTACTGTAATATTAAATACGTGTTTTTTAAATATATTAAAATATTTTTTTTTTAATATTAATACATCAAAACTATAAAAAATCAATAAAAAAAATTAATTTATATTTTTTAAAATAAAACACACTCAAAAACAAAAATTATTATACTTCCAAACACCAACTTAATCATTATCTCTTAAATTGTGGTGAGTATTTGTTGAGACGGTATGATTTATATTAGAAAATTATTTTTTTTATTTTAAATTAAAATAAAATAAATGAAAAAAAAACTTATCAATTTAATTTTAATTTTAATTTGATTTTATATTTAAGTTCAATTTGAATTAATGAACCTTAGTTGAGCTAGTTTTTTACTGCTTTTGATTCACATTGCCTTTGTTTTATAAAAGGATCTTTAGTTTATAATGAATTTTTTTAATTGGTTTGGTTCAATTTCATTCGGTTTTTTAAGTTATTAAAATTTAAACCCAAACCAAACTGTTTTTTATAGGAGGAGACTTAGAATATGTTAGGCAGTGTGGTAGCGGTTACTTTTCAAATAACTTTTCGTGCTGAAATGCATGTAAATGATGTTTTTTTATTTTTTAAAATTATTTTTGACATCAGCACATCAAAACGATCCAAAACATACAAAATCATATTAAATTTTAGCAGAAAAAAAAAACCTAATGTGTGTTCATATAATTTTATACATTAACAAAATAATCATTGATCTATTTTCAATTCGCTGAGACAATTTGTACATGGCAACAATAAAAGGTGTGTTTGACATTGTATTTCAGAAGTGTTTTTTAAAAAAATTAAAATTTTTTATTTTTTTATTTCAAATTAATTTTTTTTTTTGATATTTTCATATTATTTTAATGTACTGATGTCAAAAATAATTTTTAAAAAATAAAAAAATATTATTTGATGTGTTTTGAAATGAAAAACACTTTAAAAAACAACCGCTACCACACTTCCAAACACACTTGAGTATATTATTTTTATAGTTTATATTTTATATTATTATTTTAGCATAATAGATTATTATGTCAACCTATATCATGTAGGTATGATCAAGGTTGTTAAAATCACGATTTTGACACGGCACGGAAAATACAAAACAAACTCGGATCGTAAAAACGGATCGTAAAATCGTAAGGAATTTTAAAATACATTAACAAAAAATTCATGCTTCAAATAAAAATTCATACATATACTATACAATTAATTTTTTTCTAAAATCATTCCATTATTCCATTAATAAAATCAATTCCATCATTCCATCATTACTAGATTTGCATTGCAGTGAAGAAGGTGTGAATATCATAATCAATTAATCATCACACATTTTCAATCTAGCTACAACAAAAATATATTACGTGTGGCTTTGAAAAAGGAAAAAGAAACGAACTCAATTCAAAAATGTATAAATGCATGAAGCAGAAAATTTTTTTGACTAACAATTATATCTATGAATTCCAACAACTGCAGTGAAGAAGCAGAAAAATTCTTTGATTAACAATTATATCTATAAATTCTAACAAGGTTCATACAACATCTACTCTCCATTATGCTAAACTTCTCAAGAAAAGAAACTTATGACTATATATGAAGGGTTAGCACTACAACTCAAAGAATCTTGCAGATAAAAGAAGATGGAAAGCCTAAAGAATGAACAAGCAGTACAAATAAATAAGTATATTAGTACTTGATATCAGGATTTTGGACCAATAATCTGTCATGATCTACATAAGTTTGCAGTAACAGTTTCTTATAGGGAGAAGAATCTGATAGCCTTTGTCACAAAGACATTTGCAATGTATCATCAAGCATTCCCCAGTTCTCTTGTCGTCACAGATTCTTCACAACCTGTCACTGCATTACTTTCCATCAAACCGACAGTCCACGTATCAAAATTTTGAATATATCCTAGGAAACAAAATTCATCCCAGAGTTAAGGTCAGTGCAATAGCTAGGCAGACTGGAACACGTTACAATCTAACTTTGATTTTGATCCAAATTTTCATGGAAATGAACAAAGTGGAAAATTAAAGATAAATGGTTGTACCTTGATTGCATTAGTGCTCTCTAGTTCAGTGATTTTACCATCTTCTTCATGATTTTCATGCAGTGGCTCTTCGTCTGCAGGCATTATAATTTCATCCCAGTATCCCACCACTGATTGATCTCCGTCATGTTGTTCCTCATTTTCTTCAGCCACTATTATTAAACACCAATTCCAAAATTTTCATTATAATTAGACCCAATTATCTTAGAGAACAATTAAAATTAACCCAAGAATCCAAAAAAGTAAAAAAAAAAAAAAAACTCAGATATCTACTTCTCTATAAGTATTTCAGAAACCCATTTTAATACTTCAGTGTGAGCTTACAACCATCAAGCCTTTGACTGTTAAAGCAGTAAATAGAGGGACAATGATGTGTTCTTCTCAACGTAAGGATTTCAAGTGGACGATGCAGGGAGTAAAAACGAGACAGAAAAAACCAGAGGCGAGATAGAAAAAACAAAGCTTGGGAATAAATTCTTACCTTATTCTCGAAAGGAAGCAAAACCAGAGGCGCTGAGAGAGTGGAGAGTGAAAAGTGGAGATTTAAGATAATTAAATTCAGAATTTCAGATCTTAAATATTCAGCAGACAATTAGTAAAAGTGGAGAGTAGAGAGTGGGAACAAGGGAAGGGGAAAGGGGGAACTGGGGAAGGGGAAAGGTGGAGGCGCTGCAGCTCTTTTATATTTCACGTGAAATCGTGAAATCGGTTCGTGTTTAACGTTTTTTCCGAGTTGAACCGATTTTATGCGAGTTTGACCGGGTTTGACTGATTTTACTGGTTTTCAAGTTTTAAACCTGATTTTATACATTTTATATGTTTTGACTCGTAAAATCGTACGATTTTACGAGTCAAAACGCGATTTTGATAACCTTGGGTATGATTAAGGATTACTCTAATTAGTTATACTCCAAGATACAACTATGATTACACTTTATATTTTTAAATTAAAAATATTACTTTAATATTTTTAATTTAAATATATATACATAGACACACACACATAGTCACACTCGTGTTTCTAAACGATGTCTTGATATTTATAATTTTTTTCATTGCAAGTCCTAGAGGTTTACTTCACCATTTTTCTTTATTGTTTTTACAATTTTTTTTATAAAATTCTTTGGATTATTTTGAATTGTTATAAGAATAATTGATAGTTGATTATTATATTTTATTGATCTCTTATATTTCACAAGTGGGGTGAAGTTTCTTGAAATAGTATCAAATAGTTTAGCCATGTTACATTCATAGCTGTGGAGATGCTAGCAAGCATATGCATGAGGCATTGCTACTAAGTAACTAAGTTAACTATGATTAACAAACATAGATTTCTTGTTATTAACTTATAATTTTGTCAAAAATAATTATCTTAATTTATATCATATGTGATTGCCAAGGCTCGATTTTTCTAGTATAAGCTAGCAAAGGGACCCACATTTGTTTATAAAAATAAACCAATTTTTTTCAATGTTCTCTTCTTCTGGATTTTTAATGAAAAATGATTAAGGATTACTCTATAAGATAGTTGTTTATAATGATTAAGGATTACTATTTTTTTTTTTGGTATTCAATGAAAAATTTATAATATTTAAAATAAAAGTTTTTTAGTTGTTAAATAAAAAATAATAGCAATCTTGTAAATAATCATGTATTTTTTTGTTATTTTTTTGTGTGATGATGTTAAATGTTAACACATGTATAAAGTTAGTTTTCTAAACTATAAAAAATAATTATAAAATGTACCAAACTAAAATATATTAGGGTTATTTTTCCTTGCTAATATATTGATTTTGAAAATGTATTTTTGTCAAATTATTGTCATTAATAAAATCATTTTTTTAATTAAAAAATAAATATTTAATTTGTCAAAAAAATTAATTTTTTTGGACATTAAAATTTTATAAAATTATGATTAAAATAAGATATGATAATAGTATAAGCACATAGAATTAGAATATTAAATTAGGAGGAAAGAAATGATATTAATACAAGGTGAACTCATTAGCTTTGGAATAAGTTCTTTAATCCAGTCAAAATCATACATTTAAAATATTATATTTGATAATAATAAATCTTACTTAGAAATTAAAAATTAAAAAAAAACTAATATTATATCAACCACACAGCCAAAAATAAAAGTCTAATAACCAAAGCCAAACAAACCCTAAACACATACTTTCACTTTCAGAAAAAACCGTCAACCAAACGTGGCCTAAGCAAAGACGCTGTGTTTTTATTCTATTAAAGAGAACGCTCTCCCTCTCTTCGTTTTCCTGCTCTCCAAGGAATCAGGAAGAACACAAAAATCCCGAAAAAATGCACTCTTTCCTTAAATAACTCCGAAAGCCCATTATTTTTTGAGCTCCAAACATCTCTTTAATCTACTTTTTTTTTCTTCTTTTTTGAGATGATGGGGTCAGAGATAACACGAAATCAATGGGAAGTAAACAATGATAGCAAGGGGCATGATTTATCATCGATGGTGGTTCTTCATGGCAGTCATGACCACGGTGGATTGGCTGAGAGAGGCTTCTGTGATGCGCAGGTGCAACGACAACCGAATGGAGCAGCAGCAGCTGCAACAACAACAGATTGGAATTTAGGGATCGGAGAAAGAGTTTTGTCTGCTGCTGGTGCTGCTTTTCTGTCTGCTATTGTTGTTAACCCTCTTGATGTTGTCAAGGTAATTAATTTTTCAGTGATTTATGTTTATTTTTTTTATTTTGTTTCATGGGCTTCGGTTTTTTTTTTTTTGGATATTTAGGTTTTTAAATGAGGAATTATTTTGGCATTTTTTGGTTGTTGATTTAAGTAAATTCTACTGGTTTATTTTATAAGATTCATTGGTGTTTCTTGAGTGGAGTTTCCATTTTTTCTGAAGGGATATGATTTTTTTACATTTGATGTTAGTTTTAGTAGTTCAAAAATTGAAATGCATGGCGATTGCGGAGTTGATTCATGTTCTTTGATTTGCAGACAAGGTTGCAAGCACAGGCAGCTGGAGTTGCGTACTCACACCCACTAAGTAACATTATAAGTCGAATGGCATATTTTGGGCCAACCATGGTATGTATGGACTTTTTTTCGGTATTTATATTGTAGAACTATTATTTTTGGCACAGTCTGCGATTGATTAGGGGTGTTGGCTCAGATGTTTGCTGATCTTAGGTGTTCGCCATCATGTACACGTGCTGGGGTTCATGGAACAGTGTTGATTTGTCCTCCAGATTGTTTTCAGTATAAGGGAACTCTGGATGTTTTCTACAAAATCATTCGACAGGTTGGTGGTTTCTTAGTATTTTATTAAATAGAATTATGTAGTGGTATATATGGGTGAAAGAATAATAATAAAAAAAAAAACTGCATGATGGGACATTGAAATCCTTGTATGTGTATTTTGCAGTGGAAAAATTTGCATCTCAGATGCAATTAATACAAGTTTGACATCGTGTTTGGTGAAGCAGTTGCAGGCATGCATATTATCCTTTATTATTGTGAAATGATTGTGATATGCATATGCAACTCTGTGGTTCATATCCATAATGACTTCGTTGTTTTAGTTTTCTATGGCTTGAACCACTACCAGATGTGTAATTGGAGGATGAATTTTCAGGAAGGATTTGCGAGGCTGTGGAGAGGTACAAATGCTGCTCTGGCCCTGGCTGTGCCAACAGTAAGTCCCTCAATCACTGAGGTTATTTCAGTTGAGAGGTGGCGCTAATGTGATGTTAAAATATTTTATATTATGTGAGCTTTCAATAATATTTATTCATAATTCTGAATGCAGGTTGGGATCTACCTACCATGCTATGATTTATTTCGTAATTGGCTGGAGGATCTAACTGCCCAAAATATTCCTGGTGCCACACCTTATGTGCCTTTGGTAGCAGGCTCATTGGCACGTTCGTTAGCTTGTGCAACTTGCTACCCTATCGAACTTGCTAGAACCCGCATGCAGGTAGAAACAATGATTTCTTATATTTATACTGTCTGTTTTATATTGGGAATGAATCCCTCTATCAGGTGCATATTCATCCATCTTTTACACACCTCCAGTACTGTTATGGAGGGATGCTATAAGTATGCAGATTCCAAGCTCCCTAAGCTACAACTAATAGTTAATTAGTTTCAATGTGACGCTAGAAATGGAACTATTGATGTCACCTGTTTAAGTAGATGATGATTTACCCTTGTCGACATTTTGTATTTTTTTTTGGGTATTCTAAAATGTTGTTTGATCCCTGTCGCCCATTGTAATCTGGATTGGTGCCATAAGTAGGAAGCATAGAATTTGAGATTATTTCTTTGTGGCTTTATATTTGTGTTTCTGTGCCTTCTCTCTCTTTTTTTTCTTAAATTGTTTTTGTGAATGTTTGTTCTTTTATATGAATTACAATTTGGTGCACAGTTCTTTGTTCCCAATTCATTATGTGGACAGCAATTTGGCACTCACTGTTTTCCCAGATTCCATAAGGATGTACGACTAAACATAATTTCAAGGGATGTTATTTGAAGTGTTCCTCGATGCATCAATCTATTTTGTGACAGAAAATGTTGAACCAGGAATTCCACAATTTCAATGATTTAGTCTATGTTTTGTCACCCCAGACATTGTTTAAGAAACTAACTCTATACTATGAAATTGTGTTTGCTTTAATACTTGATCCTGGATGGTTGTTTTCTTTTCATGGGAGCTTATTATTTAACTTTTTTGTTGCAACAACCATAGGCATTTAAGGCAACTCAAACTGGTAAACCTCCCGGAGTTTGGAAAACACTACTCGAGGTCCTCTCCCATGTCAGAAGTACAAACAATGTTCAAAACAGTAAGGATTCTTTTATGGTTGCATACTTGTAGATCTTCCTTGGATTGGAAATTGAAGGTAGTGTAATAAAACTATAAGAGATGTGTATCCTGTTTCACCCCTCATCTGAAATATCACCTACTTTGAATGACTGTGGCCTCAAACTCAGCTTTGTTACTAGTAATGATTGGCGAGGAATAAAGTTTACTGGCAATCAGTATCCGTGCTCGGGAGAGAAAAAAAAAGTCTTTTGCTGCTGGCTGGCATTGGTTCATTAAAATTCATACAAAATCCATACCGCTTACAAGAAACCTATGAAAAAGTCTTGAATACTGAAAGGACAATGTAGGATCCTGTCAGAAAAGAAAAAAAGGATGAAAATGAAGGGTTGGAGATCAAAAGTCAAAACATGTCCCAGAAAATATATAATGCAGAATCAACTTGTTGTTTTGGAACTACTTATTGCTATAATTAACATGGTTTCTTGCAACAGCAAGAGGCTACCGCTTCTTGTGGACAGGCATGGGAGCACAACTTGCTCGTGATGTTCCGTACTCAGCAATTTGTTGGTCAACCCTTGAGCCAGTAAGTGCGTCATCTTATTGGGAATTTTCTTTTTTGGGCTAATGGATTTCAGATGTAGTTATAGTCTATATGCTGCATATTTTGCTGAGAAATGGCAAGTTCTTTTTTCTGTTGATATAGATCAGGAGAAGGCTCCAAAGTTTGGTTGGCGAGGAATCCAATGGTTTGAGTGTCTTTGGAGCAAACTTTTCTGCTTCTTTTGTCGCAGGAAGTCTTGCTGCTGCTGCTACATGCCCTCTAGATGTTGCAAAAACCCGCAGGCAGATAGAGGTTAGGTTATTTCTTCTCCCTGTCCTTCTGAACGCAATTTTAGGCAGATTTTAGCCTCCATTCATATGTGTTAGGGTGTTCCATACATATTGTAATTTAGGGCTATGGAATGCTGGTTCTGAAGTTCCTAGAGCTGAATCCATTTGGTTATCAGTATGGGAAGGTTTTATACCAGCTAGAGAAAGCGGAATAAGCATAAGCAAACCAGCCAACCCTGTGTTCTGTTCTATAGTCAATATATAATTCACTCTAACCTGCTGCTGAGTATGCCCTGCAATCCCAGGTGCTGGAGTGAGAGACTGGAGGAAGCCTCTGACCCTCCGCTCTAACCCTCTTGCCTATCCTTTAGCCTGCCCCTTCTGAGTTAACCTCTCGGTAGAGGGTCATTATTTGAGAAACAACTAAAAGTAAATACTGCAATTAAATTATTATTTTGTTTCATGAAAGCCAAACGATAACAAGAGGAACCAACTGAAATAGGTTCCAGATTGTGGCTTGAGAATTGAATTCATGCACTGCTATCTTGACCAGTGATATCTAATGAATTTGATATCTTCTAATTTTTAGAAGGATCCTGTCAGAGCATTGAGGATGACTACCCGGCAAACATTGATGGAAGTTTGGAGGTATCTTCCTAATTTCATGAATTTAGTTTTTGATTAAAACCCATCTTCTTCATTAATCAATGCCAAACTGTTGTTAGGTTCTCTTTGTAGGCTGGTACCTGGTGGCATGCGAACCACTTGATTGCATTGCCATGACAGATCTAATGAGCTTCACCATATGTTAATGAATATTGATTTCATTGGAACAGGGATGGAGGAATAAGGGCACTGTTCACAGGTGTTGGTCCTCGTGTTGGTCGTGCCGGGCCATCTGTTGGGATTGTAGTTTCATTTTATGAAGTTGCGAAGTATGCTCTACATCACCGATATGCGACTTCAGAATAAATTGGGATTGGTGTCCTCACAAGTTTTTTGGTTCTTGCGGAAGCAATGTTTGGTGACGCCATGGGAGCAACACTTGACATTGGAAAAACAGCCAGTAGTAGCTTATGTGAATAATATAAAAGCAGAGAAGAAATGCAGTTTAATCATGTTTTAGGTGCTTTTCTCTAGGCCTGGAAGAGTAGGATTGAATCTTTCTTTTGATCATCCAATTTTGTCCTTAGCGTCTACTGCTCCAAAGAAGGAGAAATTTTGATACTTGGGGAAATTTTCTCCCAGCAAATTTTTTTTCTGAGTTGACCTCAGTTTACAAACTCTCTTCCATACTTCTTCCATCTGTTTCTTACATTTCGAGTTAGATCACAAAATGTACAATCGTTGAGAATTATGAAGTGTGAACGGGAAGAACTCAGGAATTTGAAAGAAAGTTCATATATCGAATACAAATGATTATGGCTTATGAACTATGCAGTGGCATTTGCTGGAGTCTTGACACTGGTTTTTTATTTGAAAATACATTAAAATAGATTTTTATTTAGCTTCTTTAAGGATGTGTTTATTTTCATGGCTGGTCATTGGCTTTTCTAAACTAAAAAATCTACTAAATTTATTAAATTGTTCTAAAAAATCAATACGGCGATTCTCCAAAAAAAAAAATAATATTTATTTAAACGAGAGCTTCCAAATATAAGGAAGGTATAATAATGCTATGAATTAATGATTCAATATTGAATACCAATGATAATATCATTAAATTATTTTTTACATGAAAAAATATTAAATTGATTCTTATTTAGGTGTTTTTTTTTAGTAATTTTGATGTTATTTTTTTAATATATTTTTAATTAAAAAAACATTATTACAAAAACATTGTGCGAATTACCAAATAAGAGTTATCAACATGTCCTTGGCTGATCTAATTATATGGGGGAAATGCAAAGAGTTTTTCTTTTCTTTTCAAAATAGTACACGTGGCAAAAATAAAATGCAAAGTAGCATATTTAGGGGAAAAAAACTAGGAAAGTAATGCAGTTCAACTGGTTGAATTACTGAAAATAGTATAATTAGTTAAGATTTGATAGATTACACTATTTCTAATAATGCAACCTTAAAAAAATTAAAATAATTATGATATCAAGAGTATAGCATAATTTTAAAAAATAAAATAAAAATATGATCAAGGTTGTGTTAATTAAAGGGAACATCACAGCCTTCACAAATATAATGGCCAGTAGCTCCTCTTATATCGATTTTAAGACAAGTGAATAAAATATTCATTTGTGCCAAAATTTACATAAAATCTAGGAGTATCCATCTTCACATGCTAAGGCAAAGAGCGAATTATTATTCTCAATCTTTAACCTATAGTATGTTAGAATATATTGATGTTGGTAAACCAAAAACAGCCCATCATGTCTTTATATTTCATTTAGAATTCATCACAAATTATTGAGAAATCAGGAAATATGAAATATAAATTTTGTTCTCATATAGTATTTTTTTTCCTTTTCTCTTTTAGCAATGAAAATTAATTTAGAATTGAAACTATCCTCCACGTTGTAGATAAATTATTGAAATATTAATTGTGAATGAATTTATTTGATACTGGTGTAATGATTGTTTTTTAAAATATATATTTTTTGAAATATATTGAAATAATATATTTTTATTTTTTTAAATTTTTTTTATATTAAAAAATCAAAACGATATGAAAAAATTAAAAAAATAATTTGAAATAAAAAATAAAAAACACTTATTTTTTAAAATAATTTTTAAACATAAAAACAAATGGATTATATATATATATATATATATATATATATATATATATATATATATATATGTGACAAGATTTTCTTCTGGAAGGCCGACAGACATATTCCTTCAAGTCTCATCAAATTACATATGGAAATAATTAGAACACACCAAACATTTTTCTTAGAAGAGAATATATCAATGTTGTCCCACATAGAAAAAGAAAAAAAAAAGGAGATTGATTTGACGTTACATCCAAAATAATGTATGTGCCGTAGTTCGATGAATCATCAGTGAATAAGGTATGTGAGCACCAACGCCACAAGCATTA
This sequence comes from Populus trichocarpa, assembly GCF_000002775.5. Lineage (NCBI taxonomy): Eukaryota > Viridiplantae > Streptophyta > Magnoliopsida > Malpighiales > Salicaceae > Populus > Populus trichocarpa. The sequence goes on from NC_037296.2 coordinate 881,261, forward strand.
GAATACAAGCTACTCCTTGGTCTATTGCAGCGCCTGCAAACACAATAAAAGAGAGCATAAAAGGGTGAGTTTTTTTTATTTTTTATTTAATTCCTGGATATTCAATAATCTTAATCAAAGGTATATACTCCTTTAAAGAAGAAACAGAAAACAAGGTAGAAATATAGTTATGATCTTGAAAAAATAAATTCTAACATAATTAAAACACCATGAAAATTGAAACAAATGATTTGATTAATCAAATTCAGAACTGAGATGCCAATGAACTTGTTAAGGGAAAAAAAATCCCATACTAAAAGAAAATAAATCTGGTTTTTAATGGTTTTTAAGGGCTCAAGTTCTAAAAACAAATTTCAATTTGAGAATTGACATTAAATCATGTTTTAAAATAAATCTAGCAATTTAATATATTGTTCATTAATTTAAATGTCAAAGAAATTAAGATATTGGCAAGGAGACTCACCATCGCTTGTGGGTGATGGAGCAGGAGCTGAAGATTGGCCATGAGCCAAAGGCATGGAGATGGCAAAAATAATGGCAACAATGGCAGCAAAAACTCCAAATGAAATGTTTGAAACAGCCATTTTCCTCTATCTCTTCCTTCTTTGTTACTACCAAAAAACCCTCTCTCTCTCAAAAAAAAAAAAAAAAGATTGAGAAAGAGGGAGAGAGAGAGAGAGAAGAGACAGAGAATATTGGAAAAATCAGAAACCAATATGCAAAAAATGGTGCTGAATGTAGAGGGACGTGGGAATGGTATTTATATTGAGAACATGAATACAGGGATTGTCCCCATTTTTATAGGATCCAACATGCCCTATGGCCTTCAATTCTCTATGCCATTTTCTTTATAGAAATTCCTTGCAATTCCAAGCTGTTGTGTTTCATTAAAGAAGCAAAAGAAAAGGTCAAACAGGCTGTATATATGCCCTTCTGTTGTTGATGTATTTGGAATCTTCAATCCTATTTTTGTGTACCAACTACCACTTGAGAGATTATATTTAATTTAGTGTCAATTTTTAGCATAAAAGGTATGATGATGAGTGACATTAATGTTACTAACTAATGAAGATTTATTTGAGAAGCTTTTTGAGGTCAATATTAATATAGTAATTACGTCTCCTTATATGGTGAACTTGCTGCGTTTTATTTAAATTATAGATTTAAAAATATTTGTTTAATTAACATATATTATCGTGTTTTTTTGCGTTAAACTTTGTCTTAAAATTTTGATTAAAAAAAATCTATAATTTATAATTTTTATTAAATTTTAAAACCTACAACAAGTCAAACACACTAAATCTCACCGCACGTTGGGAGGAGCTGATTTTGTTAAAATTGAACATTCCAGCCCTTAAGAGTGGTGCTCAAGAATAACTTAATGGCAGCCACGTGAGTGTAGAAGATCCCAAATTAGAATTCTCCTGATCTCCTTCCTCCCCAGAATCCAACGTAATTCTAAACGACGTTGAAATTCAGAATATCAGATGCAGCAATGATTTTGAGCAGAGAGATTTATAATAATAATAACAATAGTAATCTTCTTAACAAAGTTCTAATTTAGCAGGACAACATAGAAAAGGCTACTTATCTTATCATCAACATGGAATGGCACCAAAGCCATCCAAACCCATGTTTTACAGACCTAAAAAACAACATTTCAGCACTATTAAGACAGACACGATACTTATAAACCATACAAATCTGGATTTGTTGCTTGACATGTATGATCTCTAGCGAGGCCAAAGAAAAGCTCCCATGGCAAACTTCCTTTTCTGCTCAACATTTCCAACCATAGGAAGTCCATATTCTGTGAGTAAGAGATCGAGTTGCCCCTCAGGCATTGTCTCATACTCTGATCTTGAGTACCTAGGGTAGTGCAAGGGCATCTGAAACCCTCCACACCTCTCTTGCTGCTCCTTCACTCTCCCTCCTGCCCTAAAAGTAATTGATTCCATGCCCTTTCTTTCTTGTACACCATGCATGAGCTATGAAGGTGACCCTTTATAGGGGAGCTCATGAGACTTGAGAGCGAGATTATTCAGTGAAATTCATAGTACTATGTGCACTCAATAAAATTTGGAGTGACGTTGAATAGCATTTCCTTGGTCCAACGCATCTTGTACTAACAAAACCATACCTACTTCAATGCAAGGATACCTAACATATTGTCCCTTTCCAATTCTTTCAGCCACTTGTCTGTGACATGATGGGTTGGATCCGTGATCCATAATCCAGAGCAGGAGAAATCACCTTGTGTGTGATCACTCATAAAATTGCAGTCTCGCATGCTATAGCAAGACACATGAATGTATCAGAAAGGATGGTCCTTTGATTAGGGATTGCTGGAATTCCTTGTTCTTGCTCAAAACTTTGACGGACACCATACTTTCTTAAGCTTTTCCAGCTAAACACAAGACGTGAAGCCTAACCCAGATCAAACACCATACTCAAGCTTTTCTAGCTGTAGTTATTAAACCCAGGTCAGCTTGGCAAGTTAGCCCATAAAACCAGAGACAAGGAACCTAACCTGGATCTGAGTTCTAGTTAAATCGAACTAAACATTCACACAGTTAAACCCATTTAATCTAATGTCTTGTGTAAAAAAACAAAATATTGCTGTTTTAATAAAACATGGGTTGGCCCAATAACCCAATAACCCGAACCTTTTCCAAGTCAATTATTATTTCAGATCTAATAACTATGTTTTGGACCCTTGCTATACACGGTTTAACTTATACTTCTTAAGTCAAAGTGAAAAAGAACTTACACCTGATAAAATTGGCACTCTTGATCAATTTATTGTCCAGTAGCTAAGGTTTTAGCTAGGTGAGGCCTGATGGTCTAGAAATTTTAAAACCAACAATATATTAGTCCTCGCAAGCATAATGGAGGCCTTAAGTTTCACTGTATCATATAACTTATTAGCCAGCTTTAATTTTAGAAGAACAAGTACCGATAAACTTCACCAAAATTCTTGCCTTTTTTCTTCTTCCCGCGTCTACTCTAGAAAATGTCCTGCGGGAAATGATTTAAGATGTTTGAAAGAGAAGATACTTCTTGAACATCATCCCCACCAAACATTTGGAAACTCCCCCAATGTCAGAACTCAGAACTGAATAGCCACCCATATCATCAAGAGGTTTGGAAGTTCATGGAGAATCATAACATGGACGAGTAATACAACAAGATGACTCCAAAATACTCTCTCCTATACAAAGTCTGAAGACTCAAACCTAATTAATTAGGACTAAATATGAACGTACGTAAATTAATTATCGAAGATAGAAGCAGTGGACGTTCTGCTAACACATGCAAACCTACAACGGCATAGTGTCAGACTGTCAGTATTTATATATGCTTATAAAATGATACATAGACTTCACAAAAACCAGAAGGACCAACCTGATAACAGAGGATGGAAAATAAAATAATACTTTCTCTGGAATTTACTTATGCCAGGTCTATCTTCCATGTTAATTCTGTTTCTACGTGTTTGATTGACTCGCCTGGTCATGAGGGAGGAAAAGAGGATCCTATTTGTTCTTGTAGATCTGAAACAAATGCTTAGAGTAGTGACTAGCCAGTTTTCGGCACGGTTTAAACCCTTTAGAGAAATTAAAAATATTTACCAAAGTCTGCAAGCATATCGTCCTCAAACTCCCACTCGATATGATGGTCCTTGCTCCTTTTTATTGGAATAAAGATAGGTATGGTATAAAATAAAAAATAATAATGCAACATAAAAAACTCAAGAATAAGAAGAAGATTAAAAAAATATATATATTTTTATTAAGTGTTTATCTCTAAGTTTTCTTAACTATTCTCTTCTTTTTGTACTACTGAATAATGGTAAGTTAGAAGCTTTTTTTTTTATAGGCATAAAGTTCTAAATAATCAAGAAATTAAATTAATACAAGGAAATCATAATCTAAACAAGAATTGTATTCTGCCGACTGAACCGGTCGACCATTTATTTAATCCAACTAGTTACTCAGTTTCAACCGGTTGACATGTTCTCAACCGGTCGATCGGTTCAATTAATTTCTAGAAATCAGTTTACTTTCAACACCCCTCCTTAAACATGATTTATTCATAACTCCCAACGTATTTCTCATCTTGATAAAAACATAATTTTTCAGTGGCTTTATGAAGATATCCTTGACTTGGTCTTGTGTCTTCACATACTTGACTTTAACTTCTTTGTTTGTAATGAAATCTTGTAGGTAATGAAATCTTGTGTCAATATGCTTACTTATATCATGAAATACTGAATTCTTTGCTGATTATATCCCAGCAAGGATGAGAACACAAGTTTGATCCCAGGAAGCGCACTTGTTGGGAGGGGCAGCCACGAACCTCGAACAAAACTAGTCTCACCTTTTAAAAAGGGTGTGAGGATACCCGGGTTAGCATAAAAAAAATCATGAAATACTGAATTCTTTGCTAATGTAAAGACTGATTAGGTGTCCATATAAATTTTAATAGGTTTTTCTTGTGACATTCACAATTCCTTCAACAATCTTCTTAGCCATATGGAATGACAAACACGTGATGCAGTAACTATATATTCAGCTTCACATATTGACAAAGTGATTATAGATTGCTTCTTTGAACTCCATGCAAATGTTGTGTCTCCCATGTAGAAAACAAAAATCATAGTGCTCTTTCTATCATCCATATCCCCAGCTCAATCGCTATCACTGTAATCCACAAGTTTAAAGCTATTAGAATAACCATAGAATAAGCCAAAATTAATAGTACCTTTGGTATATCAAAGAATTTGCTTCAATGCTTTGAAGTGTGTCATGGTTGGTGTCTCTATAAATCTACTTTCAAGTTTTACTAAAAAAAATATTCGAACGAGTGCATGTCAATTATCTTAAACTCTCAACTAAGCTTTTGAATGTTGTAGAGTTTATCTTCTCTCTTTCATCATTCTTTGACATCTTTACTCCACACTCAACTAGAGTATTTACTCTTACATAATCCTCAATCTTGAACTTTTTAAGAACCTTCTTTGCAAATTTCTCTTGATTTACGAAGATTCCATCTTTTCATTGTTTGATTTCAATCTCTAAGTAGTATGACATGAAACTAATGTTCATCATCTCAAACTTCTTAATCATTGCTTGCTTGAAATCTCCAACTATCTTTGAATTATTTCCTGTAAAGATCAAGTCATCCACATACATACATACAATAAGAGTATGACCACTCTCTTTGATCTTTACATAGATAGCATATTTATAAGGGCATTTAACAAATCGATTCTTTAAGAAATATCCATCAATACAACTATACTAAGCCCATGGGGCTTGCTTCAATCCATATAAGGATTTGTTCAACTTTAATACATTGTCTTCAAGTCCCTTCACTTCATATCTCACATATTGCTCAATGTAGACCTTCTTTTTTAAGAAAACCATTAAGAAAAGATGATTTAACATCAATTTGATAGATTCTCCATCTATATTGGGCAGCAGTGGTAATGATTAATTGAATGGTCTCTAATATAGTAACTAGAGCAAATACTTCATCAAATACTTCTTCTTTGGCATTCTTTTTTTCTTTAAAGATCCATTTGACACTTATTGGATTTGTTCCTCTTAGTCTAGAAACCAATTTCCATGTATCATTTTTCTCAATTAATGCAATCTTCTCATCTATAGTAATTCTCCATTTTGCATCTTTTATTGCTTCTCCAAACATTATAGGCATGTAGCAAGGTGACAATATAGTGTTAGATCATCATCAATATGATTTGTTACCTCATATAAGTCATCAAGGCTCCTCATCTTTCTTGGTGGACTTGGTGGAGTACCATTACTTGAGCTTTTACTAGAAGAAAAAGAAGAAGGAGAAGTTAAGCTTATTGGTGTCTATAGAGGTGTAATTATAGGTTCTTGATGATCTCCATATCTTTCCTCCTCTTCATCAAGAATCGATAGGAAGTCATATTTCTCAATATCATCTACCTTCGAATCTCATACTCCTTCTTCATTGAACTTAACATCTCTATTAATCATTATTTTCCCTTCATTAGGGTTGTAAAACTTGTATCTTTTAGACTTTTATTCATAGCCCACAAAGATCATCTTTTTGCTCTTGTCATCTAGCTTGGTCTTTACTTGATCATCTATATGCACATAGTCAATGTTGCCAAAAACTTTCAAGTGAGAAACACTTAGCTTTCTTCCACTCCATACTTCTTATGGAGTCATGTGATTCAAGCCTTTCATAGGAAAACTATTTGATAAGTAGATAGCACAATCTATAGTTTCGACACAAAACTCTTTAGGTATCTTCTTGGTTTTGAGCATGTTTCTTGTCATATTGAGGATGTATCTATTCTTTCTCTCTATCATGCCATTTTGTTATGGGAATCTAGACACCATTATGAGTCTTTTTATACCATGATCTTTACAAAACTCATTAAAATCATTAAAAAAAACTCACATTCTATCTATCCTAAGTGATTTTATATAATAATCATTTTCCTTTTCAATTAATGCCTTAAATTTTTTTAAACAACTAAACACATTAAACTTTTCTTTTAAGAAGTATACCCATGTTTTTCTACTATAATCATCAATAAAAGTAAAAAAAAATAGATTTCTACCAAACAAACATGGTTTGATAGGACCACAAACATCGACATGTATTTCTTGTAGGGGTTGACTTACTCTTGATGTAGACTCCTTCAGAAAGCTTTTACGAAATTGCTTACCCACTAATATCATTCATACAACTGATTTGGATATTTAATGGATGATAGACTTTTAAACATCTTCAAGCTATCAAAGTTGACATGTTCAAGTTTCATATGCCAAAGCTAAGTCTCATCTTTCACATATGTAATTAGGTATTTAGACACATCCATCTCTATGTTTAGCAAGAATATTCAATTCTTTGTCATGGATACCTTTGCAATCATAACTTCTTTAATATAAAGTAATGCCAAAGTATGATCTTTCATCTTAATCTCATACCCCTTCTCCAACAATTGTCATGAGCTCAATATGTTTCTTTTCATTATTAGTATATAATAGACATCACTAATAAATTGACGACTTCCATCTTTTAATTTAATCAAAATCATAAATTTTCCTTTGATGACAACCTTTGAATGATTTATAAAGGTGACATTACCTCTAATTGCTTCATCAAGCTTCATGAACCTAACTTTGTCTCCACACATATGGTTGCTGGCTCTATTATCTATAACATCAAATGAGGTCGTAATTAACCCTAAATTAATCCCCAAACAAAACCCTTAATAAATTACAACCATGTTTGGTGATTTTTCAAGGTGTGGTTAGAATCGTTTTTTCAAGATCTTTCTAACGGTACCGAGTGTGTTGAAAATGAAGCTCCAGTGTGTTCCTGGTGACTCATTCTCTCTTGGCCATTGGATTTTGAATCTCATTTCTTAGCCATTAAATATTCATAAAATTTTGGGTTGACTTTTTATACATGATAATTAAATCGAGAGAGACATAATTTTTGAAACAATTATTATTCCCGATATTAGTTGTGTTCAACTACTATTCAAAGCAACAACTGTGTTTAAACTATATTATTTTTCTAATTCTTGTCTAAAATATATTATTTTCCCAAAAATTTTATCAAAATGTATTAGGATTTTAAAATGCCTATTTTTTTTTTCATGTAGGATAACATGCAATTTGTGGATATAGTTTTAGATAGTGTTTAAGATTGTGTCAACGGTTGCTTTTTAAGGTGTTTTTTTGTTTAAAAAATATATCAAAATAATATATTTTTTTATTTGTTAAAATTTATTTTTGACATCAGCAAATTAAAATAATTTAAAATTATAAAAATATTAATTTAAAATAAAAAAATTAAAAATTTTAAAAATATGAAAAAGCATGTGGTTGCATACTTGCATTGGAAAGCTGCGTATTTCTTTCCTTTCTCCAGCCTTCATTGCCTACCAAAAGTAAAGGTGGACCAGTGATTCCCACTAAACTTCCTCGGAGACGAGCAAGACTTGTTTACAACAAAAGGTCACATGAGACAAGCAAATACGGATTGTTGAACTGACAGAAGTTCGTGCAACAACTCCCCACAAGGGCAAAGTCATTTCATCTGAAGTTGTTCAGCCCCACCTGGCATGTGAAGTACGGCATGTAAAGTTCCTCTCCTTTTTTTCTATTTTTTTTAAATTGCGTTACGCTCCGTTTTGGCATAAAGAAAATCTGCATGCAAATTTCCCAAGTGATTTTTATTAACTTGAAGTTATTCTGCCTGGTGTTCATCTTCATGTTATAGCATCCATAATTCGAATACTTTCAGTATAATAAATAAAATTAGTTGATATCTATTTGTTGTTAGGTTATGCATTTTCACTTGTGTTCTTTGATCTATTGGCCAACACTAAGTTCTAATTTCTAAGTTAATGATTCACCTTTTCATCTATACATGTGTCGTCATTTAAGGGTAGCAGCAGGGGTGGAATTAGGAGGGCTAATGGGGTTAGGCCTCTGTAAAAACTTTTAAGTTTTCTAACCTAGTCCGAGTGAGAGCATCTCTTTTTATTTTTTTTCTTTCCTCGGGAAAACGTGTTGTTTTCCATTAGGGATAAAAATTTCTACTTCAAAAGATCATGGCTCAACCAATTTTTTTTTTTTTTGTTTTTATGGATTACCTATTCATCCTTATCGTTTTTTTAGACTTTCCTTAATTAGCCTTATTATTTGATTCAAGATTGTTGATCTCTAGTTTCTTCTCTCTATAGCAAAGATCCCACCTTTTAATTTTGGCAAATAATTCTCCAAAAACAGATTTATTTCCTCTCTTTTTTATGTTTTTTTTTGGTGGAATCGATGAATGTGTGCATAAGCCATTTTTTTTCTTTGATGGGTTTAATTTGGATAAGCTAATATCCGAATTGAAAGTTTGAGACTTTATGAATTGTGAGTAAGCTTTGTTGATTATTAGAGAAGATTACTGTTGTTGTAATAGCTTGAGGGTTTGAATTCCCATTTATGAATTTTGATTTGATGGAATTTTGATTAGAATTAGCCTTTGATACAAAAGTTTATATGTGCTTTCGTTGCTCGAAATGAGTGAGAAAGAAATATGAATCTTTTTGAAAATTTCTCATTTTGTAAAATTTAAAGATTGCATGTTATTTTGACATGAATGCTTGAATTAGTTGCATTGTATTGAGTTGATAGCATAAGAGGGACAAAGGAAGCATAAAGAGTTTTTTAAAGGTTTAATTTTGGTTTATATTAATAGGAGTGGTTTTTAGGTATTGATAGCTTAGATACCGTCTGATATCTACTAAATATAAAATAAATTAAATTATCAAGTCTAGTCTAAAACATACCAAACACAAAATAAGATAATTATTTGTCTAGTTCTGTCTAATCTAATTTAATCTCATCTAATCAATATTATCCAGTATATCAAACACTATCTATAGGAACCCATCAAAATTTAAAATCAAAATTTGAATTAAATATAATAAAAGATAATTTATAATATATACATGTGGGATCCATCACTGGTATGAAAAAAAATTATTCACAAGTTCAAAAAAAATTTCCCCTCAACATTTTTATTACTCAACCCCCACTTTCAATAGGTTTAAGTTTTCTCCTCCACTACTAAAGTTTCCTATATATAGGATTAAAGAGGTTGTGTCAGGGTTAACAATTAATCCTCTTAATCTCAAACCATACATAATTACTTTTACAACAAAATGAAATAAAAAAGAGAGAGTATATGTTCCAAATTGCCTAAAAAATAAATAAATAAAAATTATTTTATAGGATTGTACCTGTTCAAGCATTTTATTTAACTTTTTTCTTAATTGCATCTATATACCACTCTCGATCTCCCCGTCTTTTTTTCCTTCTCTATTTTTTAAGGAATACCCGTTGTGCTTCTATTATATAGATATATAAGTTATGGTGCTCAGGTATGACACTTTTATCTTATCCATTTAGTATATGATCCGGTTCAATTTTTTTATTCGATTTGACTAGCATCAAATTGATAACGAGTAAAACAAAATTCAATCCAATAAGGGATTTGACTAACGTTTTTTTTTTTTTTTGTCAAGCAAGTGTTAATAATACGAATTTGCCAATATAAATAGGTACCCAATTGATCCTATGGTTGACATAGCACCACCTAGAGTAGCAAAAACATAGCCTTTACTACTTACTAGTTGATTTTTCTGGTTCAAGAACTCAGTTTTATTCTTATGCTTCTTGTATTATTTTCTTGAAAGTAAAGAAAAAAAAAAGATTAAAATTTGAAAGAGCAAAAAATAGAACGAGCTAGAAATGATTAGTTTAACATTTTGTTTCCCTTTTCTTTTCCTTGTGTAGAACGTAGTAGTGGTAGATTTAACTCTTTTTCTCAAGTTGCAATTTCTTGTAGGCCCTTGATTTTAACGCTATCATGTAATAAACGGGGATACAGCATTGCTTTCATTTACTACATTAGCTTTCAAGATAGATACTATAAGATTTCCTCCTCCATAATAATGACATCTGAGTTTAATAGGGAAGGTGGTAAGACGGAGCTACACGAAAGTTAGCCTTCAATGGTTCTTAGCCAGGATGGGGACATGGCATTAAAAAATGGGACATAGAAATCTAAATATACAATGAAGTTGGTCCCCATTCCGGCCATCCGACATTCGTCCGGTCGCACAATCTCTGAGGACTGTGATACTTACCACCATGCAACACGGCGGACTTGGGGGGTATTATTCATCAAGAGATGATGATCAGAGAATTAAGGTGAGAGCTCTTCCTGCAGATGCTAACAAAGATAGTGTAGGAGTAATGTTTTGCTCATACATTTCGTGGTGCCCGTAAATGATGTTCCAGATTGGAAAGTAAATGAAGCTGTGCTAGGTCTCAGCTTATTGATTTCAGCAACTTTGTTTTAAAATTTTGTCCCACATTCCCATTCATGACTTAGTAGGGCTCTAAATGATTAAAAATAAATAAATTATGTTCTTTTATTATGTAATGTACAAAAATGCTCAGTAGCTTATCCATATCTGTTTACTGTATGTTTGATGGAAAGAAAAGGTTGATATAAAATGATTATCAGATAAGTTTATAGATCAGATCATAGTTTTTTCTTTATTTTTTATTTTTTTTATTTAAATAATAATATATATTATTTATATTGGAATTATTGATATTCACAATTTATAATTTATTAAATAAAAAAAATTACTGAATTTTGACACACATTGGTTGCGTTTGTTTACTTGTAGCTTTTGCGTTTGCAGTGCAAAAAACACAGTAAGGTGTTTGGTAACACACCAAACTGCGTTTTTTACTGTGGGACCCACTAAAAAATTGAGTTTGAAACGTAGTTTTTGAGAAGCAGTTTTTACATGCTTTTGTAACTGAGTTTCGTAATACTCTGTTTGTTTTTGTGTTTCAAAAGCGTTTTTGAAAAAAATTAAATTTTTTAACTTCAATTTTTTTTTTCAAATCATTTTGATGCGCTGATATCAAAAATAATTATTTTGATGCATTTCCAAGTAAAAAACACTTTGAAAAGCAACCGCAACCACACAACTGCCAAACATTTTATACATGTTTTTTGTTGTACATAAACCTCAACTACAATTTTTACCAAACATGTATCTAAATCCAACTAACCACACCTAATCACACTTTTTTAAAACTTATTTTTTTGAAACCACAACCACAAAAACTATCTTAAAAATAAACACACTCAAATGAGTTCAAGTGAAAACCACACCTTATAAATTTAAGAAGTAAAAAAAAAAAAAATTATTTGTATCTCTTAAATTTAAAATTTCAAGTGAGTTCTTACCCCTATTGGTTTAAATTTTTTATCAAGTGATTCTTTAACATACATAAATATGTTTTTGATCTTGACACTTCAATTATTCGAAGGTAGAATAATACATTTCATCTTCATGAAAAACCACATCAAGAGTACCATAAAACTTTCTAGAAGGGGGTGACAACACTGATACCTTTTCAATGCAAGGTATATCCAACAAATACACACTCAAAGGCATGAGGTTGTAACTTATTTCTTAAGGGTTTGTGAAGGTGCTCAAAGGCTACACACATAAAAACTTTAAGGAACAAATTTGGTATGGTAGAAGCACTAACAATATTATAATGGACATCAAAGGGAGTACGAAATTTTAGGGAACTATAAGGTACATGATTGATGAGATAGGCTACAACGGTGATGACTTCTCCCCAGTAACTAATAGGCATGTGAGCCCCAAACATGAAAGCACATAAAACTTCAAGAAGGTGATGGTTTTTTTCACACTGCTACCTTGTTTTATTAAGAGGAGTAAAAGGAAGTCATCTGATGAATAATATCATATAAATGTAAGTACTTTTTTGAGTTTTGATTAATAAATTCACCACTATTATCAGTATAAAGAACCTGAATACTAGATTGATATTGAGTGGCTGCAGTTTTATGAGATTGTTGAAACATGGAACTAACTTCACTCTTTAGATAAGTGATTTTGGTTAGTAGTATGATTCGGCGAACTATATGTTCGATCTTGTTTCAGATGTGTTTGTGATGTTAAGGCTTGACTTAGCGAGCCACCATAGCAGATGACTCTGAGTGTTTAGATTTACCATTAAGTGCAGCTCGATGAATATAATCACGATGAACATTCACATAAGTTTCTTCAAGAATGAGTGCAGGATCTTTCCTAAGAATCTCACCTTGAATTTGTTTGAATTCGGTATCTAGTCCATTCAGGAAGATATGCACTTATAATAACTCGACTGATTTTTTATAAGCGACAATATCTTCGAGATCCCTCATTACAATCCTATCAAGATGATCTAACTCTTAAAAGATTTCTACCAGATCTCCATAATAGGTGGAAAGAGGGCGGCCAACCTATTTGGTAGAGAATGCTCGTTGATTCAATACAAAGAGTTGCAATTCATCTAACCCATAATAGAAAGCTTTGGCTAGGGTAGTCTAGATTTCACATGCAATAAACAGTCTAAGATAACACTTTATAATATCCGGTGACATAGCAGTCAACAACCATCCTTTGACCTTTTGATTTTTAGCATACCATTTTGCATAAAAAAAAAAACATCAATAACCTTCCGGGGAGGTGTTATACTTGTAAGATTTTCAAGCTTCTCGCGTCTTGTAATGTGCATTTCCATGATTTGGGACTAGACATCATAAACATTAGGTGTGAAACTAGGGTTTTCTGATTGGACATGAATGACTCGTATAGAGGATGATTTGGGTTTCTAATTAGTCATGGTGCAAGGAGTATATGAGAATTTAAGCTTATGATGATATATAAAAAAATAATAAGAACTGCTCTGATATTAAGTCAAAACGAAGTTTTTAAGAAAAGGCTTCAAAATCCATTTCTCTCCAACTTTATTGGTATAAATAGTCGTTGTATATAATTTTAGATCCTATAGTTTAGGATCATAATTGACTAATATAAGGAAATTATAAGTACTAAAATACAATCAAATATTTGCAAGGATTCTAGTGATTCTAGTGATTCTAGTCTATTTGTACAATTAGTAGTAGAGACCAATTAGGAGTTTGAATGATAGAAAACCAACTTGGAATTAATTACTTTTAATTATCAACATTAATTTCTTTAATTCCATGTGAACTAGATTTCATGATTTACCCCAAAAATAAAATTGCATGGCTTTGCATTTCATATGGAACTTGAAGCGTACTAGCATGTAGGGTTGTTTAATTTGATAACTAAAAACCATGAAATCCATAGCATATTATATATATATATATATATATATATATATATATATATATATATATATATATATATATGTTGTGTTTCATTTAGTGCTATGTAATTTTAGCTTAGGCATCCCCATGACATGAAAAAAAAAATACTTCAAATTGTTTGATTTTTAAATTCATATTTAATTAAATTCATATATACAAGTAAAATTTAAACGATGTTTTCCTAAAGTTTATAGTATAGAATTAAATACCAGTGTCATTCTTAATTAGTCTATATCAAATTGTTTGATTTTTAAATTCATATTTAATTTCATTATATGTTATCCAACCAAATTTATTAGTTTGTAAATATTTTTACAAGAATAAAAATCATGGGTGACACTTCGTTGATGCTTTGATAAATTAAGGTTTTTTTCTTTACAGATGTGATCTAAGCAACACCAAGAGATCCGTTAGGGATTTAAGTTGGTCCAGTGATTAGACATAGGGCTAAGAGATTTAAAAAGGCTTTCAATGGACTTTTTCAAGGCTCATAGGCTAAGATGAAATTTAAAAAAATATTAAATAATAAAGAACAAGACTTGATTAATTTAATCTATGTTAAAAAAGAGCTTGCAGGTGGGCATTCAAACATTACAAAATGATTGAAATAAGAAAATTTGCATATACCAATTTTGACCTTTAATTACAATTTGGATCATAACTTAAGCATTAGAAGGTTCTCTCTACCAACAAGGAACTTGTTTTGTTAGAAAATCACAAACAAAAAATTAAAAAAAAATTTAGACAAATAAATGTAACCAGGATATTTGTTTTTTTTTCAATATTAAATTAGCAACTAAAATAAATAATAAAAATAAGAACTAAAAGTAAATATGAAAAGAGTAAAGGTTTAGAAAAATCATGGGATTGTGGCACGCAATAACACAATCCTTAGAGAGAAAACGCTTCGTCTGCACAAGGATAATTTTGCATATAATACATTTCTCTCCCAAAATATAATAATGGTTAGAGTTTTTTTAATGCAACAAAAACTCCTCAAACCTTTAAATCACATTTTTGCTCTATTAAGTTAATAAAGTACAAGAAATGAAGTGTCATGAAAATTGAGATAAATATAAAAAAGGAAGGTCTTAAATCATGTGCAGGGATATGTAAGAGATTAAAATAGGAAAGTATTTCTAAGAGTTTTGATGATAAAAAAAATTATATATTTTTTACCCTAAACACATACACACACTCAACAAAGGTATTAATTACCAAATAAATTTAAAACAATTACATATAATAAATTAATTTGATCATAAATATCATCTCGTTTAATTATAGTAATTTCAACCATTTAAATCTTATACACCATTATTAAAATTTAATGTAAGTCAATAAAATTTACCAATTACAAAAAATAGCTACCATTAATATAATTTTACATCAATATTCTAACATGTTTTGTAGGAAAACTCATGAACATTGATCCAGTCATTTCTTCGACCTAAGCTCAAGATCACATATGTAGAAAAAACATGTTTGTTTCCGTGGTTGCTTATGCTTTTGAAGCAATCCACAGGAAACAATTGTTTGGAAACGAATAAAACACTATTTACTATTCATGGCCCTACCATTATTTGCATTTAAAATGCAGTGTCACTGAAAGCAGCTCGAAGCTGCTTCTCCTCTGTGCTGCCGTGGAGAGTGAATTTAATTCACTCTTCATTGTGGAAACATTCTCCACTGTTCACGTGAACAGTGGAGAATGTCTCTACTGTTCCGGTCGGATCGGGTCCGGTCCAAATCTAAATGCATTGAACCAGATCCGACCTATTAAAAAAATTATTTTATTTTTTATTTTTAATTGTGTTTTATTCGAAAAACTAATGTTTAACATTATTTAATGACACTACATAAATTAGACAGAGATCGCTTGATGACATAGTATTAGCAGAATTTGATCGCAATTCCAATTTTGTTCCTGATGATATTTTACCTGATGTTGTTGAGTGTTTAAGAAACCAAGAAAACGGTAGTTCTTGTCGGATGTATTTCATACGTGATGGAATTGTAGATAGTTTAATGGAACAATAAAAAATATTTTATATAAATTATTATTTATTTCATGATATAATAGTAGTAGTTAAATCTACAATATTTAAATTAAAAACCATCAATACTAATATATATTTTTTAAAATTATTTTATAACCTCAATTTGAAAAGCATTTTTAACCAAACACATTAAATGACTTTTCGTTCAACCTCAATTTCAACCACAGTTTTAACCAAACATATATAAATACCAAATCAACCTCAACCAAAAGTACTTTTTATAAAATAATTTTTTTCAAACCACAACCACAAAAGCTACCACAATATCAAACACACAAGTCCAATCTTGTTTGGAGTTTTTTCATGACATCATCAAAATATATATATATATATATATATATATATATGAGATAAATGATTTAGATTTTTTTAAAAAAAATTCTCTTTCCCATATTTTTTTTTTAAGTAGCACACATAATTTTTTATTTTTTTTAAATATCACACTTAATAAGTTAAACTATTGAAAACAACATAACCTAATAGATTAGGTTGCTCCTAACATGTAACTAAAATAAACTCAATGACTCAATACTCAATTTGTACTATATTTGAAATTAAATCAACTAAACACAGTAGCTTACTGTTTTGCAGCCGCTATGAGTGGTGCAATCTATCAAAAACTTTCATACAATACCGACACTCGTTAATTACAGTTTAAGTCTCTAATTATTGGGCACTGACATCTGACTGTCTCCCCCTATTTTTAATATTTTAATTATGAAATGTTATATTATGAAAGGAAGCCTTGGGTTTAAGGTTATGGCTAGTTTAAGTTCCTAATTATTGGGCACCAACATCTGACTTTATAATTAATGATCAATACAACAACGCCAGAAGAATCAGATTGTGGAATAATCAATGGTGGTTATAAAGGTCTCGTTACCATAACAGTGATAGAGAAAGTAATTAAAGAAAGAAAAGGCAAGGTTACGCACTTATGAATTAATTAAAGCTAAGTATATGAAAGTAATTAAGATATAAAATTAATTAGAAAAATAATTAAAATAGTAAAAAATAACATTTTCTAGGTTTAATTCGTAGGTTTTCTAAACCTCTTCTGGTTACACAAGTAGACCCTTTTATAGAATTAGATTTATAAAATTATCTAATAAAATTTAATCACAGTCCAATAATCATATTTAAAATTATAATTATTTTATCAAATTGCATGCCGATTCATACCCTTAAAAGTGATTAAAAAATTATCTTTCACATTGTAAATATTAAAAAAAAAAATGAGTTGCCTTGGGAGAACATTGCAACCAATTAAAAAAAAAACCCAAACTTTTCTTTGGGTAAGTGTTACTTTGAAAAAAACACCCAATGATTTATTTATAGTGGTTACTGCATGGGCGCGCATACCTTGGGTTCATACATGATAACCGCGTCCTAAAAGAATCTCTCTGACACTGGAAAACCTAAACCTTGGGTTTGAGGCTGTCCAGAAAAAGCATCTGCAGAATTACTACGTAAAAACAAGAATCTCCACAGTTACATGATATTTATCATATATGGCTTCTGGTTCAGCCAACAAAAATCCCATTTGTACTCTCAATCTAGAAACTAGAGAGAGAGAGTTTTGGTTGTTGAGTATGGTAAATGTTGAAAATTGATGGGTGAGAGCAAAGTTTTGTATCCATTTGGAAGAAACATTAATTGACTGTGCTGATAAATACTCATCAATGGTGAAGAAACATTTTACTTTAAATGAAACCGCGCGCAATCCCATACTGAATCTGCATTTACTCCTTCCCAACAATCTCTGCCATATTTTATGTGACATCTCCAGAAACACCAGAGCCAGAGACATTTAAGAGATTTTCGGACAAATTTTTATGCATCGAAATTAAATCCTTCCCTGCTTAGATCTTAAACAAGACATCTAAGAAACTTTCTTTCTCGTGAGTTCGTCCAAAATTCGAAGCCTTAGACGAAAACGAATAATGTACATAAAAACCCACTTGCAGTTCGGCAAGAACTTAATCTCGAGATACGTAGAGAAATCAGAAATATTTATGAAAATATGTAGTATATTTTGGAATTTGATATAGATAAAGAAAATTAAATTACATCTTCACCGGAGACACGCAGATGCCGTGTCTGCGCATTGAAAGCTAAGCTTCAATCTTTTTTATATATCAAATATTATTGTAGCAGACAACTTGCTGACTTTGCTCAGCACTCGTCTTCATGACAACCTTCCTCTCTCATTTATTTCTTCCTCCTATCTCTGTTTACAAATTCACAAGCTTATGTTCACTTTGTCGTGTTTAGAAAATGTTGCTGTAAGTAATGATACTGTAGCTGTCCATTCATGGTTTTTTTTTTTTTTTTTTTTCTTATAGTGCATGTTCAATGAAACATTCTTGAATTTTGTAATTGCTAGCTAGGGCCTCCACATCATGGCAGTAGTCAAGCAAGTGCATGCTCAATGAAACATTCGTGAAGTTTTATGGTGCATGCTCAATGAAACATTCGTGATTTTTTTCCCTTAAACTTTGTAATTCGTGAACTTTACTAAAATATTTTCCCCCAATTTCTAAAAATTTGAGCTATTATTAAATTTGTGGGACCTGTCGATGAAATCCAATATTTAAAGATTAGATTTTATTAAAATAATTGGTTGAGAATAATTCTTTGATAAAGTCAGCACTATTGTTTTCTAAAACAATGAATCTTTTCGATTCATTATGAAGTTGGAATATCTCATTTAAGAATTTTTTTTCCCTTCTAATTTATAAAAATTAATAAAAAGGGCAAATCCTGGGTCATTTAATAAATATGTTGTTTCTTGAAATCTCTTTTCTATTCAAAATTACGGTGTAAAGTGTATCTCTTTATTTTATTATCTTAATTAAATTAAATTAAATTTACTTAAGCTCGAATTAACTTTGAATTTCTCTTAGATTGATTCTACTTTTATTCCTTTTCTTTTTTTACTAATTCAATTTTATTTTTTAAAAAAGAAATAGCAGTTAGATATATTTAATTATATTTCTAATTTTTTTTCATAGTGGTGCTCATTGACGGCTCAATTCCTTCCTACCCCCAAAGGAGACCTTCTGCGTCTTTCACCTAGGATGCGCAAGATAGGCCCAAATCCAAATACCCAGAACAGTTTTCGAGGGAAAATTGGACATGATGGAAAATTTTGACGAGGAAAGACGAGAGTTTTGGAGGGAAAAAAACTACTAAATTCATCCCTGAATTATTACATTATTTTTGGATTAAAAAAATGACTAATTAGGTTATATCTAACTCATCCATGATTAAATGATGAACTATTTAATTTTTGTTTTTGCAAAAAACGAAAAGGAAATCCAGGAAAGAGCCATGCACGATGTTTACTTGCTGCTGTCGAAAACTATGGACTTTGCAACTTCATAATACATAAGAAAGTACAGAAATAGATTGCTTTCTGTGCTACAATGAATGAATGATTTTGATAGCCATTGAATTTTCTTTAACTGTTAATGGAAAAAAGAAAAGAACAGTCTTCATTAAGGCATTCTTTTCTGGGCTGGGTTTTTTCGGTGAAACATTCTTCACATCCCTGGCTTTGCAGCACATATTTTGGCTTTAGTTTTCTAATAAAGCCATGGCGGCATTCATGATTCCTTTTCCTTTTCCTCTCAAAACAAGGGACTCCCCTCTTTTAAAAGTGCTTTTCACTGCCTTCTCCAGCCCTGCATTTATGGCCATTCGTCCTGATTGCTTGTCCTTTCGATCAAATGAAAGAAACGTGCAAGTGAATCACTGTATTTCATCTGGCATTCTCATTTATCCTTTCATGGAAGACGATAGATTTGAACCTCTCAAGGTGTATATAAACCTAGATATGTCCATGGAAATCCATTTTCATGTGTCTCCATAAATGAATATACATTGGTTTTGCAATGCCCATTATAGCTTTTAACAAAAGCAGCCATTAGTTTTTTTTTTTTTTTTGTGTAAAGCATCCTACTAAGCTTGCAATTGATTTAAAATAAGAAAGGTGCTATTGCAACTTTTAAAATTTTAAAGAACAGTGTAAAATAGTGAATAATACAAGAACTTTATGTAATTATAACTTATCCTAAATTTTTTCCATATGGGTATATTACAATAATATTTTTCATAACGGAGAAAATTAATCCAAAATCTAAAATCTTTTTATGAATATACTCTGAAATCTTGAATCGACCTTCCATACTCCACACACCTGTGAAAAATAATCATTCAACCACGTTATTCAATCTAGTTTGGCTTTTAAGACGTATTGATACATGTTGAGATATTATTTTGATTTAAAAAAAATTTAAATGATATTATTTAAAAAAATTAAAATTCAAACTAAATCTTAACTAGATCTACTAAATTGGCTGAATCAATTTTAAGTTTTTAAAATCCATGATTGTTTTTTAAAAAATTAATTTTTTATATATTTTTTTGATCATTTTAATATACTATTATAAAAATTTATTTAAAAAATTAAATAAAAATATTTTAAAAAATAATTATTACTGCACATTAAAAAAAAACAAACATTATTTCTTTCCGATAGACGTCCGCTGAGCCGATTGACACAAGGTCACAAGAGATGTATATTCACCCTAAATTTTACAACCACGCCGTGTTGTTACAATAAATTCACGTCCTGTGCAGGTGGTCCTATTGATGTCATAAAATATTGTTTTACTCCATGGCCGGGAGGCTGATCAACCAGTAATGTACAACTACAAGGCAGCCTCTGCCACCTGACATACAGCACATTCAATATGTTTGAAAATATAGTGAAAATTATTTTTTAAGACATTATTTATTTAAAAATATATTAAAATAATATTTTTATTTTTAAAAAATTATTTTAAACATAAATCTAAAAAAAAATTTAATTTAAAAAAAATTTAATTTTTTTTTTAAAAACCTTTTAAAATACAAAAATAAATTTACCTTTAAATCAAATAATGATCGCAAAGAATCAAGGGCCTAATTTTTCCTATGAATCAATCTAATTACACTCGATCACTATTAATTGTGTATTTTTTTTTATAATATAAAATGTTCAGGTAAGTTTACATGTACTATGATTAATTTTTAAATTCATTAAACATTCTACAAATCTAATAAATAGGTAAGAGATCATGAAAATAATAAACATGCATAAAAAAAAAATTCAAACTCGAGTGTTGAGAAAGAGAACAGGTCCCTATGAATGCTATGCCACAAACTCAATTTGCTTGAATGTGTATTTCTTCAATCGTTAGCCAGCAGTACTAAAAGTCCAATCATGTTCGATTATGGAAAATGTTCTTCGTACTCCACCATTTCTCTTTACGTGTGTGTATATATGCCAAACACTTTTCTTTTCCTCTTTATTGAGGAATTGATTGGGACTTGGAATATTTAATGCTGAATGTGTATTTAGTTAAATATTAATCTCTTAGTTTCGTTCAATATCGAGCAAATAAAAAATCATCAAATATAAGAATATAAAGATTATTCCATGTATTATGTGAACTAAATAATCAATCATATCATTTAAATATAATTATATCAATAAGTTACAATAATTAACATAATTCATTATAGCAAACGAAGTTATTAAATTCAATCCAGTTATGGGATTATAGGTATTATTTTTATCCGTACTAATCAAAATAATATTATTTTTTAAAAAATAAAATGGGTTTTAATTGAAAAATTGAATTATAGGTATTAATTAAAAAGATCAAATTATAAAAGTTTAATAACACATGTGACAACAAATTAAACTATTTTAGCAAACATCCACTGAATTTACGAATTCCTTCGAATAGAATCACTCTATCACAATAATGTCAAAAATATGTAGTGTTTTATGGAATTGATTAATAGTTTTTTGTCTCCTACATTCGTTGCATTTATTTTAGTCTTATATCATTCAATCTCATCTGTATATATATATATCAAAAACGATTCGGTAAATTAACATCATGTTTTCCACACGCTTTTGATGAGACTGAGAATATTTTTCAAATTCACAATAATATAATGAGCTTCATGAACAATCACCAAGCCTTGATTGTTCTTTGAACACAATCTCCATTGCTCTTCATTAACATCCTCATCTTATATATAACCCCCTCCCCCACTCTCTCTCCGTCCCTCCCCTCATCTCCTAATATTTTTCTTTCTCTAACGGGCACCTTTCCGTTGTTTGTGAGTTTTCACTGTCCCTTTGGCTTTGCATGTGTCATCTTGGGTGTCTGTGCTAAGTTTCTGCAACTATACCTCCCTGAATCCCGTAAGATCGATCACCAGCAACAGAAGGCAAAGGTTAACCTGACTTTCATACAATGAGCTTAAAAGATACCCTTGATGGCGATAGTTTAGTCCCTTTCAGATCACCACTTTAGTCTCTATGTTTACTCCTGTTACGATCCTTTTTTCGATCTTGACAATCTCGAGAAATACTATTGTACTCGCCGTTTTCATGGATGCTATGATCATCTGCCTCTTGCTATTCCCGTTCACTCTCTCCGCCCTTGTTTAGCCTTTTCATTTTTTTTGCTCACTTCCCAGAAAAGTACAAGAAAAGCAAGTCTTTTTTCAAGAAGGAAATGGTCAAACGTTCGTTCAAAATGACTGAGAGTTTGTCTGATTTTCTTGAAGAAGTACAACCTGAATTTGGCGACACTGCCTTTGATGCAGATGATTTGTTTGCTATTTTTGAGAGTTTAGACAGTGTAACAGATTTCCCTCCGGTAACACCATTAGACGAAGCTGTTGTTAGCTCAAAAGAAAGCGAAGAAACAAGGCAGTTGGTGTCACAAAAGTCTTCATCTTCTAACGCTTTGCATGATTTTGATGAGACCAATAATGAGCTTGAAACTTCTCCAAAAAGCAAGAGACAAAAGATTTCAGCGTCAGCAGCAGCCACAGCTTCTTCAGATCAGGAAGTAAATCCAGATGGGCAGCAACGTATGTCTCATATTACAGTGGAACGCAACCGGCGAAAGCAGATGAATGAGCACTTGTCTGTTTTAAGGTCCCTCATGCCTTGCTTCTATGTCAAAAGAGTAAGCTTTTTCACTTGAATTATTTTTTTGTTTTCTTTAGGTGTTCTCCTCCATCTGTTCTTAGTGTTTTTTGCACTCTTTTATTTCTTATTGTTCTACTATATATGCGTAGGGAGACCAAGCATCAATAATAGGAGGAGTTGTTGATTACATCAATGAGTTGCAGCAAGTTCTACAATCACTTGAAGCCAAGAAGAAAAGGAAAGTTTATAGTGAAGTTCTTAGCCCTAGGATTGTTTCAAGTCCAAGACCTTCACCACTTAGCCCTAGAAAACCACCACTAAGTCCTAGACTTAATTTGCCCATTAGCCCAAGAACTCCACAACCATGTAGTCCTTACAAGCCAAGAATATTGCAACAAGGTTACCTTTCTCCTACCATGGCTAATTCACTTGAATCATCTCCATCTCCATCTTCTTCCTCCTCCATTAATGACAACATTAACGAACTCGTCGCGAATTCCAAGTCAGCAATTGCTGATGTTGAGGTTAAATTCTCAGGCCCAAATGTTCTATTGAAGACTGTATCTCCTCAGATTCCTGGTCAGGCTGTGAAAATAATTTCTGCCCTTGAAGACCTTGCCCTCGAGATTCTACATGTGAGCATTAGCATAGTAGATCATGAAACTATGCTCAACTCCTTCACAATCAAGGTAAAAGATGTCACTTCCCCTAGATTTAGTTTTCTTGCACCAATTTAATTATCATTCGATTTATAAGAGCAAAATAATAATTAATGGAGAAGAAAAGAAAGAAGGAATTTATGCACCAAGTAAGCCTCTTAAATTAATGGTAGGAAGACAGACATATCTACTCCTGATCTCGTCATGTAGTTTTGTTTCCTCTCTACCTCTCTCTTGTTAGCGGAAGAAGAGGAAAAAAGTTTGAGCCCAAACGGACATGGAATGTCACCTCATGATTATTACATGTCCATGGATAGAATGCTAATTTTTTTTTTCTTTTTATTAATAGTTCAATTTTCTTGGCCAAAATAATTAAACAATATTACAAATTAGCTGCACCTCGAAATTAATTAATGGTAGATCAGCACTGAAAAGGACATGACAATTCACTAATTAATTGTGGGATTAATTTATATGTACAAATAGTAAATATGGTTGTAGTTGTAATAGTAATTGTATGTGCATTTGTGAAAAAACACTTAATTGTACCGCACACTTGTGCTGATTTTGAAGTTCATTGCATGTCTCTCGATATCCACAACATTAAGTTTGCAGAAAACTAGGGAATTTTTTTATATAAAAAAAGACACTATGTGGTAAAATTTTTGAGAGAATGATACACATTAGAAAACTATTTGGAAAAAAAAAAACAACCATTTATGAATATCACAATCACTATTTTTAATAGCAATTCTTTAGTCATGTTTCAATATTTCATGAAGATTTAATGATCAAAAAATAAAATTAAAAATACAAGATAAGGTAATGTAACAAGAGAGAGAAAAAAAAAAGAGTCATCAGGAATATATTAGGGATCTGTTTTTAACACTCTTAGTATCATTAAAAAGATTTTAGTGAGACGATTCTAATTAACTTCACCTTGAAAGACCACCAAACGAGATTGTGATTAACCTGTAAATTAACCCTTAACCAGTTATGACCTCGTTTTATGATCTTTTAATGTATAGTTAGAATTGTCTCGTTAATCTTTCTAATTATACCAATTGTATCAAAAATGGAGTCCCGATATATTCCTAGTGATTCATTTTTTCTTTCTTTTTTTTTCCTTCTCTCATTCTCTTTCATGTCACACCAGCTTCTCTCTGAAGCTATTAGATCTTAAATCTCATCTCTTGGTTATTGAATTTTATAAAATTTTAGGTTGATTTTTATACATATTAATTCATTTAAAGGAGACATTAATTTTGAAATAGTAGTTATTTTCAGTAACGGTTATGTTCAAACCGTGCTATTTTTTTAATTTTTTCTAACATGTGTTATTTAAAAAATATATATTAATGTGTGTTAGAATAAATAAAGGAACTGAAAAATAGGGTATCTTTGCAGCCATTTGTCTTCACTGAGTTTGAATTCACTAAGGATTTGTTTTTGGCTCCTTTTTGCTCATTTAAATTTAGATTTACAGTAGCAGTAGTTTATTGAAGCTAATGATTGAAAGTTACTGCTTTCTTGACAGATTGGAATCGAATGCCAACTAAGCGCTGAGGAACTTGCTCAACAAATTCAGCTAACATTCTGCTAACTATCCCCCAAGTCCCAACCTAACAACTCTTCTGCTTCTTTATGGAAGGCATTTACTAGCATTCCTACATAATTTAATTAATGTAGTTGTAGAGGAGTCATGTCTCGTTGTAGCTGGCTAGCTAGATAGCTAGGAAGGCCCTTGTATTCCTGAGCATTCTCTCAATTTCTCAAGCTTAATTTATTTCATTGTATGGATTCAATTTCCATTTCATGATCAATCAAATTGCGTGTCTCTCGAGTGTCTATTCACTAATGTGTCAATGCTTCTCTTGCCCATCATGCTTTTAACAATAAATGAAGAATTATAGTCAAATTAATTATCCGATTTTCTTGAAATGGAAATCCAATGTTAAGTTGGTGATCACCGGTGATAGAACACTTGAGCATGCTTTTTTTTTTCTTTTTTGATAAATTACATGCATGAACAAGAGGATTTGAATTATCAACATATTCTACATAGGATCTCTTGCATACTCTAATGGGAATTTGAAGCTTGATATTAAAGTTGAGGGGACTTTGCCATATAAAGATTTCAATTTCAAATCCCAATTTCATTCAATTCATTCAGATGTTAAAAGGGGTAGCATAAAGTGAAAGTATAAATATATATTTCATCCTTTATTTTTATTTTTTTAAAATGAGACTAAATTGGTGGCACATGTTATTATACGGGTCGGATAAATATTTTTTTACATAAAAAAGGAATGCTCATGTTGTCAATGTGTTTCTAAGAAGAAAAAAAAACCCCAACTCAAGTCATAGAACTAATTAGATTCAATAAACATACTTCATTTTATTATATGATAAAAACAAAACAATCAACCAGTAATATTAAGCCTAATTCCCAACCAATTTAATATTAAAAAATAAAATTAAAAATAATTAAAAAAATAAAAATAAAAATAAAAATAAAATTTCAAATAAAAATAAAATAACAGGTCACCTTATTGTTTTGAACACGTTAGATTCGTGATATTCTCTTGTGTAGACATCTAAAACAAATCATTAAGAATAATCCCAAATCATCACAAAGTTAAAGCACCGAATATAATAAAAATCAAGTGATCAAAATAATAATAAAAAAAACAATGAACAAGAAAATCGTCGTGTACGTAATATATACTATTACAATCCACAAAGATTTCTCTATTGGGTTACAGTAAATTCACTAGCTTATTTAATTTTAGTTTTAATTTCAATTTAATGACCATCTTTTGTAAATCATCTCAGTTAGGCCATAAAAAATGGGAAAAACTTATTGTTATCCTTTTTCTTAAGGACGTGTTTTTTTTTTCTATAAAAGAGAATTATAAGTGTGTGTGTATCCTTCAAAAACAAAAGTAGTGCAGGTACAATTTCTATGGAGTGGACCAAATAGTTCAAGATTTTCCTAGCAAAAGGGGAAAAAAAAGACTTGACTTTTAAAGTTAAGAAATGGAGTGTTAGAACTTAAAAGTGTGAGCACATCAATGGACCGCTAGCCGAAACGCCATTACCCTATCAATGTCATTGCATTTTTTTCATCGAAAAGAATTATTACATTTTGAAAAAAAAAATATTCAATTTGAATATGAGTTTTTTAAATTGATAAAATAATATCGTTAAAAAAATATTTAGATAACTAACGAGTCATAAATATTATCTATGACTCGTTTTAAATTATATATTAAATCTTTTTTTTCTTCTCTCTCTCCAAAACACTCCCTCATAACTCTAAACCACTTTTATCTCTCTAAAACACTCATCTCTTTCTTTTTCTTTAGCAAAAATCACGGCAGCCAAGTTTTTTCTATTGGATTTTCCAGCCACCACTAGTCATTTTCACCATTTATATTTTACTCCTAGAGGTATATTAAATATTTTTTTCTCAATTAGTTTGATGTAATTTATTTCTAATTAGTATTAATTTGATTTTTATTAAATTTTTTCAATGTGTTAACTCACCAAAACACTCATTTGAATAGCATCATGTATGTAGGGAGCTGGCCCCGGTCCTGGTCCCCTATAATCTTAGATGGAGATTGAAGGGAAGCTAGCAGGAAATTGCATGAATGCCTTAATGGAGGCATGGACCACAGAAAAGTCTTGCTTTCTTTTGAAATTGCAATTTGAAGCAGACAATTTATTGTTCTGTTCATATTTGTTTTGTTTGAAAGAAACCAGACAGAGATGTGTTGTCATCGGAGTGTAATTAGGTTGGTGGGTCTAGTCATCGTTGAGGCTTCCCGACCTCTAAGCTTGGAGCCTGGGCCTTGTCCGAATGCTCTTTCTGGCTAAAAGATCTTTTCATAGTATAAAACATCTTAGTCAATAATGGACCCAATGGCACTCCAAACTCCGAAGATGTAATACGTTAGACTTGTTCTTGTTCCATTGTTCTTAATTACCTAAGCTCCTTATGGCTCGTCCAAGGGGATAAAAGAAGGCCAGTCCTTTAGGCCTCTATGAAAATTGGGAATTTCTATTTGGACCCAAATTCGTCTTGTCCTGTAAGTTGGAGGTTTAACTCCCATAAAAAGAGAGAATGTCTAAAAGTATCATGACTAGAGTGTTTAGACTGCCGTAGCTTATGCTTTAAAATATGTTTTAAAAATATATTTTTTTAATATTTGTTTATGGTTTTAACATGATGATATAAAAAATTAAAAAAAATACAATAAAAAAATCATTTCAATATATTTTCAGGTGAAAAGCTATAAAAGTGTACCATAATATCATACATGTATTTCCCTGTAATTTATTAAACTTATTTATTAATCCTTGTAGGGTTAAAAACTATGTGTTTAATCCCTATTTCTTCATACTTTTAATAATTTACTCCCTCCATCGATCCAATTACTTTTTCAAAAAAAATTTAAAATTAGAATAAAGAAAAGAGAAGTAATGATATGGGGAATTATGATTAGAAAACAAGGTATTGTGAAGAAAAAAAAGGTATTATATCATGATGATTTAAATTACATGGGCTAATTTAATTATGAGTTTTTTTTTTGTAAAATATAGGGATTAAATATTAATTAACTCTAAATTTAAATTGTAAAATATTACATGTGCTCGGTATAAAATATATTGATTTATTTACCTATTGTGGATTTTTATAATTAAATACCAAAGAACAAATACCAAATTATTTACACTGCATAGAATTAAAATCTTGAAATAACTGTCTCACATAATGAAATCAATAAACAATTCTATATATATTTAGTGTGTTTTTGGTAGTGTTACAGGGTATTTTTTAAAAAATATTTTTTTTTTTTAAATAAATTTTTTGTTTGTGTTATGAACACATGAAAACCATCAAAAAAAAATATTATAAAAATTTATCAATTTAAGATTTTTTCAAACAAAATATATTTTTAAAATTCATCTAAATACCGTTTAAAACACAAAATCAAATGTAGCTTTAAGTAAATGATGCAACTGCAGACCTCGATAAAGGGTGACAAAAGCCCAAAAAAAATTATCCAATAAAACTATTTCTATCCATGTTGGCTCGATCAAAACAATACAATTATTAGTATTCCAAGGAAAGTAATACAACTAACTTGTGAAGATTACAAAAAATGTTACAGACAATTTTCCTGGACACCTAGCTCTAGCAAACTATTTAATCACATAAAGATTCTCTTTCACTCTCTTGTATTAATTAGTACAAACTGTGACCACTCACCAGGTGCAAGTGGCCTAAGTAATGAAGATTCTTATGCTATCTTCACTTTATTTAATCCCTACATTAATGGACCTAAGAGAGGAATCCTGAATTATCAAATGTAAAGTTGGGATCAAAGTTAACATTCCCAAATGGGAAATCCAGTCCAACAGTAGGAGAGGTAGTAGTTGAAGCAGCAGCAGAGATGATACCAGTAAGCTCAGACTCAGAACTTTGAAAATTCTTGTTCCCTCCAAAGCTATGTTGCATCTCATTTGGAGACACAGAATAATAGTTTGTGACAGAATCTGAAGGAGATATAAATGGTGGTGAGAAATTCCCCACGAAACTGTTTTCTACCATAGAAGGAGGAAACAAGGAATTATTTTCAGGTTTGACAGTGGATGTTGAAGGGAATTGGAATGTATTAGTTGGAAAAGATTGCTGATCATGAGAGTCTAAGTCTTCCGTCATGACTTTAAGTCCTCTGCGAAAGTTCGAGAGTAGTTCTTGTGTATGTGGATTGTTTTCTTGGTCGGGTTGGTTTTGTTGAGGCTCTATGGTGATATTAGTGCTAGGTCCTTGATTTTCTCGGAGTTGTGTGAGAGGAAGCAAATTAGAGGCTTGAGTGCACGTATGCCTTCCACGGTAGGTAATTTCAAAAATGGTTGGATCTTCATCGGACCTTTGCACTTGCTTTGTGGCTAAACAACCTTGGACATTGCGATGAGTGCATCTATAATAGCCTCTGCAAGCACAAAGAATCGTTTTGTTATGATAAAGTGCAGAAAAGATCATGAGAGCATATGATGTAATTATTAAAGATTAATTCATAATCATGGGATGCAATTTCATGATGGAAGAAAAAGGTACTCTAGCTAGTATAATCAGATATTGCCACCTGTTATGGTACAATTCTAGCTCGGTAGTGTGAAACCATGGACTAATTGATGTAAGCAAGTGCTGAAGTGTAGCTGCTTGGAAATTAACGAGACAAGCCTATGGGCTTCAAGTTCGAGGAAAGAAAAAAAGCGAAAGAAAGCTACTTTGAGCTATACTATTAGGAGGGGATTGGCCATAGAAAGCACTCTCCGGCGATGTATGACCTGAAGAGGAAAAGGAGAACGATTTTATGCTCCATAACTATGGAGAGTCAACCGGCCAGTTATTCTATTCCATCCTTTTAAAAAGAAAAGAACTCCAATACAATACATTCATACAAAATTTTACCCCGAGAACACACAATAAATCCAATACATGAAAGAATTGGATCTATCGGCAGCATTGTAATGTCAGAGGAATCATTACTGCTGGGCATAGAAAGAGATAGACGTCTATTCGTAAAATTGATTCATGAAGTGAGGCGAAAGATGCATATATGCTCCATTACTAAGGAGAGTCACAAACTTGTACGAGAAAGGGACTTGCTATGATTTGCATGTGAATCTAAAAGAAAGTCATTTAGCACTCTTTCTATGTGCATAAAGAAACCCATTTTAGAATTCATAATTCTAAGAAGGATAAATTAAGGATACCCACCTTGGATATTTGGCTCCAAGAATGGCTTTCTGCCCATACTTTCTCCAGCTAAATCCATCATCGAGAGGCCCTTCCAGCCCCATTCCTGGGTTAACTCTCACTTGCTTTGTCCATCTCGGCATGCTCTTTCTGCAATCAATTAACAATCCAAAAATCACAATCTTGCAATGCAAAAAAAACACTTCATGGACAAAACATTAAATAGGCTAGCTCATATATATGATGCAAATATCTATCTACGTACCTTGAACTAGAGCCATAATCTATTTGCCTCTGGTCCCTCGTATCACGGTCAGAGTCTTCACTCCGAGGACTTCCACTATGCGAAGGAGGCGATTCAGAATTTCTAATCGTAATCCCTCCAACTGGATGCAGCTCTCCCACTAAGCTAGTACCAAAATTTAGCATCGAAAGCGCCTTTTCATAGGAAGTTAAGATCTTCTGGACCAACACTTCACGGGTTTCTCTTGAAGAAGATGGCACGTTGAGATGAATTTGAAGTTGCTTTGCAAGCTCCATCCCTAGCGTTAGCTCCTCTACAAGATTCTTTTGCTCCCAGTCTCCCATGTTAGCCATTTATAGCGGCAGCAAAATATTAAACAAAGATGACTTGCCTAGGTAGATTAGCTAGTTATATATCTAGTATGGTTGCTAAAATATTCAAGTTAAAGGAAAAAAAAAAAACTCTTGTTCATATTCTAGGAAATAAAATAGCAGGTAAGGATATATGAATTAAGCTGATAGAATGAACAACAAGAAGCCAATAAGAAACATGGGTGCAAAAAACAAAAACAAAGGACGGAAGAGCCGAGTTTGGCAATATTGGACACAAAATCTGAAGCTAATGATGCGATGAAAAGGCTAAATCTTGAACTCTGGCTAAAACTAATATAAGATAAAGAACTCAGGAAAGTTGTTAATATGATATAGTTTTGATGTTGCTTGTTGATCTTGAAAGGGCTAAGTCTGATGAAGATAAAAAAAAAAGCTGAGGTGGGAAGGGAAGAGGTGGGCTAGAGATTTAAGGGAAGGCTAATTCTGAAGGAAGGGTAAGGGAGAAGTTTGACTGAGGAAATTGAAAAGCAACTTTCTACGTTAAGACTGGTCGTTGGTCATAAGAAATCTGATTCAAAGAATAAGGAAAGTCCAACTGCTGACCATTTCATTACACAATTTATTACTTCTAGTAGTCTACTTCCTTTTTTTTTTTCCTCTGGGCTAGCTACAAGATCTTAATTTCTACGAAAAATCTGTTCCATGCAGTAATTTGTAAACGTGCCAGCCGATATACTATCAGAAAAACTTGTTTGATGAAGTAAAATCGGCTTCCCATAAAACCAAGTTAAACGTGTAGGCCAAAGTATAAACACATCATAAGTACTGTCTGCTGTGTATATGCATGCCTTACATGCATGATCTTATAACATGAATCACAGAGTCATAAAACGTTGGTTCAATGGGAAGGGATGCTCGTTTTCACTCTTCACATGATAGTAATTTGAGTCTACTTTATAACAAAAGAAATTAGCAACGGAGGTTGGGTCTAGCAGTTGGGGCTAATCCTCCCAAGACGGCGAACACGGCTCGAGCCTCTCGCATGGTAGTGGTGCCTGCAAAACATCGCGCCCTCGAGCCATGTTAAGGATTGGTCTCCTGATCCAAAAGGGGTCGAAGGAAATCTTGTACATTAAAAAAAAAAAAAAAAAAAAAAGAGCAACAGACATGATCGAAAATTAATGAGTTAGGGTAACATTTAGCGTAGAAATGAATATAGTATAATAATAATAATAATAATAAATGTAATTGATTAAGTAATGGTATCTAATTAATTTTAGATGAAGGATGAAAGACACTGAAAGTCAAAGAGGAACATGGAGAGAAGGGGACCGGGAATCTTCCAACATGCTTCCGAGTGTAGAAGAAGTTGATGGCGTGAACGTGACGTTTAGGTTCCATCTTTAGCTTACGTTCTCTTGACACCGTTGCGTTGCGTTGCGTTATCTTTTACCATATTCAATTTAGCAAGGGCACAAGGTGTCATCAAGACATGACAACTGATAATTAAATTAAAACTAAATTAAAAAAAAATCATCTTGAAATTACTGTAATCACTGCGGATTACCCTATTCATTTGTTTTTTTTTTCTTTTGATATTTTACGTTTTGGCCCTTTAATTCTTTTCCAATTCGGTCATTTAATGTTGCAATAGTATGGGTTTAGATTTGGTAGGTTATTTTGTTTACTTATTAATGGGGATCTCAAGATATGGATTAAATATTTTGTTAATAAGCTTTGACAAACATTAAGCCCCTTTAATTTTCTTCCATGAGGGACTGGGCTACACGGGCAGGGAAAAATTTAAGTGTTTTTTTCTCTATTTTTTTTTTAATTTTAATTTGATCCTTCTAGATTTGATTTTTGTGAAAATTAACTTAATGATTTATTTTGGTTTTCTAGATATAAAAACCTTGCAATATTGACAGAAATATTTGGTGCTTGATTGATGCTAAATTTGTCGAATAAAACTAAACTTTTATTGATTTACAATAATTAGAGCTTGGAGGACCAAATTTTATACTAAAACAAATACATGGAACTAAAGTTAACAGGCAGGTAAAGATTAGCCAGCAAGTATAATACACACGCTAGCAAGTGAAGGAAGCCACATCACTTTAGTGATGCAAGAGATTTTCTCTAGTGGTGAAAAATTGCCTTCCACAATTGTGTTGGGAGTGTCGAGCCCTACTCTTCTGTCTAGGGCGGCATATGTCACTGAAAGTTCAATGGTATATCATCAACTATATTTTTTTCTGTAACAACCCTAATTTTTATACACACCATTTAAACATAACTTTCTTATGATTAATTATTTCTTAGGTGAATTACAAACACACACACATTTGCAACTACAAATAAAAACTATTTAAATTTCAACAGATTCTTCCATGTACTAGAAGACCTCAAGTTATCGACTAGAGGCTATTCTCAAATCAATAATCATCAAATGCAACTTGAACTTTGTCCATCCTGAACATTCTCATATCAAATAAATTAGAATAACTTTTAATTTTGTATTCCAACACTTCCATCATTGTAGTTTATTTATCATATACATATATAAACAAATATGCAAGTCATCACTAAGCATCATGAATTGTTTGCATTAATTCATAATTCTATCACAACAAAGAGTTATAAACTACTTTTGTACAATTAAAAAATATTTTTTTCAATTTTATCTTTCAACATTTGATTGATTGGAAATTAAGTTTTATAGTTAATATAGTGTTTTCAATCTAATGACCCAAGTTACGAATTTAAAAATCTAACATGTGTTGACTTTGTGTTTTTTTATTTATTTTCTTCTTTATTTTTATCATTTAATATTTATTTTTTTAAAAAAAATATCCTAACACCGCAAGATAGCATGTGTCCACGTCTACTGGAGACAAAACAAAGAACCCATAAATTTGCATTGTCTTCTTTACACCAATAAGACCTCTCCCCAAATAATTATAAACTATCCCCATAAACATAGAGTTGGTAAGAAATTTAATTTCTGAGACCATATAGTTAAAAAGAAAAAGAAAAATAAAAGATAGGAAGACATCCTCTTTATTACAACCACACTTGCCACAAGGTCACCAGATAGATCACTGTCGCATTTTATTTTTTATTTTTTATTTTTTATTACCAAAATCAACTTGCACAGTGAAACACACAGAAAGCGTCCCATTCACGTGGCCATGAAGATGATTCGTTTTTGAAACGTGGACTTCAAAATATTTTTGCAATTGTCATCCAACCACACAGCTCACTACGGCTTCTCATTATGCAAATAATCAATTTTTGCTCTTGTTTGGATTTGTTTGAAAGTCCGTTTATGGTTAATTTTTAAAGTATTTTTTATTTGAAAATATATTAAAATAATATTTTTTTTATTTTTAAAAAATTATTTTTGACATCAACGTATCAAAATGATCTAAATACACTAAAAAAATATTAATTTGAACAAAAAAAATAAAATAAAATTTATTTTTTTCCAAAAAAATTTTTGAAATGCAAAAACAAACAAAACCTTAATTCAACCGTTTTTTTTTTTCTATAGAAATAAAATAAAAGAATTTACTAGACAGTTTAAGTCTATATTTGTTTCCTCTAACAAATATTTTATTTGATATCATCCACTTATTTTAACTATCTTTATTAATTATTATCATTTCATTTTTGTTATCATTACAATAACCATCTTCATTTAACTATTAATATAATTATAATTTTATTATTATAACCTTTTAATACAATAACTATCTCATCACCATTAATCACCGCAAACCATTATCATTACTATAATAATTACTATCATGCAATCATGATTAATGTTATAAATAAATACTATAATAATCATAATTGTTATTACTATTATCATCAAATATTTATCATTACATCTTTAGTTTTATGACTAATATCACAGCTTTTTTTAAATCTTATTATCATTATTTAAAACATAACAATGAAAAATATTTTATTTTATAAAAAAAAATTAATATATTTAAATAATGGAAAATAATTCTTTTTTTTTTCAAAACATGGTGTACCCTAAAACTAAAAAGTTTTCAGTTTTATGATAAAAATTAAAAAGCAATTAATGAAGAAACACTTTCTGTGTTTTTTTTCTTTCCAAATATGATACAATCATAAACGAAAACAATATAGGAAACTAGATTATAAATTTGATTAACACTTGATTTATTAAGTTGTCCTTTCACACTATATATTATGATTTTTAATCCCATTCCATAGCAACACGCTCATCAAAGACATGCATAGGTGTTGCTATATAATTAATTCATTATTTAAGTTTTTTTATTTTTTAATTGTATCATTTCATAGTTAGTTGAACCAAGATTTACCTTGGTAGTTTGTTTCAATCAACTCAGGATGAAGTTCTCATGGTATATAAAAAAAGCATCCCAACATTAGATTGATATTTAATTTTATAAAATACAATTTGGATTTTTTGTTTTTAAAATGATTAAAATGAAAAGGATTATAATGGAAATTAAGAGAAGAAATGCATCCCATTTCTTTTCCCATGGAAAAATCAAGCGCAAAAATCAAGGATATAAGAAATAAAAAAAAGAGGGAAAGAAAAAAAAGAAAAAGAAGGATGGGCTGTGATAACCACACTAAATTCACATGGTCACCACATGCCACAATAAAAGGGAGCTCCTGGTGAGACATTTCCAACAATATTAAGAAAGGTTATCATAGGAGCTCGAGGGAAGCCGCACAGCTTTTTATAATGTGATCGCCTTCCTTACATGTTGGTACGTGTGATGAACACACAATACACTTTTTTTTTAATATTTGTTTAATTTAGTTAATAATTCTCTAATAATTATTCAATTCAATTTCAAAATTCATCACGACGGAGCCCAATAAAATCCTAAACTAGCTCCAAGTGCAACCCAAGTAACCCCAATAGGAGAGAGAAACATATTGTCATGAAAAAATACCGCCATGCCAATGTTCTCACTGCCTAATTCATCCATTGTTGTACACCACACGCAATTGTTTATTCACTTTACACTTTGTCATTACGGGAGCATAATTGTTAGTGTGGGTGTCTACCTTTCTTACCAATGGCCACTACAACGCCTACATTATCCAGTTAACTATTCACTTACTGTTTTTAAAAAAATCTATATTCGCATTTATCTTTTACTTTTACTAGAAAGATTAGCTTCCCACTTTATTATTTAATTAACATTGACATCTCTTTTTAAATTTATCATTATGTTTATTTTTTAATTTATCTTATTAAGCATAAAGAATTTTTTTTGTTTCCCAAATATAAAAAAATATGATACTACAAGATACATCTATAAAACACACACACTTTTTTTATATTGACCAAATAACCAACCTTTTCATAAGGAATTTATGTTATCCCCAAGATTATTAAAATATTAATGAATAGGAAAAATGATGGAAACTCAAAAACTCATGAGTAAAAGAATCCAATTGGAGCCATGATATAGATCACAAGTTGAGTGGGTTTATCCATTTTAATTTGATTACTCAAAAATATTATTGTTTCAATATTTTTTGTTATAAAAATTATTTTAATCAATATTGTTTATGAAATAATTTTTTTATATACAAGAAAAAAAAAACAAATCTGGTTTTTATAGGGTTGACTGATTTGTTGGTTTTCCTGCCAATGGGCAAATACTAAATCAGCTTTCACAAAGTTTGCTTTGAAACTCAGTTGGGTCGATGTTATCACAATGACTTGCTAAGTTTTTGACTGAGTTTAATGATATTATTAAATAAAAAAAAATCAGCAACAACAACGCACTGAGGACCAAAACAGTCAGAACTAAATCAACTCCATAATTAGTTAACACTCCACCCACTGATCCCTTTGTTTAATTCCCATGAACTAGGCGAGTTCTTCAGAAAACATATTTCCATGAAGGTGAGTTAAAGAAATATTTTTTTATATATTTATTTGCTTCCATATGTAAATAAAAGAGCCATGCCCCAAATTCCACGAGAAAGATTCACTATTTAAAAAAATAAATAAACGAAGAAAGTGATCAAGAATATAGGTTCATGTTTATTAAACCTAAATATTAAATTAAACTAAGAAATCATTAATCTAGTAAAATCTCAATGATTCAGTACGATCAAATTCAGTTCAAACCCTGTTAAGATCAACTCTGGAAAATATTTTTTTAAAAAAAAACTAAGATCTTTTTTTCCATAGATAGATAGATAGATAGATTCTGAAATAGTAGAAAAGCATTGAAACTAAATAACCTAAACTAATTAAAGTCACAAAGAAGAAAATTTGCATTTGATAATTTTTTGACAAATATCAACTGATGCATTAAAAGTCACAGACTGGATTTTGGGAAACACATGGGAAGCACATGGTGATGATCATGTTCTTGATAAGTATAAATATTCCAGTGGGTATTAAACCATCGTTGTTTGCCCTGCAGAATCAGCAAACAACGATGGCTTATTACCCACTGGAATATTTATTATCAATAACATGAACTTTTAACATGGTTTCCAATAATAATTTTATTTAGTAGGTAATCTAGTGGTAAGAATTTAAAATTAAAAGATTTGTTTTCCCTGTAATTTCAAGATTTATATGATCGTTAATTTCAGGGCCTGTAAAATTAGTCGAGGTGCGTATAAACTGACCCGAACACTCATGTTAGTCAAAAAAAATAATAAATAAATAAAATAAAGATGGGCTTCCCATGTGTTTCCCAAAATCCCGTCTGTGACTTTTAATGCATCAGTAGATATTTGTCAAAAAATTATCAAATGCAAATTTTCTTCTTTGTGACTTTAATTAGTTTAGGTTATTTAATTTCAATGCTTTTCTACTATTTCAGCATCTATCTATCTATCTAATAATAATTTTATGTTATCTTAAAAGGGTTATATTATATTTTCAAATATAATAAATCACATTCATTCACAAATTATATTAACCCGCAAATTTGGATTGCATTGCAACTTGATATTTATCATGAAAGGGACTAAATCTTCTTCACCAAGTTTCTTTTACAATACACGAAATCGCATTTTTTCTCTCTAGAAAATTAGTATCTAAATATATAATATTGCTAAAGATAATTTTATGTAATTACTATAAATCTATAAGAATACATAATGTTTGAAAAAATGGACGTTCTAGATCAAGAAGCCAGGCATACGATCACTGTTTTAAATCTTGGATGGCTCGGTACAACCCAGAACCTAGCCAATCCATGTTGAAGAAAAAAAAACTTGGTTGATCTGGTCAAAAACTTGAGTTGATCCAGTAATTCAGTCGAACCCGGATTTAATCTAGTCAAAACCTAGTGATCCAGTCGACCCAATATTGGTCAAAACAGGTCATTTTGAATTTTTTTTAACCCGAGGTAACCTTCCCAACCCATGAAACTTTATCTCGAGTTGACCTCTAATCGGGTTTTAAAATAATGATTTTGACCACCTAAAATTACCATAGTTGTTGACTCAGCCAAGGGGTCAGGTCTTGGGTTAGCTTAGGTCAACCCGGAAAAATAAAAAAAAAATGTTTGAGATTTTGATATCTTACTTGAAAAAGTTTTGAAATAATACATGTGAATGTAGTCTATAAAAAAGAAAATGCGAGGCATGAAATGTAATGTTGTTATCCCATATCGAAAAATTAAAAAACCATCCATGTGAATGTAAAATATAAAAATAAAATATGAAGTGTAATATAATTATCCCACATTAAAAAATTAAGAAATAATCATTGTGGATGTGGGGGCATTTGGCAATAAAGCTAAAACATTGTTTTCCCAAAATTTGAATTTTTTCTTTGCTTAAAATTATTTTTTTAGTATTTTTGGATAGTTTTAATGTGCTGATATCAAAAAAAAAATTTAAAAATATTATTTTAATACATTTCCGAGCAAAAAACACTTTAAAACGCAAACTCTACCATCAGGCCTGTAGGCTATATATAATTCCCACATCGAAAAGTTAAGAAACAATTCATGTGGATGTATGCTATAAAAAAAATATAAGGTTAAGTATTCATAAATTAATTTCATATTTTTTAGGTTTATTAAAAATATATATATAAAAAGAATTCGGATCTCACCCGAGGTATGCTGAGTCACTTGAGTTACGGGTTGACCTAGTGGGTCACCCGGGTTTAACCAGACTAATTGCAAGCCTGAAATTTTTCCATTTAAAACCCAGCCAAGATTTTAGGTCGTCCGGATCAACCTGTCGGGTCGGACCAGGTTTCGGAACACTGAAAAATACATGTTGTATGCTGCCCAATATCCAAGTGGAGAGACCGTTTATTACTAAACAAGTAAGATTTAGCATGTGAAATCACTTCTCATCGATAATAAACAGGAAATCCTTTAAAAAAAATTCTCTTCTAAATGGAGGACAAAGTCAAACTAGTTCAACCCCATTAATTTGTACTCTCAACACACCAATACCTTCGATCAATTTCCATGAAGGTCATGATCATTTCCATCAAAACAATTTCCGTGAAGGTGAGGTAAAGAGAGCTTTTCAGGGCTGGTATTTGATTTCCATGCACCTGCCTATCTATCTCTAGTCTGTTAGACATGGACGACTCAGTTCAAAATTAAACAACTACTTCCAAATTCCAAAGTATGCGTTATGACCATTTCAAAATTCAAGGATTTGCATACAAAAAGATCGTCTAGAGACTTTACGTGTCCATCCAAATCACTCAATGTTGGCAGCCGCAATGCGAGCAGTCTTTTGTTCTGCGACTTTACGTGTCCATTCAAATTCATGTGTTTTTTTTAATGTTTTTTTTATTTTTTTAAAATTATTTTTAATATCAACAAATTAAAATTATTTAAATTCTCCTAAAATAAAAAAAAAACAAATTAGAAAGTTGAGAAACAATGTAATATTTCTTGAGGTTCATTTTATAATGTTGTTTTTTTATTTTTTCAATTAGGTCCCTTACGTTTCAGACATTCTTAACGAATCCTTCTTTCAATGTCTATTGCTATTTCCATTAAATGTCCATGCTTTTATCCAATAAAATCGAGCCTTTCTAGGAATTAATGGACATGAAAATCGATCCAACGGGTAAAATCCTCGATTTGAAATGGAGCTGAGGATCAACGGGTAAAATCTATGTTGGGTATCATTTGAGGTTTTTCACTTCTTTTATCTATTAAAATAGTTTCTTGAAAACTAGTATTTGCACCTTTCTGAGTTTATAACCCAAAACAAATCTTAAAAACACAAATTTCGTGTATTCAGATGAATTTAATAGATTTTTTAAAATATTATTTTAAAATTTTGAACCTAAAAAGTAAAGAAAAAAAAGAGCTTATCTTCTTAACCATCAAGCCAACTCTTTAAAATTTATGTAACATTAACATTTATTATTTAATAATCAATATAGTGCTATTTAGTTTAATAAAAACAATAAATATTTAAGGGGATGGTCCGAGAAGAATTTATGAGCGGTGATGCAGGGGTGGCTTAGATGGGTTGGTTCGGGTGATAGATTGACTGATGCAACCCAAGAGCTAGCCTTCGGATGAGCCCACCGGCCCAACCCATCCAAGGAAATGAGAGTCATCTCATGCCTGGAAAACCGGTCTTGTTATTTTTTGAGACGATTTCTTCTAGTATTAAAAATAAGCCTAAAACCAACGGAAAAGGAGATAATTAACTCATAAACTAAGCACTAAGTATAAAACCGTCCATCCATTCTTTCTATTAAAAAGTATGGCAGATTTACTGTATCTCTCTTGATATTTTTCTATTCATCACTACAGTATTGTGATCATTTTGTTCTTCCTATCAAAAAAATAAATGTCATGAGCAAAACAATTAAGTGGTGCTGTTTAGGTATTTTTCTTTTTATATACAAATGGAATTATAGATGTACCCTTGTATATAAGATATTTAATTCACTGTTGTCAGGGCTATTTTGATATTTTAACCTTGTTTTTTTTTTGTTAATTGAACGTTCGTGGAGGATAGTTATGTAATTTACCATTAAAAAATCATTTTTCAATAAACAAATTATTGGCAAGTGCACAGCACATGCCAGCGTGTTGGAGTCGACGCGTGCGGTGGTTTTCGGTT
Organism: Populus trichocarpa; assembly: GCF_000002775.5. NCBI lineage: Eukaryota > Viridiplantae > Streptophyta > Magnoliopsida > Malpighiales > Salicaceae > Populus > Populus trichocarpa. The sequence continues at coordinate 922,250 of NC_037296.2, forward strand.
GTCCAAAATAGTCATTTGTCATCTCAAATTATTCCTCGTTGTCTCTTCATTCATTATAGGTGGCGCGTCTACTCCAAATCTGGTTGGTGTATCGCTAGTGACCTTTTTTTTTCCTTCTTTCATTTCTCTCTCATACCCAGTAAATACACTATGGTCCTTTTTTATTATTATTTCATATTCAGACATTTGAATTTTTATTGTTGTTTTTTAGTTATTTTTCCTTTTATTGAAGTTTTGTTTGTTTTAATTTAACCCTTGGTTCTTAATTTGTACATATAATTTATTTCAATTCAGTCCATTTACTTTTAATTTCTTAATTTTTTTCTCTTTACTCTTTTATCAAATTTTTTATGGCTTGCAATTTGATCATTCAAATCAAGTTTATGATTTTTGTTTATTCAATGATAATAGTGATTTCACTTTGATCCATTTTCTTTTGATTTCTTATTGTTTTTCTTTATTTTTTTGTCAAAATTTTTATAGTTTTTAATTTTTTCAACAACAACAACAACAATAAATAATAATAGTAGTAAGCATAACAATTGTAATAATAATCATAATAATAATAATATTAATGGTGGTGGTGGTGGTGGTAATAATAGTAGTAGTCGTCATAGTAGCAGCAACAACAATAGTACTAGTAATATTATTGTTGTAGTAACACTACTGTTGTTGCTGCTACTACTATTACAAATAATATTATAATTTTTTTTTTATAAATTTTATCATTTAATTTTTAATTTTTTTTAAATTGGACTTCGTGATTTTTTTAAATTAGGTGCTTCAAGTTAAATGACTCGGTTCATAGTATTTTTTTTAATCTTTATAATTCCTTTTATTTTTAATTAAGTTATTTCAGTCACATAATTTAGATTGCGAGTTTGACAAGATATCTCGTGTTGACTTTGCTTTAATTAGGGTTTTTATATATTTTTCAGAAACAATTTTTTATATCTTGTTTTACTCATTTTCAGTACCTAAAGATTATTTTTTGTTCAAAAAGTTATACAGCCTCGCGACAAAGCATGGATACGGAAGCTAGTGAATAGCTAAGGCCGAAGTTCATTTGTTAAAAAAACTATAAAATAAAAATAGAATTTGAAAATTATACATATACTAAAAGGAAAATGTGTTTTTATGTAGAAATTGTATAATTGTAAATTTTGCCAATTGTTTTTACTATAGCGGTATTGTAGTTGTGGCAAAATTATAATTTTCTTTTTTAGTTTTAGAAAACATATTTTTCTTATATGTTTTTCTCTTTATACTTGATATTTTTATCATTGTATCTTTTATCACTATTTTTTTCTTATCTTTATTTTTTTGGAAATGGAGTTTTCCTATAGAAATGATATAATTGTAAATTTTGTCATTTTTATCATTTTACAGTTGGCTTATTTATTACCATTTTTTTTCTTATCTTTAATTTTTTGTAATATTTTTTTAGTTTTCCCTTTTTTTTGAAAAAAAGTATTTTATTTTTATTTGTTACACTTTGAATATTTATTACTCTAGATTTGACCTATTTTTACTATTCTTTTTTTTTCTTATCTTTATTCTTTTGTAATTTGTTTTTTTTCTTTTAATTTTTTTTTGAAAAATTATTATATAAAAACTAAGGAAATGATGTTTCACGGTAACAATTGCAACATTATTTCATTCTTTAGCTATGTTAAAAATGAGCTTGAGATCTTACATATTTTCATTAAGACATATGATCTTTACTATATTTTATTATATGTAAGTATTAACTTTTTAATTCATGATTATATTTTTTACTCAATGTCAAAAAACACGTCAATAACACCAATATAATATTTTTTTGTGTTACAAAAAAAAATTCAACCTATAGTGAGGTGAGTTGAATAGACACGTTAACACTTTATTTTTTGTATTTATTGACACAAATGGTTCTAGATGTATTTACTTAAATGCATGTATAAGCCTTTTGATTAATAATTATAATTTTTTAAAAAAATGAGAAGCTTGCGTATTTATTTTTTTATGAAAAAAATTATCAAACCTGCAGCAAAATACGAGTCAAATAACTAGTGGATTGCTATTTTCTATTATTCATTTTGTTTGCTGAACTGCATTGTTTGTGGATAGTTGCTTGTATTGCTGTTGAACTCGAGCCCACCTAACAAGTAAATATGAAAAACCTGAGATTCATAGCATGATTTGGGTTGGGTTTTTTTGTTAAATTAAATTAGATATTAACCTGATAAAACTCAGTTGACTTAATTGAGTTTTTAACTATTCATTTAATTCAGACAGAATTGATTCAAATTCAGATGGGTGAATACAGAAGAAAAAAAAGAATGAACAAAATAATATTATTTTAATAAAAACAATTAACCTAGTTCATCCAATAACCTAATAATCCAAGTATTTCTTTCAGTCAATTTGTTAACCGAGTTTCACAATGGCTGCTTGAATGTAGCAGAAAAGAAAAATAGATAACAAAAAATATATTTTGGCATTGAATTCGCTAGATTATCAAAACCAAATTATAAAGTCTTGTTTTGATTTTATCTTATTTTTATTTATCTTGCATTATTTTTTGGATCAAAAGGAGGGCATTGTTCTAAATTAACATCAAACATAATTTAGATGTTACAACTTCACAAATGTCATTCATCATTAAACTTCAACATGGAGAATGGGTTTTTGATAAGTTCATTGAACATCATCCACATTCAAATTCAAGAAATGAGAATGAGTTGCATTTTTTTTTTCTATTTAAATGCTATGTTTATATAAGGTGGTCAAGTAAAATCATCATGTCAGCTTTTTTTTTCTTTAAATTTATTGATGTATTTGTGAATTATGAAATTTTCCTAGTTTAGAATCTAAATTTTAAATTGACAATTTTGTTTTTTATATAATTAATTATCGATCTTCCTAGTTAAAAAAAAGTATTTTTTTTTTATAAATATATCACTTATTTAGGAACTAGATAGGTGTGGCTTGCACTATATTACGGGTTGGGCTGAAATTTTTGTAATGTAAAAAAGTGTGCTCAAGTGTTGTCAATGTATTTTAAAGAAAAGAAAAAAATTCCACGACTTGACATTATGAAAAGAAAATAAAAAAAAATGATTGACAATCCTGAAAAATCCAAACATATAAGGATAAAATGGTAAAAAAAATAAGTCAACAAAAAGAAGTTTAAAAACAAAGAACCAGCACATCTAGGTGAGGTTGCCAAAACTTGCAAGTGGGATCATGCGAACAAGATAACGCAATAGAAAAATAAATGGTGGGTTGACATGTGACCTGGGACTTAGGATGGGTTGGGTTTAAAAAAAAATTGGGGAGAATTGACCCGGTGTGAAATAATAAAAAACATAGGTTAACCCTTGACTTGGTCAACCCGTGACAAACCTAGTCAAACCTAGGTCAACACTCATTGACTATTTCCTTTTTTATTTTTTCCAGAATGATGTCATTTTTTATTTATAAAAGGGCTAAAAATTAAAAATCAAAACATTGAGGGCCTAACCTTAAATATCATCAAACTTTGAATTGAAATGTAAAATTAAAAAGAAAAATCAAATTAATAAAATAATTCAAAATAGAAAATAAAAATCAAAAGAATAAAGATCAAATTTGAAAAAAAATAAAAAACCAAGATTATGGATCAAAGAATGAGATTGAAAACAAATTAAAATTTGGTAAGAGGGCTAAGAATTAAAATCTGAAACAAAACATTTAAGACCTAAAATTAAATATCATTAAACTTTGAATTAAATGGTAAAATTCACAAAAGAATCCAAATCAAAAATAAAAACCAAGAAAATAAGGACCAAACTTTAAGAAATTAAAAATTAAGATTATGGATCTAAAGATGAAATTGAAAACAAATTGAAATCTGATAAAAAAAAGAGCTAAGAATCAAACTTACAAAACAAAACATTGAGGGCCAAATATGAAATGTTATAAAATAAAAGGATAAAATTGATTTTAATGGCCAGCATGAAACTCGACTGGGAAAAGAGAGAGAAAATAAAAAGAAAAGGAAGAGACACCCCACATGAAAAAGAACGTTGTGAAGCTTCAAACGCTATAATGAAAGCTAGCATTCTTCCATTGAACACTGGCTCACGTGGCACTCAAAGAGCATGAAGTTGCTTGCATTGCATATACCATTAATTTTTTTAAAATATATTTTTAAAATAAAAAAAAAGATTGAATCATCCTTAATCCAACTTTATAATAATAGAAAAACCTATAGAAAATGACAAAAACACTATTCAACATAAAGCTTAGAAAATTCGATTTTAGAAGCAATTTAGTCATTTCAATTAAAAAAATATAAAAAAATAAAAAATACCCCTTAAAAATTTAAATGAAAATAACTTTTAAAGATAATTTAGTAGTTTTAGTGATCATAAAAATATGAGATTACTCTAATAACCCTTATAAATTTGACAATCACATTTAAACTCTTATATAAAAAAATTCAAATTACCCTTCTAGCAAAAAGATAAAATGATAAATTTACTTTGCAAAGAACACTAAATTGTAAGTGTACAGAGTGAAGAACTGAGATATTTTACCTTTTGATATCATAGTGTGAAAGTTTATTCGAAAATAAAACAAAAAGAAGCAAAAAACAAGAAGCAAAAATTTTTCAGAGAGGAGAGTAATCAGTGCAACTGTAAGCTCCTCCTCACCTCCAACAATGTTCTGTCATGCTCGATCTCATCTCCGCCGCCCCAACATCAAACTAACCACCACTCTCCTCCGTACTCTAACCACCGTCGGCGCCGCCGCCTATCCTGAGATCCCACTCCTCCAAGAATCTACCTCCTACACAGTAACACCCCCAATAAAACCCTGGCCTCAACGTCTCTACCCAAAACGCCTAATCTCCATGATTACCCACCAAGAAAATCTCGACCTTGCCTTCCAAATCTTCGACTACGCTGGAAAATATCACCCTGGTTTCTCCCATACTTACGACACTTACCACTCCATCATCGACAAGCTCTCTCGTGCTCGCGCCTTTGATGGGGTAGAATCTCTACTCTCTCAACTGTCACGTAACTCCTCTCACATCAAATGCGGCGACGATGTTTTTATCTCTGTAATTCGCAATTATGGCCTTGCAGGTAGGCCTAGATTAGCCCTCAAAACATTTACGCGAATCAAAGAAGAATTCAGTATGCAGCCTTCTGTGAAATTATTGAATACTTTATTGAATGTTTTTGTGCAGAATAAAAGGTATGATTTAGTGGGTTCTACGTTGAAAAATTGTAAAGATAAATATGGGGTTTTGCCTAATGTGTTTAGTTTTAATATTTTGATTAAGGCTCTGTGTAAAAAGAATGACGTAGAAAATGCTCTTAAGGTGTTCGATGAAATGCCCACGATGGGAATGATTCCAAATCTGGTGACTTATACGACAATTTTAGGTGGGTTTGTTTCACGGGGCGATTTGGTTAATGCTGAGAAGGTTTTTAGTGAGATTTCGGATAAAGGGTGGTTGCCGGATGCGACTACTTATACAGTTTTGATGGTTGGGTATTGTAAACAAGGGAGGTTGAGTGATGCTATTAAGGTAATGGATAATATGGAGTATAACGGGGTGGAGCCGAATGAGGTTACTTATGGGGTTATGATTGATGCTTATTGTAAAGAGAAAAAATCTGGTGAAGCTCGTAACTTGATTGATGATATGCTTGATAAGAAGTTTTTGCCAAGTTCGACCCTTTGTTGTAAGGTTATTGATGTGTTATGTGAGGACGGGAAGGTGGAGAATGCTTGTCATTTGTGGAAGAGGATGTTAGAGAAGAATTGTTTGCCAGATAATGCAATAATGAGCACACTTATACATTGGCTTTGTAAGGAGGGGAAAGTGTGGGAAGCCAGGAAATTGTTTGATGAGTTTGAGCAAGGTACGATTCCAAGTCTTATGACATATAATACTCTCATTGCAGGGATGTGTGAGAGAGGGGAGTTGAATGAGGCAGGCAGGTTGTGGGATGATATGGTGGAGAAGCGTTGCAGGCCCAATGCTTTTACATATAATATGTTGATTAAGGGTTTCATGAAGGCTGGGGTTGTGAAGGAGGGAGTTAGGATTCTTGAAGAGATGTTGGATAATGGGTGCTTGCCTAACAAGTCAACATACACATTATTGATTGAGGGGTTACAGGAATCGGGAATGGAAGGAGATGTGGATAAGGTTATGTCTATGGCCATGGCAAGCAGAGAAGTAGATGCTGATTCTTGGGATCTCTTCTTGCACAAGATTGTTGGTAATCTGGATTGTGGGACTGGTGCTCTTGATAGATTGTTAATGGAAAGTGCTACATAGAGATCCATTCATTGGGCTTCATACAGTAATGGACGAAGTGGTATTTGATTATTCGAGGGCACTGACTGCAGAAGCTCCCAGTAATTTATAGAGTTGCTAACGTTCACTTAGCAGGTGCTCTCTCTGTCTTGGTTTGGATGTCACTGTTAAGAGAGACTGAAAAGCTCTGTGAAGCAGCAAGAGGAGCATATTGTAGGATTTTATGTTCAAACTGGCCTCAATTGCTGAACTACAGCAGATAACTGAGGAATTTTTAGCACTATTAGTTTTAATAGACCGTTGGTAGTTTTCAAGATAATGCTTGCATTGGTGAATGAGCTGCCATGCCCAAAACACATGAGCTGCAGTTAGTTAATACGTTATGCAAAATTTGTTGCTTATGTAGTCTGAAAATTCTATCCAAGGGTAGGGCATTGGTATTCTTAAAGCTTTGAAAGAAGAGGTGCGCAATGTGAGGACCTGGTTTCTCTCTCTCACACACACACAAAGAACCACAGAGGAAGCATCTGCTAGGTCTGAGTGCGAGCTCAGAGATACTGAATAAGGTAATTACTTTCTCTTTCTCTGTCTCTCTCCATCACTGATTGATGTTCTCATGTATTACTATGGGGTGAGTAATGTAATGTATTCTTCTCCTTGTATTTAAATTTTATTTTTTGTTTACCAGGGTGCCAGTAAGTTTTAGTATTACCCCCCTCTTTCTCTCTGTTTTTGGTTTTTTTAATAATAATTCATTCTCTTGCAACAGTGATTTTGATTTGAATAATTTGGTTGATACCACCATAATTTAAACGTCCTTTTGCTATGGATGAAGCTTTTCAATGTTATGTTTATTGGTAAAAGAGAAAAGTTGAATTCTTTCAACTATTAATACCTAATTTGGCGCATTAGAAGGCCTAGCCTCAGAATTTTAATTGTTACTTCAAATGTTGGTCGCTTTTTTGCTTATCTTTTTCTCTTAGCAACTAATGCTTGTAAATTTGATTTTAACTGACTGACTTCTTTCAATTTAAGCCCATAATTTGTAGCCTCTTTTATGTTAAAAGGATGAAACTTTCAACCATGTTTGTCTATTGTTTTCTCCTTTCGTCTGCTATTACTGGCAAACTATGTGGCCTACTTGCTGGAACTGTAAAATTCTATGAAACCTTAAATCTGGACTGTTGTGTGTAACAGGGACTTGGCTTAAGTGTCAAATTGTGGGGGCAGTGCCTTGTTAGAAATCATGGAATACAGACATGCATAACAGCCTGCTTCTGAGAAGAACATCTCTTTTTTATTTTTATTTTTTGTGTAGCATGTCAATGGAGGAAAAATATAAGGATCAAATCTAGCTAAACATATGGTAGCAATATTGAGAGAACATAACTGATTTTTCTCATAACAAAACAATGAATCTCTGTTGGAAGATCGTTTCAGCTATTGGCTATAATCTTAAGATGGTCAGTCATTATAAAACTGTTGGCAATGAATTCTTCTTCTTCTTCTATTTATTTTCCTTCTTGCGTGTGTGATAAGGATGGAAGATTACAATCGGTGTTGTGGCTGAATATATTCAGTTCTCTTCCACTTTATTCGTTGTAAATTAACTTATGTTCTAAATGATTGAGCTTGGCTGTATATTGGTGGTTCATTTGTGAATATTGAAGATGGAGTGCAAGGAATATTTTATAGAGAAGACTAGAGCTTGATGTCTCTGTAATCTTCCCGTGAAGCTATTACTGATTAGCTTAGGCCATCTGTCAGTTCTTGATCTCCTCACTTTCCAGGCAGTTTGTAAGTGTGGCATTCTTCATTCTTGAAATTTCCCGTGTTAACATTGCAAAACCAAGCACATAAAAGGCTCCCATGGTTTCTGATTCTGAGCACCCAGCAACCGAAAAGAACATGTGCCAATCCTTCAGTCACTAGACCTTTGCTGTTTACAACATGCAAGTTAGGAGACTTGTCTACGAGGCATGTTCATAGTCATACTACTGGTATACAAGAACTACATGGAACATGAATCCTTACGTCCATGTATGGGTGACTTCCCAATTCTCGTTCTTCTTTGATCTGTTTTCTACAGCAAAAGTTGACCTTCTCTTCATGGATGTATCTGAATTATGCTCTCCTGTATTTGACATTTCGGCACCGCCTACGTCATTGGTTTGCATGTTGTTTCTTATATGCTGCAACGTTTCTAATGAGAAGTTTCGGGTTTGTTTATGTAGCCGTAGAAAACCTGCATTGACCACAGGAGTCTATGGGGAGAAAATCGATGGGGAATTTTATGGTCCAGGTGCTGTTGTTAATGCTTTATTCGTCAATGGATGATGGTCTTGTTTTAATCAGATGGATGATTCCAGCACTTTTGATGTTGTGAGTAGAAGTTGGAAGCTCTTGGATCCACCAAAGGCCAGAAGAAATGATACGTATGGAAATGCCAAAACAGTGTCATAAGTGATCAAGAATGGTAGCCAAGTGTTTATGCTTGTTCATAATGCTACTTGGTATGTAATTGCGTCAAGGGATCCTCAAAAAATTTGGATGCATGATGTAGCGTGTGTGATACTGTGATTCAGATGGTTTGAACACATTTTTTTTCAGAAATGCGTTCTTTCCTAGTTATGTACTTATCTTTTAATGTTTATATTTCTAGAAAAAACATAAAAATGAAATAAATTGAAAAAGAATTTGAAAAAGGATTGAATATATGGTTTCTGATAAAAAGGGAGCTAATAGATAGTTCTTGTTAAACTCTAGTAACTTGTTTGTAATTAAATCTTTTCCGAGTTAGAGACATGAATAGTGCTTGGAATTTGCAACGATAGGCGATAGGCAATAGCATCCTTTCTCTTCCCTTCCAAAAAGAAAAAAAATGTTGATGACCAGTTACTTTCCTTGTAAGTAGAAGCAGAATCACGCGACACCCATTACCAAACACCAAAAACCCCCCGCTATCTTATAGCTTCTATAAACTTTCGCGGTCGTCTAACACGCCAAAATCGGCCAACTAGACTATGCTCCCTACTGTTCGATAAAATGCCTGAACGAACTATAGCTTCATGAAACGCCGTGATTTTAATGGGGCAAGTTGAACTAGTTATTTTCCTTACTTTCGCTAAAGCACCGTTATAATATTGTTCTCGGTGAGGCCACTTTTAGTATTGTTTTTGTTTGTTTTTTTATGCAAATTGTTTGTTAAACGAGGACGCTGAGTTGTTTTTTTGGTGAATTACATGATGGAATGGGTTATTGTGGGGTATGATGCATGTGGGTTATTGAACGGTGCTCATCTCGAGGCATACAAAGATGAGGACGGTTGAGGAAAAGGCTCTGACATTGTTTAAATGGATGAGGAAGAGTGGAAAGGTGATGCCCAATGAGTATAATTTAGATTGTGTTTTAAGGTTAAAGCTTGGTGCTCATGGGATGGCCGTTCATGGGATTTTTACAAAATTTGGTTTGGAATGTGATCAATGAGCTGGTGCTGCTTTGATTGAGTTGTATTGTGATTGCGAGATATCGGCAATGCCAAGAGATTTTATAATGAAAGGATTAGCCCATGTTCAAGTGCTTCGAATTTGCTTATGTGGGGGATTGAAGATGCGGAGTTGATATTTAACAAATTGAACGAGAAAAATTCAGTTGTGTAATTTGATGGTTGAAGGATAAGAATGAGTAGCTGAGTTAAGGATCGAAGAGATTGTTTGAGACAATGCCTCACAAAGCTATATTTCCTTTGAATATTATGATTTCTGTGTATTCAAAGAATGGTGAAATTGACAAGGTTTTGATGCTTTTCAAGAATCCAAAGGCGAAAGAAATCCTGTCACTTGGAACTCAATGATGTAAGGTTACATTTAAAATGACTGGCTCGAAGAAGCCTTGAAACTATATGAGACCATGAGCTGATTGTTAATAGACTTCACAAGATCAACATTTTCTGTTCTATTTTCATGATTGATCATGCCATGGATCATTTCAACTAGGGCAGATGCTTCCTGCCATCTTGAGCATAACGCCATTTGTATCAAATGTTGATGGTGGAGCTTTTCTTGTTGATATGTATTCCATATGTGGGGGCATATTTGATGCTCAGAAATCTCACTCTTGGCCCGTTGTGGCTGTTTGGACAGCTCTTATTAATGGATATGCACGTCTGGACTTGGCTCTGAAGCCATTATGCTGTTTATGCACATGTTAGAGCTAAAGGTGGTCCCTAATGGAGCTACGTTTGCTGGGAATTTTTTCTTCCTATGGTCGTGCTACCCTAGTCAAGGAAGGGATGGGATTCTGCTACACAATGGATGAATATTATGGAGCAACTCCATCTTTAGAACATTAAGCATGCGAGGTGGATCTTCTGGATCGAGCAGGGGAACTACTAGAAGCAATTCCAATTCAAGTAGATATTGTCTTTTGGACAGCTTTTCTCAATGCTTGTTGGTTTTGGAAAGTAATGGAAGCGGGTGATAGGGTGGCCAAGCTTTTGTTCAGTTCGGATACCAAGCCAAACTCAGCTAATGTCATTTTGTCTAACGTATATATATATATATATATATATATGCAGCATGGGGAAAGTGGGGAGAGAAGCTGCATGTGAGAAATGGATTGAGAGACTTGGAAGTGAAAAAGGATCCTGGGTGTCATTGTATTATGCTGAACTCTGGACTTAATGAGTTCTCAGCAGAAGATAGAACACATCCACATTGCACTATAATTTATAACACTTCGGAACAACTTACAGCAAATCTAATATTCTTTTCTCATTTAACTGTTTTTCTCTTTCAATGACAGATGATTATTGTTTTAGAGAATCAGATCAATGGTTAAGCTTATTTTACTGGTTGTTTAATTTATGTTTCTCTCTACTAATTAACAAGTATAAATGATGCGAATGATATAAAAGAAATAGCTGCTCAACAGATCACTTTCCTAGCTTATTCTAGTGGTATGATCTAAATTTAAGCTTTATATTGCTCATTGAAAATTATTCCACTGTTCATATTCATGTGAAAAGAGCAAGTTATTTCTGTCATGTAGTCTGCTATAATGTGTTCTTTATTAAAGCTGTTGTACTATAATTTGGATGCACTTCAGATGCTGCGTTTTTCGTTTCCTTAACCACATTTATGTTTTCGAGGTTGATCTGTTGCAGTAATTGTTCCACTTGAGTGGTCACTTTTCAGAATCTTTTTTTGGTTCTGTTTATTTTTTCACCTATGATCATGCTGGAATTCATTCCCTGTAATTGCCGCCAATGGTTGGCTTCTCATCACGAATGTTATTGTTCCAAATTTCAGCATTGAATTTCTGTCTTCGTTTTCATGGTTGTGATTCATCAGGATATTGGACAATGAAAGCTGGCTGGCACTTCTCAAGCCTGTGGATTCTCAGAATATATCCTGTGTCAGAACAACGCTTCATGCACATTAGAGCAGGTCTGGTTATTCTGCTCATGCTAATAATAATAATAGTAGTAGTAATAATAATATTATTGATTTATTGTCACTTTTGCATTTTTGAAAATTGATAGTTGAACTATATAAAAGACATTTAAATAATTTTAAAACTCCAAGTTGAGGTAGACCCGTGAAGTCTGATTTTAATTAGATTTTAATTTAAATAGATTCTGATATTAACCTTATCAAATCAGGATGACTTATAGATTGATCTGCGACCTATTTGATATGGTAAAATTAGACTTAAACCTAATATGAAAAAATCAAGAGATTTAAATAAAAAACTCAAAAGATATCATTTTAGATCAAAATAATAAAGCCGATAACCCAATAGGTTGGCCCGTGATCCAATGACCCTTACCTTTCCTTATGTCGGACCTGTGATCCAATGACCCTTACCCTTTTTCGTTTCGGACCTCGGAATGGGTCTCACACATATGGTTCTCTCTTTTATAGATGTGTTGAAGCTGATGCCTCTCTTTTCTTCAGCACACACCTATTAAAGATGTTTCTAAGTTGACCTTGTTTGGCCACTTTTTACCTTTTGCTAGTGAGGACATGAACACAAATCATTCCTTTTAGTTTCCCCAAAGATACAAGTAGTTATTTATGTCTTTTAGATGGCCTTTTTGGTAATCATTGGAAGGGCATTGTTCTGGTATATGCTGAATAGAAAAGGTGGACGTCACGAGTGATTAACATGTGGGTTTTCAACTCAGGTGAAGGCTGACCTGGGAAGAAAGGAAAATACTAAAGGTTTTGGTTAACTATCTAATTAATGTGCCTGATATTTTGTTAAAGTTGAATTCTACATTATTTTACTACCGTTTCCTTTCTCCTCAAGGTGTGCATTGATGTTTAGGAATTCTTGCAGATGCAGGGAGCTGATAAAATATTTCAGTTGGGATTTTCCACAGCATCTAAAATTATGAATGAATCTAGTCTGTTGCATGTGCAGGCGCGATTTTCCTTGATGATCTCATTTGACAATGTTGCTCCTGTATTTGCACTCATTTGGGGAAAATAACAGTTGATTATAGTGGTACATCAGATACATTTAGGCTTGACATGAGAAGCTACCATCCTTCATTTTAAGTTTTTAATTTCATGGTAATATTTTATTGATTTGACAACATTAGTTAATTTTATATAATCATAAACATCCGTCACTACAAGAGCTCCTCTTCGAAACTTCAGCTGCTTACTGCCTCTCTGAAGTTCAGGAAAATTGATCACAGTGAAATATAGATTACCCTGTCACAAACAAGAAAATATGTTAAAATTTTGTTTGCGCGCGCGCGCTCGCATGGAGATCATACTTTGTTAGGAATGTAAATTAATTTTAGAGATTTAACAGAGGATATGTACACAAAACAAATGTCTTTCTCTTACGTGATTTTGTTAACTCTTGTCATTAGTACTGTCATTAATCACTAGCTGCAACTGTTTGGATTTCTCTTCATTCCTTTCTAGATCCCATTTTTCTGGTTCTTCCATGATCCCTGTTTTTCTGTACTTGCAGTACAGTATTAGTTGAAGAAATCCCAAGGGGCTACCAACAAGATTTGGGGCCTGCCAAAATTCAAGAATTTAGGTTAAAAGAAAACCCAAGAGTGCATGAACCGCAAAAGTTCTTGTTATAACCAATTAAAGATTGAATAATTGTACAAACCGCGAGAAAGAGATCATGGCTCAGTAGTCCATAGGCCATCCAAAAAGAACTTGCCAGGAAGGAGAAAAACGATAGGTAGAATGGCATGTATTCTACGCTCTGTGTCATTATCACCTTTTTCTGCAATTATTTATTTAGATAATTTATTAGAAGGAAAGCTTGAGCAAATAGTTGCTTCACCGAAAGGCCTGAGGGAGACAGAGAACTTAGATATTGAATGTGTATATGTTATGCTAGACATGCTAGGATGCTAAATTTATTTCACATATTTGTTTATGTTTTAATGGTTCTTTAGCTTTCAACTTTGGCTGTATATGGTGAGGTAAAAAGAGATGAAGATGGCTCACCACAACCACTAGCGGAGAACCATACATTGCCACAGAGGCCACAAGAGCAACACTCCCAACAAATATCTTGCGATGGTGGTGATCATGTAAAGCAAAAGCTGAGATAGCTGCCGTGATGCAGAAAACTAGGATAACAGGTATCACTGTGATTGCAACCTTTATCTGCACACCAATGGCTATTAATTGTAAATACACATAGCGATTCATATGCATACATCCATGCATTTATATAGCCAACGAGTTGTGTTACTTTGTGTTCTGGCTGAAAGGCAGCAAGGAATAAAAACGTACTTTGAAATACACAAACGTATGTGTAAACTTGAGTTGTTAGTCTACGGTGTGCATGCTAGCATTGATAATTCAAGCATGCAAGGAAAAACATTTCTGCAATAATTTGACAGATAAAGTTCAAATAACTTGCCTTTCCTCTGGCTGAAGTGAACCAAAAATATATGAAAATGAAGGAAAACTCGAGAAGAATCCCTAAACCATTGATGGTGACCACAGGGAAGTTTTCCCATCTGTAGCTTACGACAGGCAACCCATACCAAGTGTAAAGGAGACAGTTTAGCAGTGCAATGATGTAAGGAACACATGAGAACTCTTCAGTGCTTTTCTTCCTTATGATCCTATAGAAAGTTAATCTGGAGACATAAAAAAATTAAGACTTTGAGTTCCATTTTCAAATCTTTTAAAATGATAAACTAATATTTTGTTTACAAGTATCAGAGTCTTGGCATTACATAGGTGCTGAAAAAAGCAACATGGAAGCTGCATTCCCTGCAATAAAATCATGAAGATTTGATATATTAGTTTACTTGATCAGTAGAATAGTTATATTTAATGCTAGATAGCTTTACTTGAGTAGAATAGTTATATTTAATGCTAGATAGCTTTACTTGAGTAGAATAGTTATATTTAATGCTAGATAGCCGATACAGGGAAAGAAAAAACAGAGAAGAAAGTTATACCCATGACTCCTACTGCTAGGCGCAGCGTATCTCCCATGTTATTCTCTCTGCAACGATGGTCCTAAGTTGAAAGAACGGTCCCAACAAGAAGACTCTCGAAATTACTAGCTATGAATGTCATGTGAACTGTTTAACAACGGGAATATAAATAAGGGGGGGACATGTATAAAGAGAATATAGTGCTGTCGACGTTTTCATGGAACCTGTGGACTGCTTTATCTTAATTTGTGGATGGAAAGAGCTTGCTTAATGTTGAATTTTTTTTTTATAATCTTTAATGGGAAATTGTCATAAAATCTGGTTGGGTTTTGAGAATAAGATTAGAGGAACAAAGACAAGGAATTCTTTGCTGTTGCCTGTTGCAAGTGGAAGATGCCATGGCACTTCCACTATCCACTTGCTAGAAATCCCTTATGTGATGTTTGGCTAATCAATCAACATGCAGTACGTTTATTAAATGTTTTTTTTTCCCCTTTGTGCCTGGCAACATTTTCGAAGGTAAATGTATATGACGATATGCACTTTCATTTTTCGTGTAGAAAAAAGAAAACAACCTGTGCGCACCCCTTACACAGACACAGACACAAACGACACAGACACGTACATAAACCGTGTTCTCATCAGTGAATCAGGACATTTATGCTTCTTTATGTTCGTGTCACCATCAGAGAACTTGTCGAGGGTGATCATGTTTCTAGGGATACTGCTAAGAGATCGAATTAGAAAAGATAGAAAGTTTGTTAAAAGATCACCCATAGTCGAGGAGCTGTCCATACGTTCTTACCTCATTAGCATACCTGTGCTGTGTTAGAGTGCATCATGAAACGATCTGCAGTTTTTTTTTAATCTCTTTGTACAGGTATCCCATTCGAAAGATATGGTTTGTGCATGCCTGTATTAATATATCATTTGTTGAGAGAGAGCTGTGCCACTTTCCTACTATGAGATTTGAGGCATTACTGTTGATTATGATCATAATGAAAGCAACATGCATGATTACTTTCTAAGTTTTGGAAAACAATGCTTTCACTTCTTAAGACCTGAAACTTCATCATCAACTGTAAATGTTAAATTTTCCAGTTTTTCATTTGTGCCACTGCTGCTTTATGTATTTTTTTTACTCATGATTTTTATTTTTATTTTTTATTGAAAAATAAATATATTTTTTTTCAAAAATTCTAACGAGTAAATTATAATTTAGTTGTTGTATGTTCTGTGTTTTTTAAGTTAGTTCTTTTGATTGACTATAGTTGACTGTTATTTTTATTTTTATTTTTCTTTTGTAATTGTCTAAATTATTCTTTTGAAATGCATTTTTGTTGTTGTTTATAATAAGTGAGATTGGAAAATATGACCTGACATGAAGGGTAATTTAAGGAAAACAATTAAATTGCCATGTCACACTAAAGGAGGATTGAGTTACAAACAAATTGATGTAGGATATTTGTTTTTTAGATATTTTTATTTTTTTTATTTAGCTTAGAAAATCAAATATTGTACCTAGTAATTTTATTTTTTCTATTTGGTTTTGGAATTAATCTCTATAATAACTCATTAATTATTTATTGAGATTTTTTTAGGTAGACCTATGGTTACTATAAATATAGTTATTTAACTTGTATTTCAACAAACTTTGATATTTTGTTTTAAAAAAAATTAATAAAGAAATAGTTCTCTTTCTCTTTCATGTGGAATTATCTACATTGTCTAACGTTTTTGTCTTCAGCTCTTTTCATCTTAATTCTGCCTTTTTTTTTTTTTTTTTTTTTGTCTTTGCTTTCTTCTTGTTATGTTTAGATGCCTCCATTGCTATTAGAACTTAATAATTATTGATGATTAGTTACTTGTTGTATGCTGTTAAATAATCATGGCTGATAAAAATCACAGAATAAAATATGCTCATACTAGAGAAGATGACGAGGTTTTTCCTAAAAAACAATATCCATAAACTATTAATAGAAGACATGTAGAATTACTCCAATTAGTGAGAAACCTAAGGGATCGTGAGGTGAGTGATGATCACGAATTCACAAATACTTTTTAAAATCCCTTTTAGAGGTGAGAGGTACAGAAAAAATAATCTCTTAATCAAGATGAGTATGACGAAGATTTCAGATTTCAGATAAAATTATCTGAGATAAGTGTTTTTCAATAGATGTGGTAGACGTTTATTTGGTTTGGAGTTTTAGATTGTATTTTAATAGATTTTGGAATTTTTTATAATTAATGAAGAGAATATTCTCTTTCTCTTATGTGAGAGGCTATCTACGGGTTAGGAAATAAAAAATATGCTTCGAAGACTTTCGACTCAAGCCCTTTTCATTCAAATTCTTTGTTTTTTTCTTATCATGTTCGGCTATATCACAAATGCAAAGAGTACAGGGATATCATTACCGACGTTTTTAAACTAAAAAAAAATTAAATTATTATTTAGCTAAAAACATTGGATTTCAAAAATAGTTTACTCAATTCTGATAGGGCTCCCCCCACATCAATTCTTGGAGAATATCGGCATGTATGAACTTACAAGAACCGTAATATTTTCAAAAATGTTCTGCATCCACATCTTTAATTCTGGCCGGAATATTTAAAGCTATTTTATTCCAATACTCTTATAGCAATGGTTCTTAGAACAAGAGAAGAATTTTAATTGGCATCAAACCATGCATTTTTTTTAGTGAAATGCATTTTAAGTGGTTGCTTTTAATAAAAATAAAATAAAATATATTCTAATTCTAAAAAAAAAACTATTCCAAAGCCGCCCTTAAACATAGTTGGCCATTGATCTTTAAGATTCAGCAGGAAATGAGTTGATGAGAAGATACATTTGAAGTCATCCTCTCCTATCAAGCAACATTTTATATTTTATATGATAAAGGGATAGACTATTTTGCTATGATGGTGATCTCGGCACCCTTTTGGCTGTCTTCCATTTTTATTCTTTCTTGGCCTCCAACACTTCATTAAAATTCTTTATCCTCCAACACTGGGGTTTCTGATGCCTTGTTTTGTCATATGGTTCTGGTTCTTGAATGTTCTACAGAGTCCACAATCTAGCTTCACATCACAGTCAGCATAACACTCACTCGTTGCTGTTAACTGCTTTTTACATCCGCTTATTTGAAATTATACTCTCGAAGTCCGATTTTTGGACAGTAAATAGGTCAATTTCTTAAAAGTTTGGAGGATAATTTCAATCGCCATTTATTGGTCATCCATACAACTTACATAAGTTCTTTTCAGGGCACACTGTGCTGGGATTACGAATATATTCTCTGTACAGAGATGACTCGCTTGCACCATTTTACTTGTCATGTCAAGCACACTGAACCTTAGATATAGATGCTTGAAAATGGCTATTGATAAATCTGCACGAGTTATAAGAAGAATCAGAAGTCTGGTGAATGCTATGGCCAACAATATGGTTTCAAGTTAAATGAATCGAAGATGAATGTTTGGTCATTGTCAATGCTAGGAGATGAAAATTACATAGACTATTCTAATCTTATCTGCTTTTTCATGAAACGTTTTATTCACATTATTCCACAAAAATCTCCCCTCTCTGGAAAGGGAACTCGGAGCAGAGTTGAAGCTGATGGAAAGAAGAGAGAAATAGTGGACTCTGAAGGACTCAATTGGACTGGTAATGAAAAAAGTTCATTCCTTTTTTTTATCACTCGACTTTAATTTTTTGATTTGATTCTTTCATATTGAATTTATTTGGGATTTAACTTGGTGATTTTGATTTGATTGCCTGTATATGAGAGTCTCCCGATGTCAAGCAAACTTTTTCACATGCGATTGATTAATGCTATTAATGATAATAGGTCTGGAGCTACACTTTAGTTCTTTTTAATTAATATGAAGATAAATCTCTCTTCCAGTCTTGGATAAATAAGCTAAATTAATACATTAATGAGAAATTTATTTTCCAGATCCTCTCATTGTACTTGAATCTTAAGATTTCGCTATTTATTTGCTGCACCGGATGACAAATGTGCGATGCAAGATTTTTTATCTTTATTTTAATACCACTACCAGTGCAGCAATTACTGTATATTTTCCAGTTTACCATGTAAAGTAGTGGAACTACATAATAGAATAGAACCAGTTTACGCAATCTGCCTGCCATGGAACCTGGGAAAAGACTTGTGGAGGATAAATTACACAAAGTATTCCAATCACAGTGGGCAAGCAAAATCATATTTTTTAAGCCCAAGAAAAGATGTTGCTAAGGTGTAGTCTGATGTTGAGAAGCATTAGAGAAAAATAATGCTTTGCAGCTTTCATGTGGATACATGTAGGCGCATGAGTGAAAGACCTATTGTGGGTTAGGTGTGGGATAGCATAGGCCAAAAATCAAATCTTTCAGGGCCTGGTAGTGCGTATATATAATATGGAAAAACCACATGAAAACAGCTGCTTGTTTCGATTTCTTAAAATCCATCGATCCATGGTAGATTCAGGCTTTTTATTTAGATTTGGAAAAAAAAATCTTAATAACTCGGCTCATCTACTAGTTCTGGATTAATATCAAAGACATGATACGTAAGGGACTTTGTCAAAGCTGACGGTTTGAACTAGAGAGTAAATCCTGAATCTACCATGGATGGATTTAAAAAACAGTTAACATCTTGTAAAGCTTGAACGTGGTACCTCTATCTGATAAAAATTATGCACTTCGATCTATTTTATCTTTTATTGCTTGTACTTAATTTGCGATGATGTTGAGACTTCCCCTTGATATTATAGGTCAAGGTTTATATATGATGATGATGTCGAGGATTATATTTTAAATAATTAGCGCGTGCGCACACACGAGCTTAATTTTTTTGGGTATTATAAAGTGTAGTAGCATCCAGTTGTTTTTCAAAGTTTTTTTTACTTAGAAATGCATTAAAATAATATTTTTTATTTTTTACAAATTATGTTTAATATCAACACATAAAAACTATCTAAAAGCATAAAAAATAATTTTAAACAATTTTTTATTTTATTTTGACCAACCTCTATTTGGAAAGCAATACAAAACATGGGCTTGGTTGAGTCTATAGATATTGGATTATCACCCTATCATTAATCATTTTTTAGAAAAAAAAAGATCCAGATAAAAACAAAAAACATCCATCACTTTATATATAGCAAAATGTGCATATTTTATATATATAAAAAATAATATTCAATAACCTAACTAATGACCAATTAACTGGCTGAACCAATCTGATATCATCATCTCATCATTTTAATTTAAAGAGATAAGTGTAGTAAACTGGCACACTGCTATACCACTACAAAGATGAGAATACAAATTTGATTTCTATATAGGAAGTGTACTTGTTGGGAGGGGCAACTACAAACCCCGAACGAGACTAGTCTCACCTTTTAAAAGGGTATAAGGATACCCAGCTAAGAAAAAAAAAAGAAATTAGCTTATTATGAGCTTAGTTATGTAAGACAATATGAATTAATATACATGAGGTGACTATATTTTATTTTTCATATTATTATTCGGGTTTCTCGTAAAATTAAGGTCAGAGAAAAAAGAAATTTATGATGAAGCCATCATTTTCAATTGAGATAATAAATTTGCAGAAGCTAGCCTAAGAATTGCCTGATGAAAAAAAAAAAAAAAACCCACATTTAAAAGTTTCACAAACTTTGTTTTTTTGCTAATGATGAAGTGGGTTAATGTCCTAAACTCATAATTTCTCTCTTTCTATGAAAGGTGTTCTATATAACCATATGGATAAGCTAGAATATTAAACTTGTTTAGTGATGTGGCCAACCACAGCTCACAATCAATAAGCTAACATTTGCTTTATGTCAATTTCTAACCTTCGATGAGATGGCCTTGTCCAGGACTTGTTGTTTGTCCATGAAGATCAAGCACTAAACCTAGCACAATTGTAGGATTTCAATAATGCCTAGAAAAGACAGTAGATGAGACAAATATTTGGAGAATGTTATCGATCCTTATCTAACCTACTAGCTCGTCAAAAAATCCAAGGCATGAAAGTTAAATACGGTAGATTGAGACTCTAAAGTCATTTTTCACCTAATCTGTTTAATATTTTACTGCAGTTGACCAGATGGTGAAGAAAGAATTCTCCTTTCAGTTTGAATCCTTTCTTTCTGAGCTGGTGAGTTCAACTCGCTGAATTGAGAAAAGGTGTGTTTTCAGAAGGCAACGATTGCCAAGAATTTATGTTGCTCTTGGATTTTCTATCAAACACGATAATATATAGGTAGAGGATTTTGGCCATGGAGGAAAAATTAAATAATCAACATTCGTAAATAATTTACCACATTAGAATTAAGTACTGGCCGGATAACAAAAAAAAATCGAAAAGTAAAAAAGAAAAACTATGCATGAGCATAAAAGAAAATGATGTAAAAAAGAAATGATAGATAGTAAAAAAGAAAATTTATAATAATGAGTTTTGTCAAAATATATATATATATATATATATATATATATATATATATATATATATATATATATTGCAGCTCCAATCATTGGGTTAGTAATGAACAGTTAGTCGATAAGGAGAATTCTTATAGTAATGATAGATTAAGGTAGTTTTTGGTGTTACAGTCTAATTGTATTTTTAAAAACAAAATTAACTTTAATTATTTGCCAGAATTTAAACACAATAAAAAAATTATATCTAAAATTTAGGTTGTTTTTGTCGGATTACATATTTCATATATCCAAGCTATTTTGCAAACTTTTTTCTTATTTATCTAGAATATAATTGAATCACAACACTTTACGTGTCAGTTTTTGTATGGACAATTGAAGACCTAAATCATGCGGAATCTGGTTTGACCATGACAAGTGAATTTAGGGTACTTTGACAGTAACAAAAATGACAAACAGTGATATTCATATAAGTAGTATTGTTAGAATCCATCCAAAGATTGAACAAGTGAAGGGTTTGGCTGTTAGCCACAGGTTCAACCATCTATTCATCAATTTCATTGTCAAGTCAAATCCATCATTATATTTTTATTCTTACATATAATTGATTTATTCTTAAATAAATAAAATAATTTTATGAAAAAAATAAAAGATGACCGGTTCATCAACCCAACCAATTGACTCGTCCAACCGATCACTGGGTTAATCAGTTTTCAGAGTCAACTGTTCATATTTAACAATGCTTTCTGGTTCAAACCAGATGCAGACTTGGACAAAAACCCAATGGCTCTGTTCATATTATTATTATGATAATGTTTCTGTACTAACTTTTTACTAATCCAACCTTTCCATTAAACATAAATACTGCACTACAACAGACCGACCCTAGTCTGGAAATTGTTACCGTTCCTAGTGTACTTTCCGGTGGTGGTTGTGGTTGGATAAACCACTATTCCAAGAAAAGGAAGCCAACCATCCCCACTTTTTCCATGCCCCCAGATTCCCAATATAGCATTATTTTTTAATTGAATTTGCATACTCCTTGGGCCAATACAAGGTTTGGCCTTTTGTAGAGACGTGTACATCAGCTTTATTCTCTCGTCACGGATCTCCACCCTCCATTGTTTTCCAAGGGCATTTGTTGCTTGTAATTAAGAGAAACTACGTTATTAAAACCATGGCACTCGACAGCAGAGCTAGGCTAGGACTTGTGTACAACCAAAATGTTTGTTCGAACCTTCCTTCTTCCTTGAGTTTCAACTAGTTTGAACTTTGAACGTCTGCTTCCAGACAGCTATGCTAGTAACCAAACAGAAAAGGAAAGTGATACATCTTTCCATGCATTTTGTGGGAGCAAGACTATTTGTTTCAAATATTTTATATAGCTGGTGTGATTTCCTAGATAATGTGGGACTAAAGCTATCGCCGGTGCTTTATATACGACCACTCTTATCTATATAACCGTTGCTGGCATATTTATATTTGACCTAGTATGGTATAGTTGTTAAATAATATATTTATTTTGTTTTATTTATTAAGAATAGAATAATATTTTTAACTTAATTTATATATAACTTTTTATATTTAGATTAAATCATGCAATTTTAGAATAAACAAATTAAGGAGAATTATAACCTCCTTCTCATTCATATTCGTATTTATTTTGTGTTAATTAAACTGCTTTAACATGAAAGTTCGACATCTGGTTAAGGGATCAGGACTTCTCTTCACTGCCTTGTATTTGAAGCCATGTAGTTCATCGCTCCAAATATGACGGTTGTAAGAAATCTCCTAAGCTCTTGCCAGTGCCGATCTATATCACTAGGTCCAGGTTAGACCTGGTTTCATGGAACGAGGTTTAATCTCAAAAAAAAACTTTCACGGATCCAACTAGTATTTTGTCTTTCCTTCTGCAATTTGGTATTCAGCTTCTGCAATTTGATATTTGCGTTCAGTTTCTGTAATTATTTTGGTATTTCATCTTCTCTGTTTAGTTTTTGCAATTTGATATTTTGTTTTCCGCTGTTTTTGCATTCTGGTTCTCTATGATTGTTGATTATGGCTACTGAAAGAGATGGTTCGCTTCAGTCTGTGAGTGTGAGGTTGGATGGGAAGAACTATTCATCTTGGAGTTATGTAATGATAAATTTTCTTAAGGGTAAAAAGATATGAAGATATGTCAGTGGAACCTATGTGGTACCTGAAAATACTGAAGAAGGGAATGCTGCTTTGATAGATGCATGGGAAGCAAACAATGCAAAGATTATTACTTGGATTAACAATTCCATTAAGCATTCTATATGTATGCAGTTGGCAAAGTATGAGACAATAAAGGAGGTTTGGGATCATCTGAAAAGGTTATTCACGCAATCAAATTTTACAAAGCAGTATCAATTAGGGAATGATATATGAGCTCTTCATCAAAAGAGTATGAGTATTCAGGAGTTTTATTTTGCTATAACAGATCTCTGGGATCAATTGGCTTTTGCAGAATTGGCAGAACTAAAGGCATGTGGTGCCTATATTGAGCATAGAGAGTAGCAACGATTGGTACAGTTTTTAACAGCATTTTACAATGATTTTGAAGGACTTAGAGGTTCAATTCTGCATCGTTCTCCACTGTCTTATGTTGAATATGTTGTCAGTGAGTTATTGGCTGAAACAATACGTCTTTAATCTTGTTCTAAAAAGGGAATTCTTTCTACTTTGAATCCTTCTGTACCAGCGGTACTCTCTAAGTCATTCTCTAATCATCAGAATAAGCCTTACACAAGGGTTGGCTTCAACAAGTACAATTTCTGTAAGAAAAAAAGATCATTGGAAGGCTCAGTGTCCCAAATCGAGACAACATAATCAATCTTGGAAGCCTGGCAGCCAGTCACAGTCTAATGCTCATAGACCACCTCAGGGTTATAAATCACCACACCATAATACTGTAGCAGTAACTTCATCAAGCTCTATCACCGATCCTAGTACTCGGGCTGCATAATTTCAGAAGTTTCTCTCCTTACAGCCACAAAGCAATGTTCACTTCTCCTTCTGTAGGTCAGTTGCCTTGGACTTTCTCGAAGCCGCACATGAGATCATCAAAAAATATTTTTTCTTGGGTATGTCACATTCTTAATGGATCTTGGATTCTTGAGTTTCACATCATATGTCTCCAGATTCTTCATCTTTTACCTTTATATCCCCTTCGCCCTCCATTCATGTTATGACTACTGATGACACTCCTATGCATTTAACAGGTGTTGGTTCTGTTGTCACACTTCACTTGTCTCTTCCTAATGTTTATCTTATTCTAAAACTCATATTGAATCTTGCTTCTGTTGGTCAATTATGTGATTTTGGTGATTATTTAGTCATGTTTCTGGTTCCTTTTATTGTGTACATGATCTGCAGTCTCAGAAGCTGATTGGAACAGGTCGTAAGGAGAATGAACTATATATTTTAAATGAGTTAAAAGTGTCAGTTGTCACCGCTGCTGCTACTACTATTGATTTGTCTTCTTTTCGTTTGAGTCCTTCATCTTCTAGTTTTTATTTATGGCATTCTCATCTAGGTCATGTTTTGTCTTCTCATTTAAGATTTTTGGCATCCACATGAGCTTTAAGAGATTTGAACACTTGTGATATTTCTGATTGTAGTGGATGTAAACTGGCAAAATTTTTCGCTTTACCTTTTAATCAAAGTATTTCTGTTTCTTTTTTTACCTTTTAATTTGATTCATTCTGATGTATGAAGACCTTCTCCTGTTGCCATAAAAGGAGAGTCTTGATATTATGTTTCATTTATTGATGATCATATTTTAGGTTTTTCTCCTTTTGAAAAATTATATGGGTATGTTCCTGATTATTCCTCCTTTAGAGTTTTTGGTTGTACTTGTTTCGTTCTTTGTCCCATGCAGAACGCAATAAATTGTCCTCTCGATCTGTTATTTGATTCTTTCTTGGTTACGGTGAAGGTAAAAAAGGGTATCGTTGTTTTGATCCAACAACTCAGAAACTTTATGTATCTCGTTATGTTATTTTTCTCGAGCATATACCTTTCTTTTTTATTCCATCTACTACTGATAGCTTGACTAGACCTAATATTATTCGTATAGATCCATTTTCTGAGGATTCTGATAGTTTATCATTTCAAGTTCCTAGTACCTCAAATATCTCTTTCCATGTTCGACTAATTTGTACTCATCATTCTGCAGATACTGACATTTTACTCTCTGGCACGCCTAAAGCTCCATTCTCATTTACAACCCCTCAAGCTTCTTCTGAGATTGTGGATCCACCTCTACATCAAACCACACGCATTCATAAGTCCACAAAACTGCTAGATTTTGCTTATTCTTGTTATTCTTCATCTTTTACTTCCTTTTTAGCTTCTATTCATTGTCTCTCTAAGCCTTTTTTTTTTTCCTATAAAGAGGTAATTCTTGATTCACTTTGGTAGCAAGCTATGGATGAAGAACTTTCTACTTTGCGTAAGATAAATACTTGGGATTTGGTTCCTCTACCTCCTGGTAAGAGTGTTGTTGGTTGTCGTTGGGTATACAAGATCAAGACTAATTCTGATGGGTCTATTGAGCGATACAAAGCTAGGTTGGTTGCAAAGGGATATTCTCAACAATATGGTATGGATTATGAGGATCTTATTATTGTAGCTTCGGTTCATCAACGATATATCTCATAATTTAATGTTAAAAATGCCTTCTTGAATGGAGATCTTCAAGAAGAAGTTTATATGGCGCCTTCTCCTGGTGTTTCACGTGACTCAAGAAAGTGTTATATAATCTCAAACAAGCACCTCATGCTTGGTTTGAGAAATTTTCTGTTGTGATCTCATCTCTTTGATTTGTTTCTAGTAGTCATGACTCTACTCTTTTTATTAAGTGCACTTATACAAGTCGTATCATTTTGTCCTTATATGTTGATGACATGATTATTACTGGTGATGACATTGATGATATCTCAATTTTGAAGACAGAGTTCGCTAGACAGTTTGAAATAAAGAATTTGGATTCTCTTTGATATTTCCTGAGTATTGAGGTAGCTTACTCACCTAGAGGTTACCTTCTTTCTCAGTCAAAATATGTTAAGGATATTTTTGAGCGGGCTAGACTTATTAATAACAAGACTGTAGACACTCTCATTAAAGTTAACACAATGTATTCTTTTTCTGATGGTTTACCATTAACAAATCCTACTTTATATCATACTATTGTTGGGATGTTGGTATACCTCACCATTACTCGTTCAGATATTACATATGTTGTTCATGTTGTTAGTCAGTTTGTTGCTTCTCCTACTACTATTCACTGGGCAGCTGTTCTTTGTATTTTGCGATATCTTCGAGGTAGAGTCTTTCAGAGTCGTTTACTTTCACCCACCTCTTCCTTAGAGTTTTGTGCATACTCTAATGCTAATCATGACAGTAATCTCACAGGTCGCAAATCGGTTACTGGTTTCTGTATCTTTTTAGATGATTCTCTTATTTCTTGGAAGAGCAAGAAACAATCTATTATTTATCAATCCTCAACCGAAGCAGAATATCATGCTATGACATCTATTACTAAAGAGATTATTTGGTTACGTTGGTTACTTGCGGATATGGAAGTTTCACTCTCTCATCCTACTCCTATGTATTGTGACTACCAGAGTTTTATTCAAGTTGCTCACAACTCGGTTTTTCATGAATGAACTAAGTACATTGAGATTGACTATCATCTTACTCATCATCATCTCAAACAGACACCATTACTTTGCTTTTTGTTTCTTCTTCTTTGCAGATTGCAGATTGCAGATTGCAGATTTCTTTACCAAGTCGCATTCTATTTCTAGTTGGCAAACTCTCGATACTTGTAGTTGCCGCATCGTGAGTTTGAGGGGAGATGTTAAATAATACATTTATCTTGTTTTATTTACTAAGGGTAGAATAATATTTTTAACTTAACCTATATATAAGCTCTTTATATATAGGTTAAATCATGCACTTTTAGAATAAACAAATTAATGAGAATTATAGCCTCCTTCTCATTCATGTTCATATTTATTTTGTGTTAATTGAATTGCTTTAACACCGGTAACAACGTCCCTAAAGTGTTAAAAGTTTTGTCATTTTAACCTTGTATTTTAATGCTAGGCATGACAACTCTTACACTTTCAATTCGGACATGTTGGGTCTATTCAGCTGAACATGTTCATTAGATGTCTACTACATGTTGCCATGTATACATAAATAAATGTAAGAAGGAACCAGGATGGCCACAGATTGAGAGTGTTAGGATTGGTATGCCTAAAGTTGTTGTATAGTTATGGGGTAAATTGAACAAAATCTTAAACTTGGAGGACCGTGTAAATGTAATTTACCTAAGACATGTATGATGTCCTTGGCTAGTTGTTGTTGAGGATATATCCCATAATCCTCTCATGGCAATCCATGATTCTCATTTAGTTGATCCTTAATTGTATTCTATTCCGATCCCAGCTTCACGTATGCTCAAATCCCACACTCAGCTTAGGGGGGATGTGGAGGATATCCGTGAATCCTTATGCCATGACAAATAACAACAACTGAGGAAAGAAAGAGGAAACATGAATAATTGGACTGAAGGATGGTGGTGTGTGTTTTTTTTTTATATCCCATGTCGTATATGTCTCTGTTCTCATGTCATATGTTTGTCTTTTCATCCAATAGGGAAAAATAAGAGAAAAAAAGAAAAAGATATGTGATTGTCCATTGCTGTGTTCGGATCCTTTTGTTGTTATTGCTTTACACATAGCATCAAAAGTTGACGAATTGATCAATAATAGTTTGCCAAAATGTTACTATAGTTTTAGATTTATAAGGGCAAAGTTGCTGAAATTACCCCCACCTCCTTCCCCTCCAAATTTGAAAGAGGATTTCATTTCTCTACTTACTTTAGGCTGTCAACTACAAGTCTTCAAGTCCACTGCATGCCTAAAAGTCAACAAACATACATTTTCTTTTTTGGGTGGGTAGCATACGTGCTATTACTTCAGCATAAATTTGGTCTTTTGGACTTGAGGTTGCTTCAAAACTCAATTTGCATCAATAGTTTCCCATCAACTTTGGGAAACTATTATCTTTCTCTATTTTCTTGCCCTGCTTTCTCTGCTTCTTTTTTGATGGAAAGTATGGACCGCCGCCGACGCCGACGCCGCAAACAAGCTAAAATTAACAATTCTGAGTCTGAAGGTTAGTTTATTTTTTTTTATCTTCGTGGTAAAAGACTGTAGGTTTCAACTTTTTCTAGACCTTAAAACAGTTTATTATGTGTCTTTGTAGGTGTGTAGGATCTATCTGCACTGAGATAACTCATTGTTAATTTATTTATTTTCTTTTTTTATGCAGAGGTCAGTAGTATTGAATGGGAGTTTATAGACATGAGTGAACAAGAGGAAGACCTCATTTACAGAATGTATAGGCTTGTTGGAGAAAGGTAAGCTAACAGTATATTAAGAGTCTCTCACCACATTCTGCTTGCCATCATGACTTTCTTCTCCATTATCTTCAACTAGTTTCCCATTTCTGGTATCAATTAGTGTATCATATTTGTTCTTCGAAGGTGGTTTATGCAGAAGCAAGCCTCTGTAAAAAAAAAACCCTCAAATTGCCTGCTCATGAAGAAGGGAAGATGCCCTTATCAAGGAAAAGGGAGAAGAAGAAATGGAGTGTTGTAGTAGAAAGTTTTGCCTCCTACTTTTCCCCTTGTCCGTCAATTTACCTGTCTTTTTGTAATTGAACCATGGTATGAAGTCATTTACTGCTTCTCAACCCACTGTTTCTTTTTGCTACGTCCAGTCAACATCAAGACATCTATATCCTTCGTACACAAATACCTTATCCTAAGACCATTCCAGTATTGATTATTAAATGACCAGATCGACTGGTGGGTTGACAAGAAGGTGCCTTCTGCACTTTGTTGCAGACCAAAAGCTCATAGCATTTTATCCATCTATACTCAAAAGTTTTTGTCTGGTCCTTCCCAGAACTTTAATCCTTTCAGTTTCAGCAATGCACATTACTTGTATACGCACAGTCATGTTAATGTTTACAGTGATTGATTCTTGGTATCATAAAATGGGGCTCATTTGCAGGTGGGATTTGATAGCTGGAAGGATTCCAGGCCGGAAAGCAGAAGAAATAGAGAGGTTTTGGATAATGAAACACCGTGAAGGGTTTGCTGAGAAACGAAGGTTGCATAGCAAAGCGAAGTCTAAGACTTATCGTTAGGCATTAACTTACAATGTTTTTCAAATAGGTTCTTGATTAATTTTGTTGATTGTTTCCTTTTGTATTAATTAATTTTGTTGATTGTTTCCTTTTGTATTTGTTTGTTGTTGTTTGGCTTCTAAAATCTGTGCAGGGTTTTGTTTCGTTTCGTTTCTTTTGTCAGCAGAGACTTAATTTAAACTTTTCTTCGGAAAGATCAATCCTTATATTGGCCAAGGTATGGCCTGTCATTTGGATAGGAGCAAAGGAGGCATTGCCCTTCAACTTCAAGGCACGTTTAAATTCTAGAAATGATGTTCATGATTTTTAATTTAAGAGTTTAATAGCCCTGTTTTTTTAATCTCAACTCACTGAGTCGGTCTAAGGTGAAATGAAATTGTAAATGGTTCAATTAACAACTCTGTGTTATAAATATATTCTGAAGTTGCAACACATGCCCTTTTTTTTTAATACTCCATAGACTAATTTTCAAAATAAAATTTGATACACAAAAATTACTAATTTTAATCTCAACTTACTGAGCTGGCCTAAGATCCGTGTCGGGGGTTTGCTTAATTATTCCTAAAATAATATTGTTTTAGTTGTTTTTTTTAATAAAATAGAGTTGGTTTGATACAAAAAAAAATTAAATAAAAAACATTGCACTTGACCGACCGGGTCTCACGTGAGGAGGTTAGAGTGTTTGACAATACAAGACTTTTTTTTCCTTATTTTTTTTTTGCTAATTAGCTGTTTTTTCATGCTTTTATTTTACAATATAAGATGCAATTTTAATTTTTCCTTATATTGGAGGCCAATGTACTCATAGCAAAACACTAGTTTACCGAGTTGTGCTATACTTTATCATATTAAATATAAAGACCACCTGTAAAAAAAAAATTAAAGAATAAATTAAAAAAATAAAATTGATATAAAAAAATCTCCATGACCCAATTCCTTACCTAACTTGAGTTTAGAGTTAAATCATGCGGGAGTTTTCCCGATATGACTCGGTTGACAAGGTCAATCCAAAAACCTGGTAAAAAAAAGTTCAAGAATAAAATTAAGAAGAAAAATAAAGAAATTAACAGGAAAAAAATTATAAACCTAACTCGTTGTCTATTCTGGTTTTAAAATTAACCATGAAAGTTTCTTCGACATAATAAAAAAATAATGAAATTGAAAGGAAATTAAAAAAAATAAAGGTTGAATTGAAAAAAAATAAAAAGACAAAAGATGAAGATCCATTAAGTTTTCCAAGTCTTTCAGTATATGAACAATTAAGTTTCATTAAGTTTACCAAATCTTAGGATAGATCGAGGGGGTGCGAGAGACAAATTCTTAACAATATTAAGAGCAATTTTCTTCTTTTTTTTTATATGGCCCTAGGAACTAGCTTAATAGCCCCCCTCTTCGTGGTCATGGCTTCGCTTATCCACAGCTGTTCAGCTTCCTTTATGTAAACAATGGTGCCAATTCTCATGGGGGCTGTAAATCTAGTGCCTGCCCAATCAACAAACCATTTCCAGCATAAATCCTTGTTTTTTTCTCTTGTTTTCTCTTTTCACACTCCCAACTGACCAATAAGATGCCATGTGCTCAGTCTGGCATTGTCCTTCCCATGAACCAATCTACTAGATTTTGACAAAAGTTTTTTTTTTATGCCTCATTGAAAGATGAGTAAATTACTGGCGTGATAACAGTGAAAATTTTAAATTTGACATGCCTACAAAATCTCATAGTCATTGTCCTATGAGCTCAGCTAAAAACCGGATCTCTTGGGCTCAGCCTAGAGAAGAATCTTTTATTTATAGGCACACTCAAAAAAAAAAATCCTCATCTTTTGAACACGTCTAAAAAAAGATCATCTTCTTCAGATTACCTCAAGAAATAAACCTCCCTTCCTTGGATACATTTAAAAAAATGAGCATCCTCTCTTAAACACACGTCTTAGAGAATGACTCTTTTTCTTTGGACACATCTAATGTAATGAACATCTTATCTTAGGCACGCTCAAAGAATGGACTCAATCTCCCTTGAGCACCCCCAAAAAAATGAGCATCTTTCCTTAGACATGTCCAAAGAAATGACGACTTTTTCCTTGAACACATTTAAAGGAATGACCCTCTTTCCTTGGGCATGTCCAAGGAACGAACCTAGCCTCTCTTGGGCTCAAAAAGGGATGGACTCAACCTTTTCTAGGCTCAACCAAAAGAAGGATCCACCTCTCTTGAATCTAGCTTAAGGAAAAGGCTCAGCCTCTATAGACTCGGCTACATTTGACATCTTAGATCTTAATCTCTCTACACTTTTTAAGTGTATAAAAATCCCCTAAGGATCCACCATATTTCCATCAAACATTAATATAAATATAAGAGATATTTATTCCTTATTAAAAGCTATCAGAGTAAAATTACACACCAGACTCTCTTCTTCACAAAAGGACAAGACTCGTGGACTTATAAAATATACCATGAAACCTTCAAAATAAAAGTTCATAATCTTCATTCTCTACTGCATATATATTTTCAGAGCATCTCTCTGTAGAATATTATTAATTTCTCTCTTTAAAGAGATACTTATTTAAGCATCGGAAGTCTCTACCTCTATAAAAGGAGATCATTTGCAAGTATTAGCCACAAGACATCTTGGCCTACAAAACACTAAGTATAAGCTATCAACCACTTTGACTAGAAAGAATGGAGGAAATTGCTATGGTCAATTAATTAACTGATTATCCAACTTGAAAACCCTATACATAAACTACTTGAATTTTTAGAACATCATGAGAAAGTTTTGCCAACAAAGGAAATCTCCTAAAAGTTATATATATATAGTTCTAACACCTTGTCAAGATAAGAATTCTTCTGCTAAGCAACTGGATTATTGGGTCATAATTTCTCCAGATGAGACCGTTGTGTAACGGACGGTCGAGTGGATAAGCATCACACAATCCTAAAATTTTGCATAGGGTGCCAGCAATCTGAGCCAAATTGCTTTTCACTGGATTTGCCCCAAGGCCCTGGCAGTCTGATGAGGAACCAGGCCTGGCTTGAAGACCAGTTCTCCAGCTTGACCACACATGCTGGTCCGAAGAGGCTAGCAGTTACCAAAGCTTGAACCCGATTTGAGTTATTGGATTTACAACACCGTCCTATAAGGCCACAAGCATTGTTCCTTGTAGTTTAGGTCCTCAATGGATACCCAACAAGATCCAATCTGATGGATTGTGTATGGGAGGCATTTTAGCAAATGGACGACGACAGGATATATACCTCCCGTCCTGTAGAGAACCCAAACTCAAATATAGATATTCATTAGACATGGCTTACTATATTACTTTTTTATAAAAAAATAATAATAATGTTTAGGTGATGTAAACATATTTTTTTTTAAGAAAAAATAATTTAGAATTGGATTATAGCCTCAACGGGTTAAATATGTTGATTTTTTTTCTAAATATATAAAAAAAGCAACGAATGGATTAAATTTTTTTTTAAAAAAAAAATATGATAACTTTAGAATAAAAAACATTTTTTCATGAGAGGAAAAATGATGTAGTTTAACTTTCAACCAAATAAATATAGAATGATAAAATTTGATAAAGAAAAAGATTAAAAAAAATCAGCCCAAGTCAACCTCAATTAGTATAATAAACATGTGATCTTGTTAATAAAAGGCAAGCTCATACCTATAGCTCAAGTCACGAGATCGGGATAACCCGATAGAAACAAAATAAAAAAAAACTACAAGGCCATTTAAAAAAAAACTATTATTGAACGCTGAAATCAGAAAAGAAAATAAGTAAAACAAAAAACATATAGAAGCTCATGTTAACTTTTTAAACTCATGATCCAAATTATTAAACTGAAAGCACCATATAGAAAAATACTACGAAGCTCAATCTCTAACAAATAAATATTGGATGATGAAATCAGGAGGGAAATCAATTATATAAAAACATCCAAAACCAAAAATAACAATTAAAAGAATAAAAATAAATAAATTATAAGGAAACTATAAATTTTTGAATGAATGATGAAATTAAAAAGAAAAATAATTTTAACAAAAGGACAAAATAATGGGATCAAATTGGAAAAAAAAATATACTATAAATTTAGATTGAATGGTGAAATTAAAAACAAATAAATTTTTTACAAAGAGAAAAAAAATAGAAATCAAAAGAACAAGGAAAAAATTGGAAAAAGTAATATATGAAAAATTAAGATTAAAAAATAAAATTAAAAACAAATAAAATTTTTATAAAATAATCAAGAATAAAAACTAAAGTTAAAAGATAGACTAATATGAAATTTTTAGGAGCAAGAGAGAGAAAAGAATAATTAAAAAAAAGCTTAGCTAGCGAGAAACTGCCCTGCAGTGACAAATCAAATGACTTGGCAGGAGGGTGTTTTTGACTGCCGGAGGCACCACACGTGTCGGCTAAAATACCAATAACTTTTTTAATTTAAATAATATTTTACCTATATTAAAAGACTACATTGCTACTGATTAACTTGGTAATAATAAAAAGCCAAAATGAAAAGATTCTTGACAAAGTTTTTTTTTTTTTTTTTGCTTTAAAGGGTAAAGTTAAGATTTTACTGTATTTTGAAAATTTGCCAATTGTAAAAGTTTTCCATAAAAGGCAATTTAATTATTTTAACGTGATTAAAAAATAAAATAAAAACAACTCTACCCTTGATTAATTCTTTAATGATCAATAAATTATTTAAAAATACTAAAATACCCTCAACACTAAGAAAATTGATTTTTTTTTAAGAACAAAATGGTAATTACAATATTGTAGTTGATGTTGAGTCTACGTGCACAATGATTTTCCCTTTCCCTATAGTGTGTGTACATATATATTGTTTTTGGTATTTGATTGATATTTCAAAATAATTTTTTTCGTTGAATTTATATTTTAATAAATTATATTTAACTATGTAAAGAATTATTATAAAATTTAGTATTTTTGTCTTTCATCTTGTATATATCTAAAATAATTGGTATTTCAAAATAATTTTTTTGTTGAATTTATATTTAACTATGTATAAGAGTTATTGTAAAATTTAATATTTATATGAATTTAATATTAATTTTTTATTACATATTAACTATTAAATTCAAAAATATTTTTTTGTTAATTAATAGGGAAACCACAGGCTTTCCACCCCACCCCAAACTCGCCTCACTGCAATGTCTATTCAGGTTTGTACAAAGTCAATTGTCTGAAAGGTTGAGAGGACGTCTGTGAACTGTATAAGATATCATTGTATTATATAGGAAAGACAATATTACATGTATAAGTGGTGACCTGAAATCTCAAACTCTATCTTGTCTATCTCATGTAGTTAAATACGCCTATGATACAGAACATTAGTATACAGCAATGATTGGTGATGAGGGATCATCAAGAGGGAGAGAGTTGTTTATGCGAACCTTGTGTTTCTGATCAATTCAGACAACATAGCGGCGAAGATAATCCACTCTAGTTGGATGTTTGAGCTTCATGAGTGCTTTTACTTCGTGCTTCCTGACCATTTCTCTTGAGATATTTAAGTTCCCAGCAATCTCTCCTAATGTTCTGTCTCCTTTACCATCAAGCCCGTATCTCTGTCGGACCACCAAGCTCTCCTTTGGTTTTAGAGAATCAAGCTGGCGAGGATTTTCAGAGATTAGATACGCATTACTATCAATGAATTAAACCACCTAATAATGTCAATTGCACTGACAGCTGAACTTTTTGCTTTTCATGTTCTTCCACTTAATTAATATCTCTAAGAGCTTTTCTACAAAATGCACGGACGTATAAAATTACATTAGCTTCTATATGAAATGAATTTTATATATATTGGTATAAAGTGCCAGTTAAAAGATTAAGAAAATAATAATGCTTGTGAAAGATTTCTCAAGAGAACTGTTGGTGAAAGGTTTTGCACTTGTGAACATTCTGCGGAACATAGTGATCTTGATTCAATCGAGGATAAACAATTAATGAGAGAAAGCAATGGAGTATAAAATCTGAGAGAGCATATAATGACTGCTTACCACATCATCAAGTGCAAGCCTGAGAAGAGCTGACTGCCTCCGGTCATCACCTCCATCAACATCAGCAATTCCACCAATAAACTCTTCCTGCGTTGTTTTGTGTCTTGAATGGAGAGACAAAACAGGTTTTGAGGCCCTCGTAACTTCATGGTACCTCTCAGGGGAGATCCGAACTTTTTCAATAATCTCATCCTCCATTGGTTGTCTTTTAAGTTGAAACCACAATTCAAGTTTTGCTTTCTGGATTTCAGACCTAATCTGCACAAGTTGAAGTTGAGTGTTATAGCATGATCCCACTGAGCAACCAACACTAGCTGTACACATTGAATTCAATGGAAGTAATAATTCTGGAATGAATATATGCAATGTTTTCCATTCAAACTCCCTAACCAGAGCACATTAGATGCAGAATTAAAACTAAAGAACTGGACATGGTGAATCATAACATTCACAATACTTGGCCTACTACCAAGCACATTGCTATTGTGGTCAATTTCATGATGACGTGTATCTAGGTTGAGAAAACTCAAATATTTGGCCTAATATGGTGCTAACCTAAGATTCCTGTTCCTTTCTTGCAGAGCAACAGCCTAGTTCACAAATTTAAGTTGATTCAGTGCGCCCTATTTCTTTGAATGATGAATTTCTCTATCTCTACCAAGAACGCACCACTCTCCCTGCTCCAAGGAGGGAAAGAGCTTCAAACACTTATTTGGTGCTTTCTTGCAACTAGAAACAAAAGGAAAATGTGTAAATTATTGTGATGTTCAGAAAAAATGAAAACCAAGTCATGTGTCTGAAAATATCATACCGATTCCAGGCCAAACGAAACGCGTGTAAAGCTTGAGAGTGTCATTGATCGTATGATGGCATGTCTAATCCAAAATAGCCCATAAGTGGAGAGCCGGAATCTCCTTTTGGGTTCAAAGCGATCGATTGCTGTAATAAGTCCCTTCACTCCCGCCTGACAAAAATCTTGAAATTTTGTCCCATTTGCAAAGTCTTGAAAATATTTTTTGATCACAAACAAGACAAGCCGAAGATTGTGCTGCAAAAGCATTGAGAATTTACGGTAAATCTTTTTATCCCAAGTCATTTAAGTCCTTGAGCAACAGAAAACAAAAATACTCGACAAGCACCAAAATCCTGTATAATTTATTTGCTCTATAATTACTATGAGAGCCCATGCTTCCTCAGTAATTGAGTTACTTTAATAAAAGTCAATGTCACTATTTGGAAATAAATCATTACCTTAATGAGCTTGTTCCTTGCAGCTCGACCAACTGCTATTTGCTTTCTTACTTGGAGCACATCCATATTTGTTGCTTTAGCTAATTCAACGTCAGTTGGTTCTCCCCCCAGATTTTCTTGCAGATGCTCTTTCACTTGAAGGAGTGCCTAATATAAAAGAAATGGAACTAAGCCCCAGAAAACTACCTATTCTTACAGCAAAAAAACACAGCCTATATGCAAAACTTGAAAGGCATCAGGGGCAAGGGTCAGTACTCACTTTCATAGGCTGCATCAACTTAAATAACCAGACATGCTCTGATGAAGTAAGGACCGGAGGTATCTTCATTTTTTTCCAGTCCAAGCTGACCAAATCAGTTGAAGCCGAATACTCCCTCACAAGGTCATCAATCTTTTCATTTTCATTTTTTCGATCTTTTCTCTTCCCAGCTGAAGTCACCAATTTCTCTTCATTCTTGATCCTCAGAGAAATCCTTTTCTCAAGACTCAATCGTTTAGCCTTCTTTGCCCGGTTCCTAACAATGATTTTACTAGTTCTATCCTCGGTTTCCTTGTCACCTTCACTAATTTTCCTTTTCCTTTGCCTACCTCTCCTAATCACACCACTTGCGTCTTCCACATCAGAAGTATCAGTTCCAGGGCTAAGCTTGTATATGTTTTCAAGTTTCGCAGCAGCTTCATTGTAATCCACTAACAATGTACATGGAGAAACTTCAGTACGGACAGCTTTTAATCTATTCGAAGATTTTTTGCTTTTTCCAAGTCTCTTCTTCCCCTTCGTTGTTTCTACGGGCAATGGAATTTGCTCATGTGGTGCAACCAAAGATGTGTTGTTGGATTTGTTGGCTTTAAATGCTACAATCAAAGGTCTTTTTGCTGTAGATCCGTAAGTTGAAAACTTTGTGCTCAATCCTAGTGGTGTCCGAGAAGCTGAGCTCGAAACACTTACAACTCCCATGCCAAGTTGTGTTATTACAAGATTTTGAAAGAGTATGAGGACTTTCTCACTGCACAAACACTGCAAACAAAAATGTTGCATTTAGTTGGAGTTTATAACTTCACTCGCCGCAACATACGCATACACAAAATCACATAATTCGAATACCCTAGTCCTTAGTTTTGGATAAATTGTTCGAAATTTCTCCTAATCAAATAGTGGCAGCACAGTTTCAACAAAAATAAAATCATTTATTTTGTGTGCATTATGTTTGCCCTCTTTGATCACATGCATCAACAAGAATATTAACCATCAAAAAACAAATTTCCATTGAAATCCATACAACCTTCAACAAATTTTGACCATTTAAGTTTCCTTCAGGATAAATAGCAGTAGACAAATGATTGCAAATCAAGAAATACAACCCCAGCTGAAAGATCTAAGAATTTCCAGCAAACTGATCCAAAATCACCATTAAAACATCATACAAAACCCTCAAAGAATACCCACTTAGCACCAGGCTAATCTTTCAAGGGATACTTATTGTATTTACAGAACACCAACAATGTCATCACCAAGAAAACATTAAACACAGCAACAAAATTTTGCAATAACTAAGCAACGAATACACACAAGGAAAAAAAATCCCACAAAGAAACTACAAGGATCAAAACATTACAACATGCCACGACATAAAAGTCCGTGCATACCTCTGTGAAAAGAGCAGTAGCCTGTAAGAGTTGGAACAAAATCTTGCTCACTTGTAACAGGCAAATCTTGTTAGAAATACAAGCACGCAGAAAGTTTCTAAAACCTCAAATTTTAACATCAGCTCGTAAATTATGGTGTCCACCAGTTATTTTCCTTAATAATCAACGGCTAGAAAGTTGGGGTCGTTCTAAACAACGGTGGAGAAGTGTCCAGGTATGATAGTGGGACAGTCCGTGGCGAGTGGTGAAGCAGTGGTGGACTTACGTGGCAAGTTAGGAGAGGAAGGGAAGATATTTTGTAGAGAGTTTATGGATGATGTTTGCTACACGTGGATGGTTTTTATTGGGTGCAATGTTGACAATTTGTTTGTTGGACCCTGGAACTTTTGTGGTGGTCTTGCTGCTCTCTACGTTTCTTAATTGTGACCATTTAAAGGAGTGAAATTCCAAAAACGAAAAGTAAAATGATATTAAGGAGGTGTTATTTTATCTTAAAATAATTTTTTTTTTAAATTAATATATTAAAATAATCTAAAAAATAAAAAAATATTTAAAATAAAACTAAAAAAAATAAAAAATTATCAAAAATATAATTGGATTATAATATCAAATACCACCTAAGAGACAATGAATCATTGTCATTAGTCTAATTTTGTATCACGTAAATTAAATCTTTTAAAAGATTAAACTCAAATGCCGACTTAGTATATATAAAATTGATCAATAACAAAATTTAAAAATACCATCATAATTAATGTAATATTCATAGTACCAATATTCTTCCAAGAAACTAAATACTTAGAGTCATTTTATCATAGTTTCTATATTTTCTTTCCTAGAAAAAGAATGAATTTTTTTTATTAACATGGGTGTCCGGGTCAGTTTATGCGTACCTCGACTAACTCTACGAGCTCTGAAGTTAACGACCATATAAGTTTTCAGTGCCTCTAAAATTTGTGAGACTCAAACTAGTGATCTCTATAAAATAAATTTAAAATTTAACCAGTTAAATTGCACCCATCTAAATTAGAAAGAAGATGAAATTTCCATGCCATATCGATGAGCTTGAGCACAAACCACACAAGCATATTTGGTCATCTCTAGGCAATCTTGTGACGCCACAACCTGCATTCCAATTGTATTCATAGATTAAAAAAAATGTAAAGTAGCACACACAACCTGAATATGTGGAAAAAACAAAAGTATTTTTTTTAGTTCATTTTCTTATTTTATATATTCCATATTACTATTTATAAGATATTAATTATATAAAAAACATGCCCTTCCCTTTTACTCATAAAAAAAAAGTGTCTTATGAGAGCAAGTAACTCGACCTAAATTAAGCAAGAGAAGAGATATGTTTAGAAAAGAGAGGAGATGGAGGGGGAGAGAAAATAAAAGGAAAATGGAAAAGGTTCAAAACAATATCAAGTCGCGAATATTTTAGTTTTTTCATTAAGATTTAAATTTAATATTATGTAATATGTAAAGTATAATTTAAAAATAAAAATGAAAACAAAATGTTTCCGCATTTAAATATCGAGAAGATTTAAGTAATTTTTTCTTGGTATTTATCATAAAAGCATCCATCTTAGCTTATTATAAGAGAAGTGAGAGACATATTTATCTATTTTACATGCTTTACTGACGTAGCATTTCTAATTAAAAAAAAACTGAACCAAGAAATTCTATTTAAAAAAAATTGAATTGCTCAACTCATGAACACAATCGAACCAAACAGAGCCTTACCTGATACATTTGTTGGATTATGGTATCATTTGGGCTATCTATTCAGTTTTAGAAAATCAACTAAGTAGGCCGGATTAGTGCTAAAGAAAATGGGCCAAACTATTGTAGGCCCTCCGATTTCTATTGAGCCTTTTGGGCTATCTATTCAGTTTTAGGGAATCAACTAAGTAGGCCAAACTAGTACTAAAGAAACTGGGCCTGAATACTGTGAAGATGGGCCGCCTCCATCCCAAATGAATCAATTAAGGATGCATCACCTCCTCGCCTCCTCCAGTCCTCCTCCAGTCCTCCTCCATCTCCATATCCATCGGAGGTAAATCGCAAGGTTTCAGCCCTCCCTTCATAGGAAGATGGACCTGAATTGAAGCTCTGGTTTCTATTGAGCTAAGCGAAGTGTTTTTTCACCCCTAGTTGAATGACCCACATTAAAATTAGTATAGGAAATTCATAATATGACATATTTTTAATTTTTAATTAAAAATAAATAAAAAATAATTATATTTTTAAATAGTCTTGAACTTTCAAATTTAAAATGGATTATCCACGATGTACAACAAATTAAATTAAAAAAAAACTAATTTTTCTAGAAAAGTTATTGTTCACCAAGATTATAATAGTAAAATTTTGAAATTATCCATGAACAAAAAAACCTTTGAACTAGGTATTTGAAACAAAGTGATCTTTTCACCATGACACAATTATCTCTTATAAATTATATAAGGTTAGATTAGTAATTTTATCCTTTTTTATACTAAAACTACTAATTTAGCCTAAGAATAAAATAATTTAATGCCTATTACTCAAGGATATTTTTATAGTTTTATTTTGTTAGAATAATATAATTATTTTGATGTTTTTAAAGACAACTAACAAAACTCTCATCCAATGAATTTTTTGTCATTTTATATTGGTTTTATTATAGATTCCAAGAGTATTCAAGGGCATTGTTGTAAATTATATTTATTAAATATAATTAAAAAAAAACTATATATTTAGATTGAAGGCGAGCCAATTGCCATCTCTAAGAATAATGTCCAAGATCGAGGTGCATAATTAGAAGAATCATGAGATTATCAAGTCAAGGATGAATAACATTAATATTCAACAATTGGAGACTAAGTCGTTGAATATAAAACAACAAGGACTACAATGAACTTTATCGTCTTCAATCTTCTGCTAAAGTGCAGCGTTAATTTGACCCTCTTCAATATAACAAAAGAAAGTCGTCTATCATGACATAAAAAATATTTCAGATCCTACTTCTTTTTGGTTTCTTCTTCTTTTAGTAATGCTTTTTATTATTATTATTATTATTACGAACTTAAAATTAAGTATATCACAGAAGGAAAAAGAAACCCTACAAGAATCTTAAGTTACACGGCAGAATAGTCCTTGATATCTTATAATTAAGTGGACTAAAATAAACTGAATTCTAACTTAATTTACTGATAAAAACATTAGACATACGACCGATAAATCAATTTTACATATGCTGAATTGAGCTATGTTACAGTTTTAAAAAATAGTTTTAAAACTTGGTCCAACAGGTTGACCCGGGATCTGACTGACCTGGAACTGGAATCGAGCCAGGTTTATGAAAAAATAAAGGTAGTTAAAAACCCGACTGACATGGCAAGACCCGGTCAAAAACCCGGTTGCAACCCGTTTACTATTTTTTTTTTTTTTACTAAAACGACGTCGTTTTAATTTATAAAAAAAATAGGGTTGACTCAGTGATCCGATCAAAACCCGTGACTCGAGTCTTAAACCGAATCAATTATCAGACCGGGTTTAAAAACACTGCTTTAAAAACCAAACAATTTCTGGCTGGCCTGATAATGTTAAGCATATGCCAACTTCACTAGCAATCACACTCAAGGTCTAAGAGAGAGAGAGAGAGAGAAACTAAGGGGCGAGCATGTCTGTGTGTGTGTATATATATATATATAGTTTTATTTTAAATAAATTTAAAAATTAATCTGTTAAACTTTATCATTGAATTCATCTAATCAAATCTAGATAATATTTAATTAGATCAATTCAAAAAATATTTTTTTAAATAATATCATCTTAAAATTTATCCAGATTCACTAACAAATTCACAATCTAAACTTTGGTTTAAGTCATATTCCAAATTTGTCATGTTCAATATATATATATTTCTAGATTGAGGCATAACAGGAGATCGAGAGGTCTTTTATTAAAAAAATTCCTTGCAAACTA
Organism: Populus trichocarpa; assembly: GCF_000002775.5. Classification (NCBI taxonomy): domain Eukaryota; kingdom Viridiplantae; phylum Streptophyta; class Magnoliopsida; order Malpighiales; family Salicaceae; genus Populus; species Populus trichocarpa. The sequence goes on from NC_037296.2 coordinate 964,586, forward strand.
ACAGATTTTTGATACGCCACTCGAACATGATCCATGGAATAATGAATTTATAACCAAGTTATCCTCCCTAAACACTAATCTAAGCATTAGGTAAGAACAACTATTGCTTTCTCAATCCTACAATCATCTTAAACCTTCAACAAACTAATTAGTTGGGTGATCAATGGGTCAAAATGGATCTGGATACAAAAGCGTAGACTATCTTGTATTTCTTATAATCGTAGTATGACAACATGTCACAATGTGACCTCCACGTTTTGTACTTCTGTCTAATTTATCATTTTATATTTTGGTAAGATTGCCGCATGTCACAAATTCGACGTTCAAAAATAGAAGTTCCATGCAAGAAGACACGTATCCTGATCAACCCTACACAACATATTGATTCCATCTTGTTCAAAACTTTCAAAGATATAGTTCAAAATTTTCAAGTCTATATTACAATTCTTGAATTTCTCGTGTCCTTTTAGCACTGCAAAATATTTGTTGACAATGGTGAAGCTAGCATCAGCTAGAGAGAGTCGAATGTATGGGGCAAGGCTATCTAAAAACAGGGCAGAATACATGAACGCAGGGCTCTATGTGTTTGCAACTATTGTGCTTATTGGTGGGTTTGTGGCTGAATTGTCAAAGGAAACCAAGCCAGGTCTTGTGCTTCTGCTCATAGCTCTCTTACTTATTACGGTGGTTAATCTTCATGATCTTGTTGCCCATCTAGCCGGGATTGATTATCGGTGGCGTCTGATGGGGTATGACACACAGCTTGCACTAGTTGAATTTGCTGTTCCTGTGATTCAGGCCTTGGGAACTTTGCTTTCTTTCTTGGGTATTCTTTTTCTTTTTATTCAGGTACTAAATATTAATTAGTAATCGATTGCTTTGTTTAGTTTACTGCCTTGAAAATCCCTGAATTCTAGTAGCAATTTTAGTGTAGGAACTGTTATGGTTATAATTATAAGATAAAAAGGATAGAATTTTCATCATTCAAGTGATTGATTTGCTGCCGATTGATGGTGTAGGATCAATTTTATGTCAAATGTCAAATATTGATGCTGTGACCTGCATCCACAATTGCAGGAATATAAAGGATATGATCACTTCAAATTGGAAAGGCATGCTTTAAACTTGCTTGCTGCAGGACCAGCTTTCTGGGTGCTTGGATCCTTACACAACTCATGCCAAATATATGAAAGAGCTGATGGGCATGTGCAAATCTTGCAACAGAGTGTCCACATCCCATTTTTAATGGGAAGTTCGTTGTTCTTGGTGGGATCCATTCTCAATATTCGTGAGCAAGCAGGATGGGGTCATCATGGACTGGAATTATTGGTAAGCTGCCTTGTTTATTTTTTGGTATCAAACTGAAAGAAGCCCAAAACAAAACGAATTGCACGGCAAAGCTACCCCAATCGCATTGGAGCCTGGAGGGCTATTGCATTATAATACCAACATCTAAAGTCAGGGCGTCTGAAATTACTTAGCCAATCTGCTAACTTAATGCATGGTTTAATCGCGCAATTTAAACAGCCTGCTTAGAGTTTTGGTAATGGCACGAGTCAAATTGTATGGGAAAAGCTGGAGGTTTAGGCATAACAAAGTTTCTTAATGCAGGGCAAGACTTGGGTTTGGATAGGCTTCTTTGGAAGTCTAATGTTCTTTATTGGGGGTTTAACAAATGTAGTCAAAGTGTTCGAGATGCAGCAAATTGATGGACTAAGGTTAGAGAAATTGCGAGGAGGAGCTCAAGAGCGTTTGGTACGAGAGAGGGAAGGCCAGGCACCACTAATCCTAGCAGAGGCCGAGAGGAGGGGGAAAAGGATAGCCGAAGAAACAAGAGCAGCGCCTATTCCTGCACCAACTCCTTACAAGGATGTACTTGTTGGCCAGTCTTGATTACTTCAATAATTTCTGTGCATCATTCTATGTTATGTTGGTTTCCTGCGTTGCTTTTTCATATAATCCTAGTGGGGAGCAGGAAAAGTAGAGAGAGGAATTTGTCAAAAGCTTCACGTGCAATTATGTTGACTTACTTGGGCAACTTTAAAATAGATGAAATACATGAGCTAAAAGAGTTCTCTAAATCAGCTAAACTCTCTGGTTAGAGATAATGTAAACTCCTTTCTTTTCATTTATGAATTTCCATTTTTTTCCTTCCCCAACCTTCTTCGTTTATATATAATCTAAGAAGATAGCTGTGAGATTACCAAATATTTCAATAAGTATTTAAAACACCCAAACCAAGAAAATGAAGCCATGAATGGGTCTTTTAGGCAAAAGAACTAAAGAAGCTTTGCCAAAACCAAGGTGACGTGAAACTAAAACATATATAACATGGAGTAGTTCATAAATAGAAATGAACTAGTGGCCCGCAGCTGACCAGATGGACTAATTTTTTTTTTTTTTTACCTATAACCTAAAAAATATATTTAGATAATGATAATATTTCTAAAGAAATAAAAAAAATATCAAACTGAGATTATTGACTTGGTACATCCAATAAATTTAGTTAATTTAATAATAATAAAAAAACAACAACGGTAAATAAATCAAACAATTTTTTTTATAATAACTAATTATAAAAAATAAACTATCAATATTATAGAAAGATATCCTCCCATTATTTTTAAAAGGGCTTCATTTTATTTGATAACCAAGCAAAAATTAAATGAGCATAAGATAATTCTATAGACAGCAAAAAAAATAAAAATAAAGCTCAATTCCTAGCCAATCGATCAAATGTCAAAGGATGGAATTAAAAAAAAAAAAAACCCAAGTCCACTCAAGTTAGCCTATAAAATCCATGACCTGTCTGTGACATTGGAATAACCTCGTAAAAAGTAATTGAATGAAATGTGATCTTAATTATCAAATCAACTTAATATTGAAAGGTGAAATTTTAAAAAAATCAAATTAAAAAAAACAACGAAAAAAAAAGACCTGAGTTAATTTAGTTTAACCCACCAAACCTATGACTTCGCACATGAGATCGAGATAACCTCATAGAAAGAAAAGAAGAAAAAAAATAATGAAGGTTAATCCCTAACATACCTAATATTGAAGGATTTGATTGTAAAATATGACCTAAAAAAGGAGTTAACTCAACCCGAGCTAACCTTTCAAAACTCTGTGACTTAGGTCTTGAGGTCGGGATTATCCCATAGCAAACAAAACTAAAAAAAATCATGAAACCAAATAAAATATCATGAAGTGACAACCTCATGCTTATTTTATTGAATTTAATTCAAAAATAAAATCTCTTTTAAAAAATTAAATTTAACAAAGAATGGCAAATAAAAAGACCCGAGATAATGTGGATTATTTTCAAAATTAGCAAAACAAATCCTTCAGAAAGAAAATAAAAAAAAACTAATAGAGCTCTCAATCTCTAATTAAATGAATGTTGAATGATGAAATTGAAAAAAATTAAGCTTAAAAAAAGGTGAAAAAAAATTAAGTAAACCCAGACGAATCTCCTAACCTGCGCTAATCTCCCAAACTCACAACAGGTGAAATTCTATATTCGAGTTTAATTACGAAGCTCAATTCCCAACCAATTTTATATGAAGGATGAAACCAAAAAAATTCAATTAAAAAAATTTACCAAAATAAAAAAATAGTTATCAAAACAATAAGGATAAAATCTTATATGAAAGAAAGACTGAAGGAGGATGAATTCTTAAACTAAATTAAAATTTGAAAATCATCTCAAATAGAACAAACTACAATGAAAAGAATGGAGACCAAATCAAACAGATAAAAAAAATAAAGGAGAATAAAATTGAAAAAGGAATTCTAATTTTATAAATTATCTCAAATAAAACAAATAGTAATAAAAAAAATTAAATCTGAAGGAAAAACAAAATGATGGATTGCTCTGAATATTTGAAGGATTAAGCATGAAAGTCAAGGTGGAGAGAGAAAAGAAAAGAAAAGATCGTCAGTGTCAAACCAGATGTCAGTAAGCTATATGTTATACCTAAGGAGGAAATGTATACCAAGACGATTCCAAAAACATCAATGAACTACATTTCCGACCTCCGTAATACGTTGCACACGCAACTTGAATAATGGCGGAGCAGTGGATGGCTAGCCACTTATGGTGTTTTAATTATATTTATATTTATTAAAATGCAAGATTTTCCCATAGCCAACTTGATTGTAAGTAAAAAACTAAAATGAAAATATAAAAAGTCTTTGGATGATAGTTAAACAAAAATATATTTTTAAGGGTAATTTAGTTATTTTACCATGTTTTTAAACTATTAATAGACCTTGTGGAGAGATCATATTACCCCAAATAGTTAGTTCATTAATTTCTTTAAAAGAGTAAAATCGGCATTACACGTTTATGATAAATAGTAAATCCTCTCATGGTGAACAATGTTTTTTCCTCCCCAATTAGCTTTTATTAATTTCAAACATAGATTATTTTGTTAAAACATTTACTTTATGATGTAGTTTTCGATTAGAAAATGATACAAGATAGCAATTTGAGTGGAGAAATTTTATAATACTTAAAGAATAACTTGTCAAACTTGCTTCATGAGATAAAGATATATACACCACCGCAATCTTTATCTTTACTAACGAAATTTTCTGTTGGTATTTGTGCTATCATTCTGTTGGTAATTAATTTACCGATGAAATCACAGACGAAAATGCTTCATCAGTGAATCCTTCGTCGATAATTTTTTGTTCGTCGGTAAGTTCGCTGATAATAAAAAATTATTATTACCGATGGATTTACTGATGGAAAAATCATGAAAAAAAATATCCGCTTCATTCCATCGGTATTTCCCTCGGAAAAATACCTTATGTAATTCCGTCGGTGATTATTTAAAAAAATCTATTTTACAAAAATATAAAATAATTATATTAATATAAATCAACACTCTATAATACTTAAAACTGAGTTGCTTGAAAAAAGAAGAAGGAAATCAACTCAAACAAATTTGCAACAAATAAATAACACAAAAAAATAAATTCAACTAAAAAACATTCATATGAAAAAAATGAAGTTGCAATTGCTAAAAATAAATCAACTAAAAATTGATCTCATATGAAAAAAAAAACATCCTACAACAACATTCATACAATTATTAAGAACAAAAAATTTAAAAATAAAATAAAAAAACAAATATAGTGAAAACAAACACGAAAAAAAAGAAAAAAAATCTTATCTTAATGTAGTTGCAAGTGAAGCTGAGAAGAGAAAAAAAACAAATTCGTAAAATATATTAATAAAAAAAACTAAGAAGAGAAAAGAAGAAAGGAGAAGAAGACATATATACCTGAGCATGGAGGAGAAGAGAAGGAGTTGAGGAGAGAAGAGAAGAGAAAGAAATGGATGTTGATTTTCTTACATATGGGAAAGAAGAAGAAGAAATGAGGTCCGTCTGTTGTGAAATTAGAGATTCCAGGCTTTTTATTGGGGTGTTTTACCGACGGATAATTAAATATTAATATTTTTAATCATTTCATCGGTGATTCTGTCTGTAGTATTTAATTTAAATTTTCAATTTAATAAATTTTTTTCAAAAACCGTCAAATATCACCGACGCATTTTCAATCCATCGATGATTATTTCTGTAATATTTAATTTAAAATTTTAATTTAATTGAATTTTTTCAGAAACCCACCAAATAACACCGATGACTTTTCCATCCGTCGGTGATTTTGTTTGTAATGAACAGTGCAATTAAAAAGTGAACAGTTCCAGAGCTTTCTGGAAAAAACTAACGGAATTTTTCGTTGATGATTCTCTTTATAATTGACATGATGAATAGTGTTAACAGTTTACCAGCGATTCCGTCGGTAATTTTGTTAGTATAAAAAATACGTCATCGTATTTGGTGGCTTTGTTTTAAAAACAATTTTTCACTGTAATTCCCTCGGTATATACCGAGAGAATATTTTCATCGGTAAAATTCATTGTAATTTACCGACAAAATATTTCCGTTTATATTTATTAATTTTCTGGTAGTGATATATATATATATATATAAAAAGGAGGGAGAAAATTTATGTAAAACTATTTTTATCATTTTTAATGGATTTTACCTTTAATGTTTTTCATTATCCATCTCTCTTTACAAAATGAATTCATAAAAAATAATCAATAAGATATCACATATACTTAGATAGCATCATAAAAAAATTTCTTTGAGTGCCTCAATAGAAACTAATCTATGTAACTTAATTATAGAATGAATAAAGTTTTGATATAATTAAATCATCTTCTTTGACTAAATAAAAGGGCACCGTGCATGTGCCTCGATTTGGCATCATCGATCTTCGTTCAATTGGACATTTGAGTTTAAATAATCGAACTCTGACTTGACTTCCTTTTTTGCCCTACTTTTTGAAGCATTATCATATTGCTCTAGAAATTGCTTTAAAGATGTTGAAGGACGCACGAAACCACCAATGGCAGGCATTTATGTTTTCACCTCGTTGAGCAGTAGAGTACATTCCAGCACAAAACGCTTACGATCCTTGAATAATGAGGCCAACCATTCATCTCTTTCAAGATTCTAGCTATTCCTTTATCGTTGTGGTCAAATTCATGAATCTCCACTCTGTTAACCATCAAGTTTTTCAGGGATTTTCTATATGATATGCCATAGGCAAAGGCGATGTGTGGAGTTTGCAAAAGGCCTGGCCAACTTCATTGTCCTTAAACAACCACATATAGCTCGATCTTCGCATCCTCTTTTGAAAGTAAACCACCCCAAATAGTATTATTTGTCCAGTCCAAAATACATTTCCTAAGCCACCTTCTTCCTTATTTATATTAATTTTATATATAAATATTGTGGTTAATAGGATAAACAATAGATATATTAATGGAAAAATTAATTTATCTTGATAAAAAAAAATTATAATTTTATAGATTTAAAGATAGTTAATGAATAAAGATTTGTATTTTAAGCTTAAATTCATTTTTTGCTAAATTGATATAAAAAAACAAATTAAATTGTATATTTGTTAATTAGATATGCTGGCGAATAGCTCAATAGTTGTTGTTTAAAACTTACTGTTTTGTAGAAAACAAATTTTAAAATTTGATTTTTTAAAACCACATTCAAAATGTTAAATACACAACAAATTAAAATATTGTGTTTTGGTAAATTTTTAAATCCAATCCTTGTACAAATCTTACTTTTAAACCCTTGATGCAAAATAGAAACACGGTCTTGCGAACTTCTTCTTTGAATGTATTTTTTTTCTTAAAATTTAAATGTATGTTTTAGATGTACACACAAAGGAGGGTTTTTTTTAGTGATTTTTTTTTTTTGCTTATAGTAGTTGTCTTTTTTTTAGCATTTACTGAGATGTTTTAATAAGTTAGAGGTGCAAAATAGGATTTTATGACGGTTTATGTTGATCCGCGGGTTCAGAATGTTTGGGAACGCGGTGCATGTAAATCGTGTTTCATAAAATTATTATTTTTTTGTTAAATTTTTTTTGTGTGTTTTGGATCGTTTTGATATGCTAATTTTAAAAATAATTTTTTAAAAATAAAAAATATCACTTTAATATATTTCAGTATAAAATACACTTTAAAAAACAATTATAATTATACTTTTAAACTGTTAATAAAACACAATAAGCCAACTCGAAGAGAAGAAAGAAAACATTAAATAAAGGGTACAGCAGATACTGGAGTACTCTTAATTCGGTAGTCCAATGCACTGGGTCGTTTGACTTCAATCATGAAGAGGTTATTTTTTTAAAAAAAAATCTCGTGTGTTTTTTAATTTTTTAATATAAAATTATTTTTTAGTATTTTTAATATATTAATTTTAAAGATAATTTTTTTAAAAAATAATTTTTTATAAATTTTAAAATAAAAATTATTTTAAAAAACAACCACACTGCCAACTAAAAAAAACGAATTATATCCTGTTTGTTTAAGACTACGTGCTAATATTTTAATAACAAGTCTTTATTTTCTCTTTCTTTCCTGCCAGCCTTTGACCCAAGTTTAAGATCCTTTGGTTTGCCATGTTTTTATTAAAGATTTGTTTTGGTTTAATGGTATGTATGACAAACACCCCTCATATCTATTTTAGTAATTTTATTACAGCCAATATATATATATATATATATATATATATATATATATATATATATATATATGGCTAAATTCTAAAAAAAATATGCTTATTTTATTTTTTTATAAAATAAATACATATATAATATTAGGTATTAACCAAATATCCTGCCCCTATGTCAATGTATTTTTTGTCCAAGAAGATGTGTGGGCATGGGTCAAATCCTATGATCCTAGCCTATTAAAAAACCAACACGTTAATAAAAAATTAAAAAAAAAAACAATACGTACGCAGGTGTTCGGTTTCCATGGCGATTTGGTTGACAGATTGCATACTTTAACATATATTTTGTGATGGTCACTTGCGCAAGAAAGAGATAGATAAATAAATAAATAAATAAACCCTAGGAAACTTCTGGGAAGTTCTTCGAATGAGTTTATGTTGATGTCCTAGGACGCAACTTTACTTTTTTTTTTTTTTTTTGTATTAATTAAGCCGGTTTAATCTCATGTTTTTCTACTTTTCATTTGTTCTACTTTAAAGTAAAAGAATAATAATAATAAATAATTTTGGCTGATGTTTGATTGAAATGACAAATTACGGTCTTTGTAGCGTTAAAAAATCAACTTTATTTATAAAATTTTATTATTTTATCTAAATTTATATTACGTATTTACAATCCATAGTTTAAAATTAATATTTTTGTATTTTTTTTAAAAAATATTTTTAATATTTACACTAATTTAAAAATACTAAAAAAATTAACCAAGTATTCTCTGCCCCTTTTTCCTTCTTCTCTGCCCCTTTTTCCTTCCATCCTTATGGGATTTTGCCCTCCTATGTCAAGGTATTTTTTGTCAAAAAAGATGTGCGTGGGCATGGGTTAAATCCTATGATCCTAGCCTATTAAAAAAATTAAAGAATGTGTGGGCAAAGGGCATGTCTATGTTTTTTTTTCCTCTAACCCCACCACTACCCCCCCCTCCCTTCTCTCAAACAAGAAAGGAAGGGGAAATGCACTTGAGATTTTGGTTTAATGGTGGTAGAGGTTTGTTCCTTTTTTTGTATCGGAGTTCGAATTTTACTGTGCATGTCTGTCACCCCCGCGGTGCTTTACATGCTCATTGGGTTTGCAGGATGTATAGTGGGCCATGAGATTAGTCGTGGTGCGCGCAAGCTGGCCTGGATACCCACATAAATAAATAAATAAATAAAAAGAAGGGAAAATAAAGACATCGATCTTAAAAGACGGAGACACATTACACAAACTCCAAAAACTCTATTTTCGTTTAGTATTTTCAAAAACAACTCTAAAAAACTCTTAAATACACACTAAATCAATAACTCCTAAAGGACTCAATACTTAATTAAATGAGTAAAAAAAACTAAAAACTTTGAGGAGTGTGATAGAGATTATAAAGTTTTTTTTAAAAAAGAAACTAAAAACTTTGAGGAAAACTAAAAATTCCATATCAAGTGTTTGATGAAACTCCGTGTTTCATCAATAAGATAAATATTAAATGCATTATTTACAGAATCGCTGTCCATCCCACTATTCTGGCTACTAAAGGAGCAAAAGGCATTTCCTTAGCATTGGTCAAGTACATAGATTTTTTGTCGGAACGTTTTCATAGAACATGGGCGGGGTTCTAACCAAGGTTGGTGTCATCATCTCGGATCCCAACTGCTCCCACAGACGTCGCGATCCCAACTAGATTTTTTATATTAAGTTTTTTTTTAAAAAAAAAACTTGATAGTTTTTTTTACTTAAATATGAGAATCCCATTTCATCTAGAAAACATTCTGACACGCTTTTGGTTACTGCCCGATGTTGAGAATTAAAAGATAATTATATTGATCTAAAACGGTAATTAAGGGCTTGAGTGATCATATTTGACAAACAAAATATTTCAAGGATTGAAAAGGATAAATGGGAGGCACTCATCGTGTTTAGATGGTGCGTGAATAACTACCTGATATTTAAATAAAAAATATTTTTTCGCTCTGGGAGGGCATTTGTTTTGTCAAAATATTTAATGGGAAATTATTTTTAATTCTCCTGTGTTATTTTGAAAAGGTCTTTTGTTTTTTCTCCTTCTATAAAAAGTAGAAACGGGAGAGTGCACGTGCACATGCACATGCACATGTTGCTTAAAGATAAGAAGTAGAAACGCCACTGCGCCATGCAAAATTAGTGGGTTGTGTTTTGTTTGAAGATTTTTGAAAAAAACAGATTAAAAAATTTGATGGAAATCAAAGTGGTTTGATCCATCTCCATAACAGTAGCATCCACATTCTGGATCTGGGGTGGCAGAGCAGTCCTCCAGCAGCTTCAGTTTCACTTTCAAAAGGTATAGTAATGTTATTCGTTGATCGTTTTGTCACCTGCCATGGAATTGTGGAAATCAAAGTGGCAAATGGATTAGTTAAAAACAGAAAACGTAAAACCAAAGTATTCATTTAAAACCATTCCCCAACGGAATGGAAATGCTGCTGTTGATCTTGAGCAAGCCAACTATGTGATCACCACGTACGGCACCATAATCACCTCATATATCTGTGAGCATTAGTATATATCGGGGGTGTGTTTCATTTTTTATTTTCATCTTTACGAACAGAACCTTATCCTAGAAAAAAAGGGAAAGAAGAAAGATAGGATGTGAGCGATGGTTTCAGCTGGGTTTCAATGTCAATACAATGCAAAGAAAACAAAAAAAAAAAAAAAGATGAACATAGTGGACAGAATGGACCAGACACGAAGGAGAAGCAGAATCTAATCTTGACTGTGAGCTGCTGAATAAAGCATTGTGTGTTTTATTGCACAATCTGTCAACATGAATCCAGAAAGAAGAGAAAAAGAATGGATGCCCCAGTGCAACAGCGGCCAAAGATCTTGTTTGCTATCTTTTCTGTTGGAAAAGAAGAAGAAGAAGCACAGAATAGCCTGAAGGCATGGTCTGCTATTTCTGTCCAGAATAGTCCATGCCATAATCAGCAAGTCTGCGATCTCAGTCGAGTAAACTTTAGGCTCTTGAAAATCCTAAATTCAAAAAAGAAAAAAAACCCCATAGAATTATCACTCAAAAGCCCGAAATGCACACTGATCACACCTCACCTCACATCTCCTGACAGGGAAAAAAAATGGAGTTCAAGGAACCAAAAATCATAAAAACATTTTTTATATTAGAAAAAAGGAATTCGGTTTTTCACCAAAAGATCGAACAAAAAATCGAATTTTGTTTTCCAACAGAAGATTAATGCCTATGTACTCAACAAAGCCAAAACCCACGGACCACCACCGCAACCCATCTCCCCTTGCAGTTCTCACCTCTCTCGAGAGAGGAAAAAAAAAACACGACCATTGAACCAGTTACTAATAAAACCACAAACCACGGCATAGCCGTCAACAAAGAAACGATCCAGCTGCCAGCAGCAAAAAAACAAGAACACGAAAAGCGAAAACACCGGCAGACTCAAGCGATCACGACAGCCAACGCAACCGTACGTCCAGGCCCACGCCGCTAGTAACTCCACCAGCGGCGGAAGGCCCGCGAAAACAAAAGTGAAAGCAACAGAAGGCAGAAAGACTGGATAGCGGCGAGAAAGACCGCCCTCATCAACGTCGTGCAGAGGAGATGGAGTTGGCACCGATCTGACACTCAACGCACCGAAACACCATCGGTTTAAAAAAGAGTCGAATCTGCGATATCGATTTAACAAAGAGTTTGGCTGTGACTGCTGTGCATGGTGAGTGATTGTTTTATGGACGACTTTCTTTTCGTTAAAAATAGAAAGCTCCTAAATCAAGCCCCAGCAAAAAAGAAACGTACCCTTGTTAAACCCCCCAAAAATAAAAAGTAGCAGTAAATTGATAATAGAAAAACCCACTCCAATTAGTATAGTAAAACAAAAGAATTAAAGAAAAGCCCACAATTCCTTACGATTTTAAAAGATACTAGTCTAACTCCAACACAAAATTCACACCAACACACACACACACAGAGATATATATATAAAGTACAAATTAAAATGGTCTGATCTCGAATGAGAAAGCAGACCAAATATTTATTTGCAGCAATACAATAGATATAAACCAAAAACCAACTGTCGAGGCGCCCGAGTACTTCATGGATGGCTACCTTGACGAAGAAGACGACCTGCAATTAATACGAAATCAATATTGGGAAATTTTAAGAATCTCATTGTATGAATCTTAAGCAGCTTTAACTTCTTATTACATGCTACCTACTTATTCCCCAGCAATGAAGTGCATGGCTTTCGGAGTCCCTCCACTGCCCTGCTTGGAATCACCACCACCATTACACTCAGTTGTACAGCTGCAGCGGCCTCTCATGAGTATATAAATTAAGATAGCAAGGAGGAGCAAGACGAGACCAGCTCCTCCTTTAGCATATAAGGAGTAGCCTCCGCTGGCCGAGTCTTGTGCAGGAGGGGGGGAGAACTTGGCATCATCCATAACTCAAAACTACAAAAAGGAATAATTAGAAAACAATGAGTAATGTTCGAAGTAAGATTAGAAATAGATAGTATTGATAACATTACCGAATATTAGAAAACAGTGAGTAAAGGGTTTGTGAATATGGAGATGGTGGTGCATAAGTAGCAAGTGAAGAGTAATATTTTTTAATATATTTCTAATAGAAAATATTATGAAAAATAACCAGAAGCATCCTTTCTGCTTTAAACACCCCTAAAGCAGGGTGACGTAATATCACGCGTTTATATGGAGCGTGGAGGTTAGGTGACTATCCATGGGGAAACCAAGGTTGTTAAAATCGCGATTTTGACACGGCACGGAAAGTACTAAACAAACTCGAATCGTAAAAACGGATGGTAAAATCGTAAGGAATTTTAAAATACATTAAAAAAATAAAAATTCATGCTTAAAATAAAAATTCATACATAGTTCAAGGTTTTAAGCACCTTAAAATACATGTTTCAAATAAAAATTCATACATAGTTTAAGGCTTCAAGCACCTTAAAATACATGCTTCAAATAAAAATTCATATATAGTTCAAGCATCTTAAAATACATGGTTTAAATAAAATTCATATATAATTTAAGAAACTTTCATTAATTAACAATTAACAAACTTAAAACAAATACTCTACTGGTGTTCAAGAATATGCACATGCAGCAAAACGTCATTTCTTTCCCTTTCTATCTTCACATAATTGCATGATAATTCCATGAGCATTAAAGTTGGGCAGAACAAACAAGATAATCAAGCAGATCCATATGCCCCTATGCAATCTCACCACAGATCTTTTATAAGCACAAGATATTCCAATTGCTTACTTGTTGTGGTGTATTATGACCCTTTGGGACTGCAAATACTTCATTATCAAGAGGGATGTCAATAGATGGCCATTCTGACCAAATGAAAGCACTTGTTATCCCAGCATTTCCATTCTCGAGAAAGCCCGAGAAGATGACGAACACCAGTATAAGTTGAAGCAACATGGACTGTGTCTCAACAACCTTTAGCATGATTATTGATCAATCAGCCAATAACAATTCAATAGTTGCATCCCATAGTCAATGAAAATAATCAATCACAACGGAAAATCAACAAAAATAGCCTACTTTCCATGTTCAACTAGTAATTCTCCTCTAAAACCATATTTTCCAAAAACAAATAATTCAACAGCTGCACACAAAATCAATTCCAATATATCAATCAATCACATGGGTAAATCAACAAAAAAGAAAAACAAACACTACTATCAATTTGGACCAGTGATTTCACTCTAGAACCATATTTTCATTCCAGGATTTCAAAACCTTTTTTAAGCTCTAAGCTCAAATAATCCACACCAACCAATTCTTTGTACAATATATTTCCAACTCTAAAATCAAACAAACACAAGCCGTTTTGAAATCCTTCCATCACTCATAGCTTATTAACATAGCAGAATCATCAAGTTAAACATAGCCCCCTGATCTATCAAAATTTCTTTTCGATTTCTTCCCACAAAATCAACAGAAAATAATAAATTAAAAAAAACCCACAAAATCCTCCAAATTTCTTCCCGATTTGAATAATTTCATGTTGCATATATTTTTTCTTATCACAGTCTACTTCTGGTCTATCAAAATCTAAACTTTCATCACCTCTAAATCATTAGCAAACCAAACCGATATTAAACACAATAATTATCAAGAAATTAATTAAATTTAGTTCAACTAATCAGCATATAACAATAAAAAGGTAACATTTTTTTCCAAAACTTTCTCAGCAACCAAACAAAATGACATTATAAATGGAACTTACGGTGTGGAGTGTAGACTGTAGAGGAAGCCGTTGATGATGGAAAAAACAAAGATCGTTGCTGATGAAGAATGAACAGTCTGAAGATTGAAGAGCGCTGCCGCTGTTGATGAAGAGGAAACCGTGAGCCGTTGATGATGGGGAAGAGGAAGCCGTGAGGCGTGAGTTGTTACCAGGAGAGCGCTGTCATTGTTGATGAAGAGGAAGAGGAAGCCGTCTCAGGCTCTCAGCCTTAGGCCGTGAGCTGTTAATAGAGAAAGAGATTAGATTTAGGGATTTAGAATTTTTCTTCTCTGTAGATTGTTTGTGTATCAGCAGCTGGAAGAGATGAAAGAACGCGCAAATCGCCAAATAGCCACTGGACAGCTGGAGCGTGGAGGCAAAGGTTACGGGCAGTATATGTTTTTTGCCAAAATCGTTAAAACGGTCTTGAAATCGTGTTTTTACGCGATTTCACCCGATTTCAACCCGATTTCATCCATTTTCGAGTTTTTTGAACGATTTAGCACGTTAAGCCTATATTGACTCGTAAAATCGTACGATTTTACAAGTTAAATCGCGATTTTAACAACCTTGGAGGAAACATTTCACTTAATCTCATCATTTCGTTATTCATAGAGAGTGGTGACTGAATCCTAGAAGACAGAATTCCAGACTCCAATGTACACTTCCAATGAATTTCGTAATGATTACATTTCTACCTTAATTTCAGGCTTTATCAGACTTTGTCATCAAAATGAAAAATTGTGTTTCCACTCTTCACCGTGCCTAAAAAGTTCTTTTTGTTTAATTGTAGAATAAAACAAAATCATTGTTTGGCACATTATGTTTGATTTGGGAAGAGTTAGAACGCAATCCCTTTCGTTTTATTCGACAATGTTCTGAGGAAACTGAAAGGGATTTTGAACTCTTGTCTTATTCTCGATTTACTCTACAGCCCTTTGTTTTTCAGGTTTTTTACAGAACAATAATCTGACTGGCCGAATTCTAAATAATCTTATTGGGAAACGTCCTGGACTGAATCTCAGGTGAGCTTGAATGCACAAAGGTTTTTATTTTATTAAAGCTACCAGTTATTTACTGGTAAAATTATTTTATAATATATCATAAAGATGGAGTGATAAAATTAAAAATTAATAGAATTTTTTATAAAAAAATTCAAGGGAAACAAATTAGAAATTAAAAAAATAAAAATCAAATTAAAAACAATTATAATTAAAGGATTAAATTGAAATTTTTTTTATAAAAAAGCCAATAACAAAACTAAAAAATTAAAAGAGAAGGATAATTTTTTTATTGGAGGGTTAAATTTAAAATGAAAATAACTCCAGCAAAAAACAAAAACTTCAAAAAATGAAAACCAAACTCAAGATAATAACACAATATAAACTTTGATTGAAAGGTAAAATTAAAAATCAATAAAATTTTTATAAAAGAACCAATGAAAAAAAATTAGTATATTTATTATTATAATTTTGTTCGAAACCTTGATGAAAAAGACATGGATGTTTTAGAGGGATGATTTCTATTTTCTCATATACAATTTGAATTTATAAAATTCACTGGCCAACAATTTCTGTGAAGGTAAGCTAAGATTTTTTATAGGATTAGAGAGAGAGAGAGAGAGGGAGAGAGAGAGGGATTACAGTACATTGCCAACACTACGAGCCATTCTCTCTCTCACTCAAAACCATGATCACAAACAAATATCATTTTATCATAAACAAATATCATTTTATCATTTTAAAGAAAGGGGAAATAAAGGCATCTTAAAAACGACGAAGACAAGGGACACAATCTCTCAAAACTCCAGCTACTTGCATGCTTCGGGTTTGGATGCAATCACTCTATCTTCATTTACCATGAGAAAGTATTTTGAACCCTTCCCCCTTCAGGCAATTCTAAAATTAAATTTAAAATTAAGACAAGCATCTTAGCTTAATATAAACTTCTCATGCAACATAGATCGCATAAGAAAATTAATATACATTATTAAACTATACAAACATGGTCAGTTTTCTGCAATTGATTTAGAGTTATTATCTATATATATTATTAAAAAAACAAATTAATACTATTAAAAACTCTGTTAAACTAAACAATTTCATTACCAGAGGAGGCACGCTGGCCTAGTCCGCGGGAAAAATCTTGGTACAAGTTCTTATTCCTTAAAAACTACACAGGATAGGTCATGCTTTGATATCTAAATTAGCAAAGTGTTTCAGAAAAATAATATACATAAAAAAAAATCAAAATGCAGAGAGCGTTCTTCTGAGTGTAAATATATTATTCAATTTTTCTTATACATCCTTGAATATTTATATACCATTAAATCACATGAAATTACATTATGGAGTTACAGACACAATATTAACATATGAAACAAGACATTTAGTCACATTGACAACGTGTCTTGAACCTCGTTTGACAATGCCACGTCTGATAAGACCTTAGTGATGCTCACACAAAATGGATCAATGAGCTTATTGGTTTGGATTGGTTGTCCTTTTATTTTCCTCATGCATTGGGCTTGGCTGGGCCTTTTCTCTCATTTCTCATTTTTTTTTCCTCCTCTCTCTCTCTCTCTCTCTCTCTCTCTCTCTCTCTCTCTTCCCCTTTCCTTTTCTTTTTCCTCTCTCCTCCCTGCTCCCAGTTAGGCTTCCTTTGACCTTTGAGAAATTAAACCACACTTAACATATATGCCCTAGTATTTCAATTTTGCTTTTCTTTTAAGAGCTTTAAAATAATATTGGATTTCTTATTGTCATTTTCTGTGCATTAATTAGTAAATTTCTTCACCAAAGATGCTGGAAAGATGGCACAAGATCTCAAGAATTGCACTTGTCATGGCGCCGAATCATTTGGACAACTTGGATTTTTGAAAGAACCAGTTTCATGTTTTAACAAAGAGGATTAAATCAATGCAGTCGCAATTATAAAAAATTATTTTCTGGAAGCGTTTTGTGTTTTTTTTCTTTCATTTGTTTAGTTTTTCTTTTCTTTTCAATTCACTCTTTAACAACCCAAACTTTTTTATTTAGTAATTTTTTTATTTTAATTTTATCCTTAACTATTAACTTAACTTGTTTTGGAAATTATACCTCATACTATTTTTTTGATCTCATTTACTAATTTTTTTGGAAATACCGAAATACAGGTTACTTGGATCTAACACAGACCCACTGTGTTTTGAATAATCATTGTTTTGGATCTCATTTTCAAATCTCTACCTGGTCTCATTATTTTGGGCCTGACTTCTTACTGTGATCGTGGACTTTCAAGAGGAGAAAATCTATGTGTGATCCATGACTTAGGCCATGTTTGTTTTCCGGAAAGTAGTTTCTGGGAAACCACTTTCCAAACTTTTCTGTGTTTGTTTGTCATTAGAAAAGTTGGTCAACGGAAAACACTTTCCGGTCAATGGAAAATTTGGGCGGAAAACACTTTCTGGAAGTTGTGAAAAATTTAAAAATATCATTATTTGCTGATTATATCAAATTTGATCCTCAAACTTTTGATTGCTATATATAATTTGTTTTGAATATTTATTTTTCAATTTCATCTCTTAAAATTTAATTTTTATATTAACTTTGGTCCTTATTTTTATAATTGCTATTTGATTTTTCCTTATCATTTTTTTATTGAAATTTTTTACCTATCAAATTTGGTCCTCATTCTTTTGATTGTTACTTATTTTATTTGAAATAATTTATGAAATGTTAAATATTATTATTTTAATTTCTTCATCTTACATTTTTTTTTAATTTTTTAGATTTGATCTCTATTATTTTGATTATTATTTATTTTATTTGAGATAATTTATGAAATTATATTTTTTTTCAATTTCATTCTCATTCAACTTTTTAATTTGTAAGATTTATTTCTCATTATTTTAATAAACTTGAGAAAAATAAAACATTAATAAGTTATTTTCCAGCTCATTTTCCATGACATAACCAAACACTGGAAAGTGTTTTCCAATTTATTTTTCATTACACTACCAAATATCGAAAAATACTTTCTCGGAAATCACTTTTCCCGAAATTCACTTTACAAAAAAAAACTACTTTCCAGTAAACAAACGGGGCCTTAGGAATTTCAATTATAATTAGGGTTTGAAGTGAAACTGTCACCATAATTTGTTAAAAGAACATAGAGATGACTTGAAGGAACTCGACTTTTCTTGCATTTTACTTGGACAACGATATTTCTTAATTTCTTGAGATGAAAGAATGACAGCAGTCTATCTTCAGTAATTTTATTCAAAAAAGAACATGAAAAAAAAACATTTTCACTAATATTAATCTTAAATTAAGCATAATTTCCTCCCTTTCCTAAGTAATATTCTACCTGATCATCTCCCGGTACAAAAATCCCCTTTTTCCAGTTTTCAATTCCCCCCTCAATTTCTTTTTTCTCTTTGATTAATTTCCAAATATATAGCTGTTGAATTAAGGGTTACTGAATTTAATTAGAACAGACAACCAAGTTTGATTCAAGAGAGGGAGGGGCTCAAGAACAGTACATATTCATGTTATAGATGACAGACAAGTTTCATATACTCAACAATTAATGCTAGCACACTAACAAATAGATAACAAATTTAATTTAGCGAGTTTTTGATATTGTGGTGTACGGAGGATTTTTAAAAATATTTTTATTTGAAATATATCAAAAAAAAAATATTTTTATTTTTATACCAATAAATTAAAAATATTAAAAGATACATTTTGAAAACGCATTTTATTTGCCATGTTATATACTTCACTTAAAAAGAGTAAGTTGTTAGTCTATTTTGTTAGAAGATCTTCATTGCCTCTGCCACGCTTTCTTCTACCTCATCTTTCTTCACTGTCAACATAATTTGTTCAAGGACTTGGAGATAAAGAACAACGAGTTTCCTTGCATTCTACTTGGACAATAATATTTCTCAATTAATTTCTTGAGATGAAAAATTGACTATAGTTTAACAGCTGTAATTTTATTCAAAAAATAACTCAAAATTTTACACTGCCAATCTTTTGCTTTACCCAAACTACTAATTTAGTCATCAAGTCGGTCGACCGTATCTTGAGATGGCTTAGAACCAAGAGTTCATTATCTAATGGTTTTTTCCGTTCTCCGAGAGATAGAACGGAATCAAATTTAATACCTATGCTTGAAAGACGAAGACAAGGGAACAAACTCCCAAAACTCCAGCTAACTGGCATGCTTTGGTTTGGATAGCATGAATATTCAAGTGACCAATGATTGGGAAGTGTGATAGAGATTATAAAACTTTCAAAAAAAAAAACTAAAAAATTCCATATCAAGTGCTTGATGAAACTCCGTGTTTCATCAATAACATAAATATTAAATGCATTATTTACAGAATCGCTGCCCATCCCTCTATTTTTGCTACCAAAGGAGCAAAAGGTAGTTCCTTCGCATTGGTCAAGTACATGATACCCAACTAGAGATTTTTTGTCGGAACGTCTTCATAGAACACGGGCGGGGTTCTAACCAAGGTTGGTGTCATCCTCTCGGATCCCAACTGCTCCCACAGACGTCGCGATCCCAACTAGATTTTTTATATTAAATTGTATTATAACAATTTTTTATTCTCCTGTGTTATTTTGAAAACGTCTTTTCTTTTTCTCCATCCGAAACGGGAGAGTGCGCGCGCGCATGCACATGCTGCTTAAAGAGAAGTAGAAACGCCACTGCGCCATGCAAAATTAGTGGGTTGTGTTTTGTCTGAAGATTTTTGAAAAAACAGATTAAAAAATTTGAAAAAAATGCTGATCTTGAAATTTTTATTATGAGAAAAAAGATCAAATATTTATCTGCAGCAATAAAGTGGATATAACCAAAAACCAACAGTCGAGGCGCGTATCCATGCTGCTATAATAGCCTAAAACAGAGAATTAACAAACGTAATGTCCACGCGTACTTCATGGATGGCTACCTTGACGTCGAAGAAGAAGACTTGCAATTAATACGGAAACAATATTATAAAATTTTAAGAACCTCATTTGTATGAATCTTAATCAGCTTCAACTTCTTATTAATTACATGCTTATTTCTGAACAGGGAAGTGTTTGGCTTTCAGAGTCCCTCTATTGGCTTGGAATCACCAACAACAATATCTCACTCAGATTTCCAGGTGCAAGGAGGAGCGAGATGAGACCATCTCCTCCTTTAGCAGCTAAGGAGTAATATGTGTTCTCACTTCCTTTTTCTCTGGGTAATTTTCTTTAAAGTGCATGGCTTTCGGAGTCCCTCCACTGGCCTGCTTGGAATCACCACCACCATTACACTCAGACGTTGTACAGCTGCAGCGGTCTCTCATGAGTATATAAATTAAGATAGCAAAGAGGAGCAAGACGAGACCAGCTCCTCCTTTAGCATATAAGGAGTAGCCTCCGCTGGCCGAGTGTTGTGCAGGAGGGGGGGAGAACTTGGCATCATCCATAACTCAAAACTACAAAAAGGAATAATTAGAAAACAATGAGTAATGTTCGCAGTAAGATTAGAAATAGATAGTATTGATAACATTACCGAATATTAGAAAACAGTGAGTATAGGGTTTGTGAATATGGAGATGGGGGTGCATAAGTAGCAAGTGAAGAGTAATATTTTTTGGTTTTGTTTTTATGTTTCAAAACTATTTTAAGGAAACTGCATGGGATCTTGAACTTCTGTCTTATTCTCGATTTCCTTCACAGTCCTTCGTTTTTCAGGTTTTTACAGAACAATAATCCGACTGGCCGAATTCTAAATAATCTTTTTGGGAACCTGGACTGAATCTTATATAGGTGAGCTTGAATGCACAGAGGTTTTTTTTTTATTATTAATGCTACTAGTTATTTACTGGTAAAATTATTTTTAATAAATTTAAATTGAATGATAAAATTAAAAATTAATAAATTTTTGTCCATGGGGAACAAGTTAGAAATTAAAAAAAATAAAATTAAAATTAAAAATAATTATGATTGAAGGATTAAATTAAAAATAAATAAAACTTTTATAAAAAAACATGCACAAAACTAAGAAATTAAAAGAAAAAAAATAATTTTTTTATTGGAGGGTTAAATTTAAAAAGAAAATAATTCCAACAAAAAACTTAAAAAAATAAGGACCAAACTTAAAATAATAACACAACATATATAAAGTTTGATTGAATAATAAAATTAAAAATTAATAAAATTTTAAAAAAATCAATGAAAAAATAATAATATATTTATTATTATAATTTTGTTCGATATCTTGATGAAAAAGACATGGATATTTAAGAGGGATGATTTCTATTTTCTCACATATACAATTTGGATTTATAAAATTCACTGGCCAACAATTTCTGTGAAGCTAAGCTAAGATAAGATTTTTTATAGGATTAGAGAGAGAGAGAGAGAGAGAGAGGGATTACAGTACATTGCCAACTCTACGAGGCATTCTCTCTCTCACTCGAAACCATAACAAGCAAATATCATTCTGTCTGATTTTTAGGAGTTTCTGTGTTTTTATAGATTAGCTATTTGATGATGAAAATAATATTTTTTATTTTTAAAAGGTTTATTTTTAATACCACATATTAAAATATCTAAAAACATTAAAAAAATTAAAAAAACAATTTACAAATTTAAATTAAGATTTTTTACAGGATTGGAGAGAAAAGGGAGGATTACAGTACAGGCCATTCTCTCTCTTACTCAAAGCCATAACAAACAAACAAATATTATTTTATTATATTCCTCTCTCTTACACACACATTTACCAAGGAATCGTGATTTGCGCTGTTTCTATCTGATTTGTAGGAGTTTCCGCGTTTTTTTAGTTTCATATCTGTTTGGCTGGCTAGAAAATGAAGCAAAATAACTGAAAAGGTGTGGAAATGGCTGCGAATGTACTATAGAACATTTAATTTCTCGGTATTAGTGTTTTTTTCCTTCCAACCTTCTTCGTTTATATATATAATCTAAGAAGACAGCAGTGAAATTACCAAATTCAATAACTATTAAGTATTTAAAACACCCAAACCAAGAAAGTGAATCCATGAATGGGTCTTTTAGGTAAAAGAAGCTTTGCTAAAACCAAGGTGACGTGAAACTAAAAGAACATTATGATGAAACTATTAAATGAAGTGGAAATAATTTTGATCAAAGGATGATTAAATTTTACTTCAAATTTGATTTCTTAAGCCTGTCAATTTCAATTTCAATTTCAATTTCTCTGGTAAAAATTGACCTGTAAAAACATTGCAAGGCTTGGCAATTTCAATTGCAATTAGGGAGAGAAGTATAATGTCACCATAATTTGTTCAAGAACTTAGAGATCACTTAAAGGATAACGAGTTTTCTTGCATTCTACTTCGACAATAATATCTCTGAATTTCTTGAGATGAAAAATTGGTACTATAGTTTAACAGCAGTAATTTTATTTAAAAAATAACCCAAAATTTCCTTTCACTAATATTAATCTTAAAGCATAATTTCCTCCCTCTCCTAGATATTCTTCTCTCTGATCATCCCCCAATAAAAAAAAATCCCCCTTTTGTTTTCAATCTTCCATTTGCCGCTTTATTTATTTTCCTCTTTGTTTCATTTCCAAATTGTTATTTAATTAAATTGGTAACTTGCGCTACCCAACCAGTTGAACAAAACTTTCTCTAATGTAAAAAAAAATGTCAAGGCAACACTAGTATTTTTAAGAAAGTAAAAAGAATTCAAGATTTGGATTATTAACTTGGCTAAGTTGAATAAACTTTATAAATTTAATAATATAAGTAAAAAAAAAAAAGCAATTGTCAATAAGCTGAATTAAACAAAATAATTGTCAATCATTAAATACAAAAATAAACCCTTGCTAATATAATGACAAATATCCCTTGAATATTCTTAAAAGGTTTTTATGATCTTATTTGATAACAAAATAAAAAATAAATCAAAACGAGATAACTTTATATTAAAAAAAATAAAGATCAATTTCAAATAAATTAAATGTTGAAGAATAAAATAAAAAAATAAATTAAAAGAAAACAAAATCAACACTATAGATTTGAAGTTAAAACAATACTTCATGATTTTGTGATTCATGATAAATAAAGATTTAGTTATTATACTTTAAATTCTGAATGAGGCCAGTCCTTTTAGGGTTAGCAGTTTCGGCAATCTTATGACACCTTTATCAAAAACATTTACTCGATCGCTAAAATATATTCATAAAATAATTTTATTGATAATTGGCAATGGTATTTGAAATAATTTTATTTTAATCCTATGTAAAATATTGACAAAATAATTTTGTTTATCATGTAATAGTTGAAGTACGTGGTATATATAATAAATAATTTCAGTAGTGATTAACAGTACTAGTATTTGGAGTAATTTTATTCCATTTCTGTATAAAATACCAACACAATAATTTTATCACTTATGTAATAGTTAAAGTAACATATACAATAATAAATTTTTTTGAACTCTCTAAAATATACTAAAATTCATATGTAACATTTGTACTAACTCAGTTACAGAATATATATATATATATAATTGTTTGAATGAAGGTAGTCGAGCAGGTCATATGGATTGCCAACAAAATAAATTAAGGAAAGGTATAGTGAAACAAACAGGAAGGACAAGTCATGGATCATTTATAATTAGTATACTGTTGCATCGATTGTAAATTTCCAGCCTACTTCCCGATCCAAGTAAACACAGTGCAATTTCTTCGAAGGCCAGCACACAAAAAGACAGATTTATTCGAAGCTAAATATCAAATATCTCATCAAATTATTGAATTATTATCAATTTTATATCCAAATTATTTTCTTAATCAATCTTACCATTACATTTTATTGACTTCTCAATCAAGATTTTATATTGAGATATTTAATATAAAACATTAATTCCTCTACAAAAAGACCATTTTAAAAACAGTATAATTTACATAAAAACATCGTTAGAAAGCTTTAAAATATATGGAAGTATTTGATTAATTTTTCTTAAGATCCTGAGGGTAAAATTAATATAAATAACAAAAAAAAAATAAAGTGGCCACGCAATAAATTGATAATAGAAAAACCCATGCCAATTAGTAAAGTTAAAAAAAAAAAAGCATTAAAGAAAAAGCCCACAATTCCTTATCTGCGTTGACGATTTTAATTGAAGATATTAGTCTAACTCCAACACAAAATTCACACCATAAAAAGTACAAATTAAAATGGTCTGATCTCGAATTTTTTAATTATGAGAAAACAGACCAAATATTTATCTGTAGCAATACAATTGATAAAACAAAAAACAAACTTCATGGATTGCTACCTTGATGAATCTGCATTTAATTAATACGAAAACATTAATATTGGAAAATTAGAAGGATCTCATTGTATTGTATGAATCTTAATCAGCTTCAACTTCTTATTGCATGCTACCTCCTTATTTCCCAGCATGGACGCTCCTTTCTGCATTTCAACGTCCACCTCCAGCATGGACGCTCCTTTCTGACATTTCAACATCCACCTCAAATCTCACGGAGCACTTTCGGCACTTGAAGAATACATAAACGACGATAGTAAGGAGCATGACGAGGACACCAGCAAGCCCTCCTTTAGCAGCTGAGGAGTAGCCTGCTGTGGCCGAGTCTTGTGCAGGGGGGTGTGGGATGCAACCATCCATGACTTAAAATTAACTACAAAAAGGAATGATTAATTAGAAGAAAATAAAAGCAGCAATTTCTCAAGTGAGATTAGAAAGAGATCGCATGCATTGATAATATTACCAGATTTGAGGAGGAAACACAGGAGGAGACAAGTTAGCAGAGCAAGAGAGGATGCTTAATTTTGTGAATAAGGAGATGTAAGTATGTATAACAAGGAGAAAGTTTGTGTGCTCTTAAATAGAACTGGTTGTCTGTAGCCTTGGTACTGGTGCGGGGCGAGAAGGTGAGGGACGGGGGCCTTTTTTAATTTCAATTCCCCCCCCTCTATTTGCATCACAAATCCTAGAAGAAGAGAAGAGGAGGAAAAGGATAGCAGAAGAAACAAGACCATCACCTATTACTGCGGCGCCGACCCCTGACAAGGATGCACTTTTGGTGGCCAGTCTCGATTACTCTAACAATTTATGACCTGCATTCTATGTTTTAATTTAAGGAATAGATAACGAATTTAATTTAAGGACGCCGGTTTCGTTTTGTCATGTCACACT
The DNA here is from genome assembly GCF_000002775.5 of Populus trichocarpa. Classification (NCBI taxonomy): domain Eukaryota; kingdom Viridiplantae; phylum Streptophyta; class Magnoliopsida; order Malpighiales; family Salicaceae; genus Populus; species Populus trichocarpa. Next base: position 990,122 of record NC_037296.2, read on the forward strand.
TCCCTTTAAAAAAAGCTAAATTTTTAGTCTATTATGTTAGAATTAGGTCTTGCCTCTGCCACATTTTTTTCAACCATTTTCTTTCTTTCATCACTGGTTCTTTCGAGAATTTTGTTTATTTCTTAAAATGGTGTTTTTCATTGAGTTGCATATAAAAAAAATCATATATACATTATTAAAAAAAAAACATAAAAAAGATGCTCTTAAACAACAAAACATAGCTCTTTGCATCCTCTTTTGAAAGGAAACCACACCCAAATAACAGATGTAGCCAAAGGCACGTCCTCCGCAGGGTAACTATGATAGTGATGCTTATGCTTACGCAGGGTAACGATGATTACCCTGCGTCAGCATAAGCATCACTATCATAGTTACCCTGCATAAGCATAAGACATGACGCGTGATAGTCATCCTGCGTGAACCAAGCTTATGCTTTTCTCCCTATTTCATCTTGTTATATTTCAATTTTGATTAATTTTTAAATTAAAAATATTTTAAAAAACAATTATAACTATACTTTCACAAATACACCGTGCTTGGTTTGTTTTAATCTAAAAATTAAAGTACCACTATTTCATCTTGAAAAGTTGAAATGTTCATCTAACCACCACGCTCCATATAACGCGTGATAGTCACCCTGAGTAGCCACAGGCATGCCCTGCAAACTGGCTAAGGACGTACCCAACTAGATTTTTTTTCGGGACGCTAAAAAATCAAAATGCTTTTTTTTTTCCTTTTATAGAACATGAACGGGGTTGTGATCAAGGTTCGTGTGACCATCTCGGATCACAACTGGTCCCACAGACGTCGTGATCCCGTAGCTAAAAAGACAAATCTCATTTGCCAAAAATTCAAACCCACCATCAAAATGAATAAGCAAATAGTAACGCGGTGGTTTATTATACTATATAGTAAAAGAGATGGGTTTTCAGTTTACACTGCTCACTGTTTTTTTTTTCATTTTCATCCTCAGATTTTATTTTTGAACGATTAAATCTTATTTAAAAAATAATTGATTTTAAATTATTATAAAAAGGTGGAATTAGAATAAGAAACCGAAATAAAAACACAGCTAACAAGCAAACATGAATGTCATTCGTCCTTTCACTGTTTATTGCATCTTTTGGAAGAATAACAAACAGCTCATTGACACTGTCTTCGGTAGCGGGAAAATAAAAAACTCGCGTCATTTTTCTTTCCAATCCTTGGTATCTATCCTAAGTGGTTAAAAGTCTCGCTTGAGGTCTTGGTCTAGTGATGTTAGCGGTTTGTTTTTTTTTTCTGCACCTGATTCAAACTTTATTGTTAATGCATGTCACTTCGCGGTGCCTTATATATTCACTGGGTTTGCAGGATGTTCAGTGGATCATGGGATTAGTCGTGATACGCACAAGCTGGCCCGGACATCCATGTAAATAAATAAAAAAAAGTTCGTTCGTGCCTGACTAGATTTTTTGCCGGCGGTCCACTGCGGTTTGGGACATTATTCCATGTTTAACCAAGAACGGAGCAAAATCAAATTGATAATAGAAAAAACCCCTCCAAGTAAAGTAAAAAAAAAAAAAGAATTAAAGAAAAAGCCCACAATTCCTCATCAGCTTTGACGATTTTAATTGAAGATATTAGTTTAATTCAAACACAAAATTCACACCATATATATATATATATATATATATATATATATATATATATATATAATGTGTCCCCTGAAGCATTTTTGGTGTTAGATAATGTGAGAAATTAATTCACAATTGGAGGAAGGAGAATGGGTTTCTTTATCCAATATCTACTGCAGCAGAAAAAAACACGAGGTGGGGGCAAACTACGAAGGTATTTGATACTGTGATTGTGGTTGTTTTTTAAAGTTTTTTTATTTAGAAATGTATCAAAATAATATATTTTTATTTTTAAAAAATTATTTTTGACATCAATATATTAAAATGATTTAAAAACACTAAAAAAATATTAATTTAAAGAAAAAAAATTGAAATTTTTTTATTTAAAAAAAAATAAAAAACAAACAGTGTCTAGACACTGTTAAAAGGCCATTCTCCAGCGGATGAAACGCTTGAAAGAAGTAGAAAGAATTTTGATCAAATAATGGTGTAAATTTTACTTTAAATTTTGAATGAGGCCAGCCCTTTTAGGGTTAGCAGTTTCGGCAATCTTATGATACCTTGATGAAAAGGACATCACTATTTTAGAGGGGTGATTTCTATTTTCCCACCCATACAAAAAACGTATCGAGATATATCCCAGTAATGAATTAAATATTAATCTCAGATTTAAACTTTGTTTATGGTTAAAAATAAAATTTAAAAGAAAAAGGATTAAATTACCAAAAAAAAATGAAACAGGCCCCATTTACGCAAATAATATCACGGCAAATATATTGCTTTCCAATCAAATTTTAGGATCCCGGAGTTCAAACTATAATTAAAGAGATGGAATTGAGATCTATTTTTATAATACTTTTTTTTGTCAGAGAAAAAGGCCCAGTAGAAGAAAGAAATGTCCTTGTAATATATTTTCATGTGTTTTTTTAATAATTAAAATCAATGTTTATATCAAAAACAACAATTTAAATTCTAAAATAAAAGGTATTTTTTGCCAGAAGAACTATTCCTTCTTATTTGATATTTGAGCACTATTCAAACACGGCAACACCCAACCAATCCTATACGAAGTAAACAGTCACGCGCGACACTGAATCGGTGGGGTTCAGCATTCTTCTTGCCCGAATAAAAATATAGTTATTCTTTTATGTTACGAGCCTTAAGAGTGTGTTTGGTGGTTGCGATTTGAAATAAATTATTTTATAAAAAGTATTTTTAGTTAAGGTTGATTTGAAAAAATATATGTTTGATTAAAATTATGGTTGGAATTGAGGTTGAATAAAAAATAGTTTAATGTGTTTGGTTAAAAATACTTTTAAAATTGAGGTTATAAAATAATTTAAAAAAATATATATTAATATTGATGGTTTTTAATTTAAATATTATAGATTTAACTATTGCTATTACATCATGAAAAAAATAATACTTTATATAAAATATTTTTTTAATGTTCCATTAAACTATCTACAATTTCATCACGTATAAAATACATCCGACAAATATTACAGTTTTCACAAATTTTTTAAGAGCGCAACAACATCAGGTAAAATATAATCAGGAACAAAATTGGGATTACGATTAAATTCTGCAAATGCTACGTCATCAAGCGATCTCCATCTAATTTATATAGTGTCATTGAATAATGTTTAACACTAATTTTTCGAATAAAACACAATTAAAAATATTTTTTTTTTATTTTGCTGGGTCGGACCCGGTTCAATATATTTTTAGCTTTGAACCGGACCCGGTCCGGCCGAAACAGTGGAGAATGTCTCCACTGTTCACGTGAACAGTAGAGCCATGGTCCACTGTTAACGTGAGCAGTGGAGGCATGCTTCAATGTTCATTGGATAGTGTAGCCATGCTTTACTGTTCACGTGAACAGTGACATGACTACCCTGTTCATGTGATTTCTCCGCATAATAAATAGCAAAGAGCTGATTCTTGTAATTTTGATAAACCTGCGTCACAGCCACAATTTATGGGGGGCCAGTAAAAAAATGTATTTTTTACAATATCAAATAACAATATTTGTGGTTGTGAGTAAATTTCACCCGCAACCAGAATACCAAACCACCGCTATGTTGGAAATCCCAAAAACTAGCATATGCCAATATGGGGAAAACAAATTTCGCAGAATAAATAAAAAGAAAGAAAGAAAAGTAACAGTTAAAATTCCTATGATCACCTTGATGAAATATATAGTTATTTTATATTACATGTAGATATAAAATTAGTTGAATTTTATAATTCAAAGTTTCTGGGATGGACACGTTCCTTGTAACTCGAACACAAGTTCAGACAATCATATTATAAGCTGAAAGCGCCTTTTTTTTTTCTTTAGTAAATTCACACGATCGTATTATAAGCTGAAATCTCAATTTTTCCTTTAATGAATGAAGTCGATTTTAACACTACTATATTTAATAGTTTTATCTGAATTATTTTATTGATATTTACTTTATTATTTTATTAGCACATATTTTACCAGCTGATTTACGAATAAAAAATATATATATAAATAAACTGCTTGTTGGTAATTTTTGTTTTTATAATATTTTTATCAATAAATAAAAAATAAAAAACTTAATAGTTTTACAAATAAAAATACACTTCAAAACACATTTACAGCTGGAATATACCAACAAATTGAGTCCATTGGTAATGTTGTTCCGTAATAATTAAAAAAATCTGTTGAACAAAAAAAATAATTAAAATTAAATTAAATTGTATAAATTAAAGTATATAAAAATATATTATCTTAATATAAAAATTAAATATTTATTATAAAATTTATATGTTCAAATAAAATTGTTTTTGTCTGATTTTTAGGAGTTTCTGTGTTTTTTTAGTTTGATATCTGCTTGACTGGCTAGAAAATGAAGCAAAATAACTGAAAAGGAGTGGAAATGGCAGCGAATGGACTATCGAACGTTTAATTTCTTGGTATTAGTGTTTTTTTTAATGAGATTAGACAGAGGACTATTTAATTACATGATAATGACTTTATAGATTAGCTGTTTGATGATCAAAATAATATTTTGAATTTTTAAAAAAAATTATTTTTAATACCACATTAAGATCTATAAAAACATTAAAAAAATTATTTAAAAAAATATATTTTTTACAAATCTAAATTATTTCATCATGTAACATCATTGATGTTAGTGTTAATACTTTGATAACAATTGTAAAAGGCTAAAATAAAATAGTATTATGATAAGGAAGTTAAACTACACTAAGCATATACAGATTAAGGATTTATTAACATTCCTAGCAATCGCCTGATTCAATTTTTTTTTATCGTTTTCCTTTTCCCTTAGGTATTGACCAAGGAGGCATTAATGTTAAAAACTAAATATACAGATATTTAACATTAATTTATGGCTCCTGTTTCTTCGAAAATAAACTGTAAGTAATTTACTATTAAAAATATTGGTAACTAGAACCAGAATACCAGGAGCTTATGATTATGGAGTGGAAATTTTTTTCATTTTCTTTTAATTTTAAAAAATAAAAAGCAAAATAAATAGGAATAAAAAAATAAATATTAAATTTAATAAAAAAATCAAATATTAATAGATAAAATTGAAAAATAAATAAATCAAATTCAATACAATTAAATAATTGAGAATTAATTTGCATCTTTATAAAGCCAACATATCTTTTGAGGGGGAGAAGAAAAATTATAAAATTATTGCAAGAGCTTCTCCTTGCCATGAAAGTCAACACGCGTTGGTCTACTGTGTAGAGGGTGAGGTATTGCTTTTGATCAAATCATTTTGAAAAATAATCTCTATGCATTGATCACCTTTTTTTTTTCATTTTGATTCTCATATTTTAGTTTTGAATCATCAAGTCTGATTTAAAAAGTAACTAATTTTAAATTTTTATAAAAAGATGAGATTAAAAAAAAACGATCAAAATAAAAAACACGACAAACATAGATAATGTATCATAAGTTTTGAAAATTTTCATTTTAATACAAATGTTCATTTTTGTTATTTTTTTATTCTTGATTGAGAGAGAAGAGAGAGAGGGGTCGCTAGATTCCGACAGTAAAAAAAATTTGTTGTTGACACCTATTTAAACCATCAAAATAAAAGATTTTTGTGTGAAATTCTTCAATTTGATGAGGAGATATTATATTATGTGTTTTTATATCTTAAATGTTCATAAATAATCAGATGAGAGCTCGAGTTTATTTTTAATTTCGAGTAGAGTTTGATTTCTATAATGTTTTTTAAGGTTTTTTAAGATTATAAATAAATTTATCATAATTTTTAGAGTGTTTTTATAGATATTATGTGTAAAAATAAGTCACAAAATAGATTTTTGAATCATACCTGAATTTTTAGCCATTAAAAAAAGACAAAATCTAAGTCAAAACAGACAATGCATCATTTATTACAGGCATAAATGCTAGACCCAGAGATACCTTGGATTTGATACAGATACCGTACTACCTCATGCGCTCGGACTGTCGTTACTTTACAAAGACAAGCCATCAGATTCGTCCTTTCACTGTTTATTGCTTCTTTTGCAAGAATAACAACAAACAGCTCACAACACCGTCTTCGGTAGCGGAAAAAAAAAACGCGTCATTTTTCTTTCCAGTCCTTGAGTATCTGTCCTAATTGGTCAAGTCCGTTAGTACCCGACTAGATTCTTGCCGGCGGTCCACTGCGGTTTGGGACATTAATTCCACGTTTAACCAAGAACGCAGCGAAATCAAATTGATAATAGAAAAACCCACTCCAAGTAAAGTAAAAAAAAAATGAATTTAAGACAAAACCCACAATTCCTCATCTGCTTTGACGATTTTAATTGAAGATATTAGGTTAATTCAAACACAAAATTCACACCATATATATATATATATATATATATATATATATATATATATATATATATATATAATGTGTCCCCAGAAGCATTTTTGGTGTTAGATAATGTGAGAAATTAATTCACAATTGGAGGAAGGAGGAATGGGTTTCTTTATCCAATATGTGGCAAATTAATATCAAATACAAATCCTTTGAATTTGAATTATAAGACACATTTATTTGTGCACCAGTAAGAATTGACCTGTAAAAACTTTGCAAATCTCAATTGCAATTAGGGGGAGAAGTTAACTGTCAGCATAATTTGTTCAAGAACATGGAGATAACTTAAAGGATAACGAGTTTTCTTGCATTTTACTTGGACAATAATATTTCTTAATTTCTTGAGATGAAAAATTGACTTAGTTTAACAGCAGTAATTTTATTTAACAAATAACCCAAAATTTCTTTTCACTAATATTAATCTTAAAGCATAATTTCCTCCCTCTCCTAAATAATCTTCTACCTGATCACCCCCCGATAAAAAAAAAATCCCCCTTTTGTTTTCAATCTTCTATTTGCCCTCTATTTTTATTTTCCTCTTTGGTTAGTTTCCAAATTATTGTTTAACTAAATTGAAGATCTGTATTATGCAGCGAACCTGAAAATCTTTTTTCTAATTTAAAAATGAATGTTCATACGATACTAATATTATTAACTCGACCAAGTTTAGTAAATTCAGTTAAATACAGGAACAATTGTTTATGAGCCAAACTAAACAAAATAATTGCCAATAATTAATTGCAAAAAAAAAAATGCTTGTTAATATTACGAACAAATATCCCCTAAATATTTTGAAAAGGTCTTTGTCATCTTCTTTGATAATAAAATAAAAATTAAATAAAAAAAAGTGGTGGGATACATCCCAGTAATTAATTAAATATTAACCTCAAATTTAAACTTTATTCATGGTTAAAAATAAAATTTAAAAGAAAAGGGATTAGATTAACAACAAAAATGAAACAGACCCCATTTACGCAAATAATGTCGCTCAAATATCTTGCGTTCCAATCAAATTTTAGGATCCCGAGTTCAAACTATAATTTAAGAGATGGAATTGACATCTATTTTTGTAACACTTTTTTTCTTGAAAGAAAAAGGCCCAGTAGAAGAAAGAAATGTTCTTGAAATCTATTTTATGTGTTTTTTTAATAATTAAAATCAATATTTATATCAAAAACAACAATTTAAATTCTAAAATAAAATGTATTTTTTGCCAGAAGAATTATTATTTTCTTATTTGATGTTTGAGCACTATTCAAACACGACAACACCCAACCAATCCTATCCGAAACACTGGATCGGTGGGGTTCAACATCCTCCCGGGCCAAATAAAAATATAGTTATTCTTTTATGTTACGAGCACTGAGTTGGAAATCCTATAAACTAGCATATGCCAATATGGGGAAAAACAAATTCCCAGAATAAATAAAAAGAAAGAAAGAAAAGTAACAGTTAAAATTCATATTATCACACCTTGATGAAATATATAGTTATTTTATATTACATGTAGATATAAAATTAGCTGAATTTTATAATTCAAAGTTTCTAGGATGGACACGTTTGTTGTGACTCGAACAAATTAAAGTCCAGACAATCATATTATAAGCTGAAAGCGCTTTTTTTTTTTCTTGGGTAAATTCACACAATCGTATTATAAGCTGAAATCTCAATTTTTCCTTTAATGAATGAAGTCGATTTTAATAAAACATTGAGGTGACCAGGATAGATAATAGATTACATTAATGGAAAAATTTGTCTTGATGAAAAAAATTATATTTTTTTAGATTTAAAGTTTAAACAATATCTTTTGATTTTATAGTTAATGAATAAGATTTGTTTTTTTAAGCTTAAATTCATTTTTTGTTAAATTGATAAAAAAAAAAAAAATTTGATCAAATAGGACCCACGCATAGGTACATTATTTTCAGCTCCCTCTGAAAAAGTTTCCAGGTTCCGCCCCTCCATAAAACTACCACAAAACCCTTTATTTATTTATTTATTTTCCTTCTTTTCTTTTCTTTTGGAAACAAACTCTATAAGTAAGCAATTTACTATTAAGAATATTGGTAACTAGAAGTCCAGAACCAGAATACTAGGAGCGTATGACTATGAAATGGAAATGTTTTTAACTTTTTTTAATAAAATAAAAATAATAAAAAAATAAATTGAAATTAAAAGAATAAGTATTAAATTTAATAAAAAAATTCAAATATTAATAAATAAAATTAAAAAACAAATAAATCAAATTCAATACAATACAATTAAATAATTGAGAATCAATTTATAACTTTGTAAGGCCAACACACTTTTTAACGAGGAGAAGAAAAATTTTCATCAGAGCTCCTTCTACCATAGAGGTTAACACGTGCTGGCCCGCCGTGCAGAAGATAGGATAATACTTTTAATCAAATCATTTTAAAAAATAATTTTTATTATATTTTCATACACTTCCTTATATATATAATATAATATAGTCCTAACTCTACTAATAATTTTTAGGTCGTGGTTGGGATAGTTTAAAGCAGAGTAAACCTCAATTTCAAACATCCTTCTCGATCGTAGCACAATATCGATTGCCTCCCACCACACGAGCGATTTCACGTTGGATTTTGATGGCATAGAACTCACAGACGTTTTTGATATTTGAGAGCCTTTTCCAAATGCCATGACAGTACTGAAAAGATCTTAAGTGGTGCTAAACAGCCAGGCTAACCCCTTTGATCGTGGCGCTGATCGGAGGGGTTCAACATGTTAAATAATATTTATATAGATTTATTTATTAAAAATAAAATAATATTTTTAACTTATATATATTTTCTTTTTTATTTAGGTTAATACACTACCAGAAAATCGATAAATACATACGGAAATACCGAAGGAATTACCGTGGAAAAATAAATTTTAAAAAAATAATGACGTGTCAGTTTTACCAATGAAATTACTGACGGAATTTATTCCGTCGGTAAATTCGTTGGTAAACTGTGAACACTGTTCATCATGTCAATTACAAAGAGAATCACCGACAGAATTTATTCCGTCGGTATTTTCCAGAGAGCTCCAGAACTGTTCACTTTCCAATTGCACTGTTAATTGTTTTTCTTTACGGACAAAATCAGCGACGGATTAAAAAGTTATCGGTGTTATTTGGCGGTTTTCTGAAAAAATTCAATTAATTTAAAATTTTCATTTAAATATTACAGACGTAATCACCGAAGGATTGAAAAATTGTCGGTAATTGTTGGCGGTTTCTGAAAATTTTTTACGAAATTGAAAATTTAAATTAAATATTACCGATGAAATTACCGATGAAATAATTAAAAAATATTAATATTCAATTATCCGTCGGTAAATCCGTCTCTAACGCGCCCCAATAAAAAGCCTGAATCCCCTTATTTCACAAGAGACACTCATTTCTTATTACTACTACTATTATTATTCTTCATCTTCTTCTTCTTCACTATATGTAAAAAACATCAATATCTATTTCTTTCTCTTCTTTTCTCTCTTCATCTCCTTCTCTTTTCCTCCATGCTCGGGTATATCTTTTTTTTTTTTTTTTTTATTCTCTTAGTTTTTTTTTTTTAATTAATATGCTTTACGAAAATTTTTTTCTCTTCTTAGCTTCACTTGCAACTATATTAAGGTAAGATTTTTCTTTTTTCTTCTTTTTTCATGATTTCATTTTATTTTATTTTTAATTATTTTTGTTCTTAATAATTGTATAAATGTTGTTGTGAGATGTTCTTTACAATTGTTATCATGAAAAAAAGAAGAAAAAAGAACATTTATACAATTCCTAGCAATCGCCTGATTCAATTTTTTTATCGTTGTCCTTTTCCCTTAGGTATTGACCAAATATTCTCTGCCCCTTTTTCCTGATTGTAAACTTGAGTAAATTGAATGTTCATACCCTCAGGTATGCTAAATAAACCCTCTCTTTCCTGAACTTTTCCACCGATAGGCTGCCTCTGCCTCAATTCATCACTGTTAGGATATTAGTTGAGATCCTAGTCCAAGGAGGCATTAATGTTAAAAACTAAATATACAGATATTTAACATTAATTATGGCTCCTGTTTCTTCGAAAATAAACTGTAAGTAATTTACTATTAAGAATATTGGTAACTAGAACCAGAATACTAGGAGCTTATGGTTATGAAGTGGAAATTTTTTTCAAAGCAAAATAAATAGGAATCAAAAGAATAAATATTAAATTTAATAAAAAAATCAAATATCAATAGATAAAATTAAAAAACAAATAAATCAAATTCAATACAATTAAATAATTGAGAATCAATTTGCATCTTTATAAAGTCAGCACATCTTTTGAGGGGAGAAAAAAAATTATAAAATTATCGCAAGAGCTTCTTTTTGCCATGAAAGTCAACACGCGCTAGTCTACTGTGTAGAGGGTGAGGCATTGCTTTTGATCAAATCATTTTAAAAAATAATCTCTGCCATATTCTCAAACATTTCTTTTATATATATATATATATATATATATATATATATATATATATATTATAAGCTGATCGAAAATTCTTTTTTTTTTTTTTTTCTTTCTTTGATGAATGAAATCCATTTTATTATTTAGAAACGAAAACAATCAAATCTAAAAACTTTGCAGCTAAAATCAATTCTAGATAGCAAGATAAAACGACACATTCGTTGTCAGTTTTGAGTACTTGATTAAGGGCTTATAGGGATTAATGATTAAGGGCTAATTATAAAAATATAGTTATTCTTTGAGCACTTGGTGGGTGTGTCTTCGATGATTTGGCTGTATTTTTATTTACTAAACAACCTGTGTTTAATTAATAATTATGCATGCAGCCGTTTTTCAAAGTATATTAAGATTTTATTTTTTATATTAATATATCAAAATCATAAAAAAATTAAAAATTAAAAATTTAATATTTTTTCTGTTAAAAAAAATAAATAGAGACATTCCTTAAAATATATTAATTTTAAAATATTATTAATTTAAAATATAGCTATTCTTTAAATGGAAAAGGCTAAAGTAAAATAGTATTATGATAAGGAAGTTAAACTGCACTAAGCATAGATTAAGGGTTTATTAACATTCCTTGCAGAGTTACCTGATTCAATTTTATATCGTTTTTCTTTTCTTTTAGGCATTAAACAAACATTTTTAAAGAGATCGACCTGACGTGACATGCATTTTAATCATGTCTTAAACTACCAAATACAGCTCTTCGCATCAAAATCAAAAAGCGAAACAACTAATCAGTTTTATGAGCTAGCTGCTTCAAATTAATCCTTTAAAGCAATATATATGTCTCATACACAGAAAAACTAGGTTGCTTGGATCCAAAGTAAACCTCCTTGATCCTTGTGGTTTGATCCATTTCCATAACAGTAGCTGCCAAAAAGTTGATGAAGACCACCACCGCTGCATCCACAATTTGGATTTGGGGTGGCAGTGCAGTCCTCCAGCAAAATTTGGGAGAGCGCACGTGCACATGTTGCTTGAAGGGAAGTAGAAACGCACGTGGGCCATGCAAAAATAGTGGGTTGTTTAATTTGTTTGAAGATTAAAAAAAAAAAACAATTTAAAAAATTTGGAAAAATACTTTAACTTACACACCTTATAAAATATTATTATTTTTCTAATTATTAACATTAAATTAAAAGAGTTAGTGGTGTACTGTACACCACATCACAAAACCCTATTTATTTTAATAATATTCTTTTTTCTTTTTTCTTTCTAAATATATATTTCCATCCCTAATTTCATATTATTGCTCCACAATTTGGATTTGGGGTGGCAGTGCAGTTCTCCCGCAGCTTTAGTTTCCATGCAAAAGGAAGGTCAGGTTATTCATGGTGATAAATGACGGGAGCAACGGAAGATAGTTCTTTGGGAAAAAAATTGTGATCTATCTTGAAAATAGAAGCGCATGCACCAGCGAATATCAATATACTAAAAAACAAATCTGGATATCAAAACAATATGAATACATAAAAAAAAATACAAATCAATTGATATTTTAATTATATTTTATATTTATTAAAATACAAGATTTTTTTATTGTAACCAAAAAAACATAATGAAAAAAATTAAAGAAAAAGCCCACAATTCCTTATCTGCTTTGACCATTTTAGTTGAACTCCGACACAATAATCACACAATTATTTATATATACTTATATATAAAGTAAAAATTAATATGGTCTGATCTTGAAATTTTTATTATGAGAAACAAGATCAAATATTTATCTGCAGCAATAAAGTGGATATAACCAAAAACCAACAGTCGAGGCGCGTATCCATGCTGCTACAATAGACTAAAACAGAGAATTAACAAACGTAATGTCCACGAGTACTTCATGGATGGCTACCTTGACGAAGAAGAAGACCTGCAACTGCAATTAATACGAAAACAATGTTATAAAATTTTAAGAACCTCATTTGTATGAATCTTAATCAGCTTCAACTTCTTATTGCATGCTTATTTCTGAACATGGAAGTGCATGGCTTTTCAGAGTCCCTCTATATATTGGCTTGGAATCACCAACAACAACATTGCACTCAGATTTCCAGGTGCAAGGAGGAGCGAGAGGAGACCATCTCCTCCTTTAGCAGCTAAGGAGTAATATGTGTTCTCACTTCCTTTTTCGCTGGGTAATTTTCTTTAAATCATAGGTGATAAGTATTTGCACCAATTGGTTCCGGACAAACTTTAATCCGCCCTTCCGGGCCACTAAAATGTGATTGAAAGTGAAACCTCAGGAGGTTACTGCTATCATGAAACAAGTTCGGTGATCAAATACATCTTTAGTGAATGAATATGATTTGCCTCTCTTTGAAAAGTTTATCGGCACCGACCTCGATCTGTGCAGCTACCAACATCTTAATATCCTTTGTGGAAGAAAGCAGTGGAGAAGGTACGTACGTGGGGGAAGAAACAGGAAAGAGAAGGTGGGTGATGAGAGAAAAAAAACCCATAGAATTCTCACTCAAAAGCCCGAGATGCACTCTGAACACACCTCACCTCACATCTCCTGACTGGAAAAAAAATGGAGTTCAAGGAAACAAAAATCATAAAAACATTTTTTGTATTAGAAAAAAAGGAATTCGGTTTTTCACCAAAAGATCGAACAAAAAATCAAATCTTGTTTTCCAACAGAAGATTAATGCCTATGCACTCAAAAAAGCCAAAACCCGCGGCCACCACCGCAACCCATCTCCCATTGCAGTTCTCACCTCTCTCTCTCGAGAAAAAAAAAAAAAAACAAAAACACAACCATTGAACCAGTTACCAATAAAACCACCAAACCACGGCATAGCCGTCAACAACGAAACGATCCAGCTTCCAGGAGCAGGAAAAAAAAAAGAACACGAAAAGCGAAAACTCCGGCAGACTCAAGCGATCACGACAGCCAACGCAACCGTCCAGGCTCACGCTGCTAGTAACTCCACCAGAGGCGGAAGGCCCGCGAAAACAAAAGTGAAAGCAAAAGAAGGCAGAAAGACTGGATAGCGGCGAGAATTAAAGACCGCCCTCGTCAACGTGCAGAGGAGATGGAATGAGTTGGCACCGATCTAACACTCAACGCAGTACCGAAACACCATCGGTTTAAAAAAGAGTCGGATCTGCGATATTGATTTAACAAAGAGTTTGGCTGTGACTGCTGTGAATGGTGAGTGATTGTTTGATGGACGACTTTCTTTTCGTTAAAAATAGAAAGCTCCTAGCTAAATCAAGCCCCAGCAAAAAAGAAACGTACCCTTGTTAAACCCCCCAAAAAATAAAAAGTAGCAGTAAATTGATAATAGAAAAACCCACTCCAATTAGTATAGTAAAAAAAAGAAATAAAGAAAAATCCCGCAATTTCTTACGATTTTAATTGAAGATATTAGTCTAACTCGAACACAAAATTCACACCAACACACACACACACACACACACACACACACACACACACACACATATGTATGGCTACATATAAACCAAAAACCAACTGTCGAGGCGCCCGAGTACTTCATGGATGGCTACCTTGACGAAGAAGACGACCTGCAATTAATACGAAAACAATATTGGGAAATTTTGAGAATCTCATTGTATGAATCTTAAACAGCTTTAACTTCTTATTACATGGTACCTACTTATTCCCCAGCAATGAAGTGCATGGCTCTCGGAGTCCCTCCACTGGCCTGCTTGGAATCAGCACCACCATTACACTCGGTTGTACAGCTGCAGCGGCCTCTCATGAGTATATAAATTAAGATAGCAAGGAGGAGCAAGAGGAGACCAGCTCCTCCTTTAGAAGCTAAGGAGTAGCCTCCGCTGGCGTAGTACTGTTGCGCAGGAGGGGGGCAGAAGTTGGCATAATTCATAACTCAAAACTACAAAAAGGAATAATTTGAAAACAATGAGTAATGTTCGAAGTAAGATTAGAAATAGATAGTATTGATAACATTACCAAATATTAGAAAACAGTGAGTATAGGGTTTGTGAATATATATATATATGGAGATGGTGGGTATAAGTAGCAAGTGAAGTATAAATAGAGGCTTGATTACATCTTCATATATTTCCAAGACTCCAAGGTACACTTCCAATGAATTTCGTAATGGTTACATTTCTACCTTAATTTCAGGCTTTATCAGACTGTCTTCAAAATGAAGATTGTATTTACACTCTTCACTGTGCCTAAAGTCTTTTTTAATTTGTTTAATTGTAGAATAAAACAAATTAAATCATTGCTTGGCACATATGTTTGATTTTGGAAGAGTTAGCACGTAATCCCTTTCGTTTTACAACCTAAGTTTGCGCTCTAATTCAAGGGCGGTTAGGATACGGGCAAAAACGCAAAATACCCTTTGTATCTGGTAATTATGCAATGTGTTTTTCTAAAATATTTTCTTAATTAAAATAATAATTTTTAGATTTTTTATTTTTATCATCAATACATTAAAATTATTAAACAATCCTCTTACAGACAAACAAAACACTCACTTGTGAGATATCAGTGAATATATTGGAGGCCTTGTTTCATCATCTCATCACGCATAAATTATTAAAATGCTTTGATTTTTATAATTTTAATTTTTGTTAAATTAATTAACTATAGCTTACAGAAAATTCCCAAGTTGAGGTTTGTTAAATTTCAAAACTAATAGGCCCCTGTTTCCCTGGGTTTTCTTTTTATTTTATTAAGTGCGTGTTTAGCATTATGCTAATTTTTGTGAATGTGGTTTTAAGAAAATAAATTTAAGAAAATCACTTTTAAATGCAATTTTAAACATAATTTTTTTTTTAAAAAAATATTTAATTAAAACAACTATAAGATAAATTTATCCATTTTAAATGGAAAAAATATGGCATCTTAAAAGACAAAGGACACAATCTCCCAAAACTCCAGCTACTGGCATGGTTCGGGTTTGAATATTCAACTGACCAATCACTCTATTTTCATTTACAAATGACAAAGAAACATTTTCAAATTACCTACAGAGATGTCCACTGAATTAACTTATGAAACAAGACATTCAGTTAGATGTCAGTGTCACAATGCCTTGAACCTCGTTTGACAATGCCACGTTTGATAAGAACTTAGTTTTTGCTGACACAAAATGGATCAATGGGCTTATTGGTTTGGATTGGTTGCCCTTTTATTTTCATGATTCATTGGGCTTGGTTGGGCTTTTTTTTCCTCTCTCTCTCTCTCTGGGGCTAAGTCAATATAGTCACCCTCATAAAAAAATTATTTGCTAAAATAGTGTTGTATTTTTTCTTTTATTTATTTAGTTTTTTTTTTTAATTCACTCTTCAATAACCCAATCCTTTTTTATTTAATTTTTTTCAACTTCATTCAAAATTATATGTTGTTTTGAAAATATTACGGTGTACCATTTTTCTGGATCTTATTTGCTAATGATTGCTTAGGCCTAACCCAACTCAAGCGAGTCGGGTTTAGCATAGCACAGACCCACTGTGTTTTGGATACTTAGTCTGAAAGATGCCAAATCTTTATGTGGTCTTATTATTTTGGGCCCCAACTTCTCGCTGAGTTTCTCTGTTACCTTAGCCCCTGCGATCGTGGGTCCTTTTTGTGCGAAGTATGTCTGATCCAGATCACTTAGCATTTTCAATTACAATTAGAGTTTGAAGTGAACTGTCACTGTTAAAGAACATGGAGATGACTTGAAGGAACTCGAGTTTTCTTGCATTTTACTTGGACATTAATATTTCTTAATTTCTTAAGATGAAGAATTGACAACAGTCTATCTTCAGTAATTTTATTTGAAAAAGAACAGGAAAAAAAAAATACATTTTCACTAATATTAATCTTAAAGCATAATTTCCTCCCTTTCCTAAATAATATTCTGCTAATATTTTCCAGATTTTCTTTATTTTTAATATTTTAAAAAAGAAATTGGTGTTTTTTTTTTAAACCAAACACAATACACGCCTAAAATGCAGCTACAGACATAATGACCCAGTGAAGCACATTTTATTTGCCATACTATACTTCTCTTAAAAAGAGTAATTTGTTAGTCTATTTTGTTAGAAGATCTTCATTGCCTCTGCCACGCTTTCTTCTACCTTATTGACTCCAACAAAGGGAGCACAAGGCATGTCCCACGCATTGGTCAAGTATGCAGCATGTAACTGGATTTTCTGCCGGCGCTCCACTGCGGGTTAGGGTATGAAATTCCATGTTTAACTAAGAACGCAGCAAAATCAAAAAGCTTTTATTTTTTTTATTCATAGAACATGACCAAGGTTGGAAAGCGAAACAACAAATCAGTTTTATGAGTTGCTTCAGATCCATTAAAGCAATTACATGTCTCATACACAGAAAAACCAAAAGGTTGCCTGGATCCAAAGTAAACCTACTTGATCCTTGTCGCAAAAATTAAGTGGTTTGATCCATTTCCATAACAGTAGCTGCCAAAAAGTTGATGAAAACCACGGCTTCATGCATCCACAATCTGGATCTGGGATGGCAGTGCAGTCCTCCAGCAGCTTCAGTTTCCCTGCAAAAGATAGGTAATGTTATTCAAGCATGGTGATAAATGACAGGAGCAAGGGAAGATAGTTCCTGGGGGAAAAAAGTTGTGATCTATCTTGAACATAGAAGAAGTGCCTGCACCTGCGATCTCCATCAACCAACTAAATCTCAGAAAGAAAAGGAATGGATGCCCCAGTGCAACAGCAGCCACAGATCTTGTTTGATTTCTTTTATTTTCTTTTTTATATGCATGGCTATCTAAAATGCATATAAAAAGATTGCATCTTTACACCAACTTATTTATAAAAAATGTTGATCATATTTATTTGTACAATTCACAAATCCCAAATGAACAAATATTAAAAAAGTGGTCCTACCATGTAAAGAGGAAGGTGGGATTTTCGATCAAACTAACTAAACAACCGTCAAGAACCTACGCTAGATCTACACAAACAACCTCGATCCAGATAATCCTTCAAGACATGAACAATATGGAGAAGAAATATGAAAATCGCTAGGTTCATTAATTCTTGATAACCTATCGCTGGTGTACAAAGATTTAATCTCACATTATCTAACACCAAAAATATTTCCATAGAGGAGAGTTAATTTTCTGCTAGGTACGGTTTAATTCCTCAATTAGATCATTAATTGATAATTTTTTCTTCTTTTTTCAAAGCTGAAAAACCCTCCTTCTTTATGTGTATATCTAAAACACACACTAAAATCTTGAGGAAAAAAATACACATTGTCAAAAGAAGATGTTTGCAATTATTAGATTTGTGCTGTGTCTTTCTTTTCTGCGTTTACATGCTGGGTTAATGAATCTTGTTACCTTTCAAAATCTTTTACATCTGTTTCTGGTCTTTCTTAATTAATAAAAATGAGGGCATTCCTTGAACAAATATTATTTCAATTTCTATATTCAAGGAGAGAGAAACTCGCTATTAATAGGGTTTTTTTATGCCAAATGCTAAGAAAAGGACAAACATACTCATTCTCAAATGATGGTGTTGGTCCGCATTAATAGGTTCATGCATGTATGCTCATGCACAAAATAAAAGTAGATTAACAAAGGTCATGTTGGGAGTTGACTTCCTAGCTTAGGTGTTTGGTTCCGCAGTAATAGGTGATGGTCTTGTTTCTTCGGCTATCCTTTTACTCTTCTTCTCTTCTTCTAGGATTTGTTAGGTATTCCAAACAGGTTTGGTTTTTACGACTGCATTTGCGTCATTAATATATAAACATACAATTTATTTAGCTATCAATCCCAAAGAAAAAAGAAGAAGAAAATAAATAAATAAAGGTAAGAAGGTTTATGGAGCGAAGGAACTAGGAAACCTTTTTTTATAGAGGAATCATTCTGGATGGATTTTAGTGGAGGAGGAGGAGGACGAATCCACGTATCAATACTCTCTCCTTCCATACGTCCATGTCATAGTAAGAAAACGGATGCCACGTGTCTTGGGCTCCAAAACCAACTTACCAAGCTGCAAAACCCTGCACAAGGCTACTATTTAAAGACGACAAAGCTTCATCCTTGCCATGCATCCTTGTTCACAAAAGCATCTACTCTTGCTCTGCTATATAGCGTATCCCCTCCAGTGTTTCTTCCTCAAATTTGGTAATGTTATCAATACTATCTCTTTCTGATCTCACTTGAGACATTACTGGGTTTTTTTTCTTCTAATTAATCATTCCTTTTTGTAGTTTTGAGCCATGGATGGTTACACCCTACACCCCCCTGCACAAGACTCGGCCACTGGAGGGTACTCCTGAGCTGCTAAAGGAGGACTTGCTGGTGTCCTCTTCATGATCCTTCTTGCTGTCGTAGTTTCTGTATTCTTCAAGTGCCGAAACTGCTCCGTGAAATTTGAGGTAGATTTGAAATGCCAGAAAGGAGCGATGTCCATGCTGGAGATGGATGTTGAAATGCCAGAAAAGAGCGTCCATGCTGGAAAATAAATAGGTAGGTAGCATGTAATTAAGATTCATACAATGAGATTCTTAAAATTTTCCAATACTGTTTTCGTATTAATTGCAGGTCTTCTTCTTCGCCAAGGTAGCAATCCATGAAGTATTGACTGTTGGTTTTCAGTTATATCTACTGTATTGCTTCCTTTCTCATAATTAAAAATCCAAGATCAGACCATTTTAATTTGTACTTTTTATATATAAATGTGTGTGTCTGTATTATGTGTTGGAGTTAATTTTAATATCTTAATTTAAAATTGTTTTTTTTTTTAATTTGTTGTTGACGGCTATGCCGTGGTTTGGTGGTTTTATTGGTGACTGGTTCATTGGTTGTGTTTTTTTCCCCCCCCCCCGAGAGAGAGAGAGAGAGAGAGAGAGGTGAGAATTTCAAGGGGAGATTGGGCTGCAAAGTGATTTTCTTAAATTTATTTTTTTAAAATCACACTATAAAAAGCAATTGTAATGCTAAATACATTCTTAATAAAAAAAAATAGAAGAAAAGGGGCCATGAATTAAAATATTGCGTTCTGGTCTTTTTTTTTTATTCAATCCTCGTAAAAGTCTTACTTTTAAACTTTTGATGTCTTGCAAACTTCTTCTTTGAATGTGTACTGGACTCCTGACCGGTTGTCTAGCATACCGGATCGTTTACCTTCAGATCAAGGGTGATTATTTTTTTTGTTTGGTTTGATTTTTATAAAAAAAATATAATTAAATTAATTAAAAAAATTAAAATCAGTTCAAATTAATCAGTTTCGATCGGTTATTTTAGAAAAAAACCGGTTCAAATAAACTAGTTTTGGTTTGGTTCGGTTTGATTCGGTTTTTTCTATTTGACTCTGTTTTTTCAGTCTAGTTCGGTTTTTCCAGTTTGGCTTGGTTTTTTTAATTTGGGTTTGGTTTTTTTTTTTCAAGTCTCAAGTTTATAAAATCAAAGCTGAACCGAACCAGTCGGTTTTTTAAAATTCTAAATTATTTTTTTAAAATATTTTTTGTTCATCCCTACTTTAAATGAAGGGACTAGAATGAATGACCAAGCATTCTTTAGTGGGTAATAAATAAAATAAGCAGAAAAGGCCGTATATATATATTTTTATTTTCCCCTTATTTTTATTTTCTTTTTTGGTTAATTTACTGTATAGATAAAAATATCCTCGTACAAATCAATAATAAATGGCCTGTATGAATATACCCAAACATCCCTTAATCAAATGCAGACAATTTTTTTTTTTTTTTTTTGTAAATGTCATAGATGCCACCCCACTATTGTAATAAATTAGTGAAATAAGTACGATGCATTTTAGTTTTGTAGAAGCTCGATTCTAAGTGTAGACAGATCTTGACGGTCCAATCCATTAAGTTTCCTGGAAATAATATGACATTTATCTATTCTGATGCCTTTATGCTACCTCTCCACGTTGCAAAAAAGACGGCTAAAATGTGGTTTGGATTGGTTGATAAGAACTGAGGGTTGCTGACACAAAATGGATCAATGGGCTTACTGGTTTGGATTGGTTGCCCTTTTATTTTCCTCCTTCATTGGGCTTGGTTGGGCCTTTTTTCTCCTTTCTTTTTCTCTCTTCCTCTCTTTTTTTTCCCTCTCTCCTCCCTCCTCCCACTTAGGCCTCCTTTGACCTTTGAGAAATTAAACCACACTTAACATAAAACTCTCTTATATGCCCAAGTATTTAAATTTTGTTTTTCTTTTAAAAGCTTTGAAAATAATATTGGAGATTTTATTATCATTTTTGTACATTAATCAGTAAATTTCTTCACTAAAGATGCTGGAAAGATGGCACAAGATCTCAAGAATTGCATTTCTCATGGCCCGAATCATTTGGAAATTTGGATTTTTGAAAGAACCAGTTATAAGTGTTAACAAAGCATTAAAAGGTGTGGCTAAATTATTGGAGTCACACTCATAAAATATTATTTGTTGGAATAGTATTTTGTGGTTTTTTTCTTTTATTTGTTTAGTTTTTTTAAAATTCACCCTTTAACAACCATGTTTTTTTTTAATTTAATTTTTTTTCAGTTTCATATTTAATTATTAGATTCTTTTTGAAATTATGCTTCGTCTCATTTGCTCATGGTTGTTGAGGCATGATGTGTAACTGAATTCGAACTAAATTTCTATCTGGTTTCATTGTTATGGGCCCTGACTTCTCGCTGAGTTTCTCTGTTGCCTTAGCCCCTGCGATCATGGGCCTTCAAGAGGAGAAAACCTTTTTAGTGCGTAGTGTTGTCTGATCCATGACTTAGCAATTTCAATTGTGATTAGGATTTGAAGTGAAACTGTCACCATAATTGTTAAAGAAGAAAGAGGCAAGAAATGTGTCGCCCTGTCTCCCCACGTGGTTATTTGGGCCCACCTCCCAGTCTTCGTCTGCCGTGTCAATTTCTACTTTTCTCGGAGCCCTTCCTAGTCAATTTCTATAAGAGGAAACTAGCTTCCTCCTTGCTATGCATCCATCTCCTTGTTCACAAAATTAAGCATCTGCTCCTTGCTCTGCTAGCGTATCTCCTCCTGTGTTACTTCCTCAAATTTGGTAATGTTATCAATGCGATCTCTTTCTGATCTCACTTGAGACATTACTGATTTTTTTCTTCTAATTAATCATTCCTTTTTGTAGTTTTGAGACATGGATGGTTACACCCTACACCCCCCTGCACAAGACTCGGCCACCGGAGGGTACTCCTCAGCAGCTAAAGGAGGAGTTGCTGGTGTCCTCATCATGCTCCTTCTTGCTGTCGTGGTTCATGTATTCTTCAAGTGCCGAAAGGCCCGAAACTGCTCCGTGAGATTTGAGGTGGATGTTGAAATGCCAGAAAGGAGCGTCCGTCCTGGAGATACTGGTTGAAATGCTGAAAGGAGCGTCCATGTGCTGAGAAATAAGGAGGTAGCATGCAATAAGAAGTTGAAGCTGATTAAGATTCATACAATACAATGAGATCCTTCTAATTTTCCAATATTAATGTTTTCGTAACTTCTTCTTCGTTTAAGGTAGCAATCCATGAAGTACTCGGCACCTGGACAGTTGGTTTTTATAGTTATATCTACTGTATTGTTGCAGATTAATATTGGTCTGTTTTCTCATTATTTGAGATCAGACCATTTTAATTTGTACTTTATTTTAAATAAATGATGGTGTGAATTTTGTGTTGGAGTTAAGCGTGGGATCGGTGCTGTTAGAGAATAATATAAATCATATCCTGAAACCTCATTTAACAGCTTAAGCTATTGGGTTGAGATGGTTCTTTGACATGGTATCAGAGCCTTGATGACCAAGCGGTCACGAGTTCGAATCTCACCATCCCCATTTATTTGATAAAAAATTAAGTACAAGGTAATGTGGGTCTGTGCAAGTTTTAAGCCCAAAGGGCTTTCACTTGAGGGGGTGTGTTAGAGAATAATATAAATCATATCCTGAAACCTCATCTAACAGCTTAAGCTATTGGGTTGAGATGGTTCTTTGACAGGTGCCACCTCCATCTCCGCTGCGTGTTGATGAGGGCGGTTTTTCTCGTCGCCATCCAACGAGGGATGTCCAGTCTTTTTGCCTTCCGTTGCTTTCCCTTTTGTTTTCGCGCGACTTCCGCCGCTGGTGAAATTACTAGTGGCGTGGCGTGGACCTGGACTGTTGCGTTGACATCCGTGATCGCTTGAGTCTGTCGGAGTTGTCGCTTTTCGTTTTCTTTTTTTTTCCCGCTCCTGGCAGCTGGATCGTTTCATTGTTAACGGCTATGCCGTGGTTTGGTGGTTATGCTGGTAAGTGGTTCAATTGAGCTGTTGGGTTTTTTTTTTTTTTTTTTAGAGGGAGATGAGAATTGCCAGGGGAGATGGGTTGCGGTGGCGGTCCGTGGGTTTTGGCTTTGTTGAGTACAGAGGCATTGATCTTCTAGTACAAACGAAAAAAAATAGCAACCGCGACCTGGAGGAAGGGAGAGACAGGAGGAGATTAAAATTATCAACCTTGACTGGTGATTTTCTTAAATAGATCTTTGAATTAATTGTTTATGATTACCTATATTGGTTGGTTGATAGTTCCTCCCCAGTGGAGGAGTGTTGTGTTGCAGTGATGGGGCGTGCTAGTATCTATGTTTTAATAACTGATTGGTTGAATGAAATGAATTGTCAGACTATGGAAAGGAGCAGGGCATGGGAATCGAAGCATTGGAAGCCATGCTTATGGATGATGAATTTAGAGGTGCTCCTCCCTTTCTTTCTTTTTGATTTTTTCAAAGTAAACAAACCAATGATATGCAATGGCAGAAATTCATTCTAGCGAGAATGGCCTTAATACTTCTAACCATCGCTTCAAAATATCAATATCTCCACAGGTTTTTTTCTCTTTTCTGTTGAATTTAG
This sequence comes from Populus trichocarpa, assembly GCF_000002775.5. Lineage (NCBI taxonomy): Eukaryota > Viridiplantae > Streptophyta > Magnoliopsida > Malpighiales > Salicaceae > Populus > Populus trichocarpa. The sequence goes on from NC_037296.2 coordinate 1,013,947, forward strand.
GATTTTCAAGGTCCAAGAGTTTACTTGACTGAGATCTCAGACTTGTTGATTATGGCATGGACTATTCAGGACAGAAATAGCAGACCATGCCTTCAGGCAATTCTGAGCTTTTTTTGTTTTCCAACAGAAAAGATAGCAAACAAGATCTGTGGCTGCTGTTGCACCGGGTCATCCATTCCTTTTCTTTCTGAGATTCATGTTGACAGATTGTACAATCAAACTCTAAATGCTTTATTCAGTATCTCACAGCCAAGATTAAAGTCTGCTTTGTGCCCGGTCCATTGATCTGTCCACTGTGTTCATCCTTTTATTTTTGTTATTTGTTTTCTTTGCATTTTATTGACATTGAAACCATTGCTCACATCCTTTCTTTCTTCTTTCCTTTTTTTTCTTGGTTAAGGTTCACAGATATATGAGGTGATTCTGGTGCCGTGATGATCACATAGCTGGCTTGCTGATCAACAGCAGAATTTCCATTCTGTTGGTTTTAAATGAATACTTTGGTTTATGTTTTCTGTTTTTAACCAATCCATTTGCCACTTTGATTTCCACAATTGCATGGTGGGTTACAAAACTATCAACAAATTGAATTCGTTTTATGATTTCACCCTTTTTCGGATTTTTTTTCCTCTCAATTTGATTTTTTTTTAAATTTTTTTTAAATTAATATTTTTTAAATTTCATCATTCAAAATTAAATTAGTTGGGAATTGAAACTTTTGATTGAGTCCAGATTTAGGATTTCACGGGTTGTAAATTTGAGAAACTAACTTGGATTTAAGAAATTCAATCAAGTTTGCTTATCCCCCCTTTTCTTATCAAGCTTGTGTTGTTGTTTTTTTAATTTTATCATTTTAAAGTTTATTTAATTGAATATTGAGTTTTATTTTTTTTATTTGTTTTTTATAGGATTTTTTTACTAATTTTAAAAATTACATGAATTCTCTTGAGTTTCTTTATTTCTTTCTATTTGTTAAATTTAGTTACTAATATCATTTTACTAATTTTTACTAATATATTTCCAAACAAAAAATATTTTAAGAAATAACAATTATCATATTCTTAAATACTCTCTGAGTTAATAAAGATTAAAAAAAACAAAATATTTAAATAATATCTTATGCTTCAAACTCACTAGAATGCGTGATGAGATGATGAAACCTTCATGAGTGAGCGTTTTATTTTCTAGTCTCTCTCTCTCTCTCTCGTTAATGGACCCCGAAGCTCCAGGCAACTACATTACAAATGTTCAAGACTGAGCAACCCCACTAATATCACTCGAAAACCCATTGGTTAGTCGCCTTGAAGGGTTCTGAATTTAAAATACAGCAAAAGTCCTCTCAAGATTGCGTTTTGAAACCAGCCGCTTGGCAATCATTTTTTTGCAGAAACATTAACCACTCTTCTTTTTCAAAGCATTTTTGAATAGGAATAGTAATAACGAAATTGAATCAAAATTAAAAAAAAATACAGAAATTTGGTGAGAACAATTAAAAAGTGACACTAAATTAAAATAAAACAGTGTAAGATAAAAATACCACCACCACCGTCCACCTATATATATGGCCAAGCCGCCACTACCAGTAGCACCGGCCGTAGCCAAACCACCTCCCTCTCCCTCGAAACCTTCTTTGCAACTTCTTAAACACAGATAAAACATTAAAAAGGGTTGAGAAAATAAAATATTGTTTGGTGAAGGATCATAACCACCAAATCATGATCTAGAGAAGAAGTGCTGGAGTAAGACCCGCCATATGGAGGAGTAGAAATTCGGACACGAGGTGCTATTGAATAGTAGAGTTGTTGGGAGTCATCACAAGATCAAGCTGACCGAGTTGTATTGGTTCAAAACTGATGATGGATTTATGTTTTGTTTGATATAGGATGAAAAGCTTGAAGAAAAGAAATCTTGGCAAGGTAAGATGTAAGAATAAAGTATTGAGGGTATAAAAGGTATTAAAGAGATAGAATCTTAAAAATGTCTGGGAGGAGATGGAAGATTATATATTAATAGTCAAAACTGAATATGATTGCAAAAAAATATTTTATCCCATGATAATAATTCAATGTTATCTAAAATGAAAAGTATAAATATTTAAGTTCAAAAGGGGAAGGCAATAATAAGACACAAAAATTCAATAGTTTTTTTCCCATTAACAAATCCTTCACTCCCGCCTTTGAAGTTTGAAGAGTAACACTTATCCTTACTTTTGAGGTGAAAAACTGTAAAAATTAATAAATTTCCATCCCTTTTACACTCGTAATAAATTTCAATCACAGCCTTAGTTTTAGGACCAAAGCTACACGTGGGAGAACACAGAGACACGCCCATAAATATAAAGGAATTCATAAATAGATTTATAAGTTATATGAAACATCATAGTATAGTGTTACTTTTTATTTATTGTGATTTCGAACCAATCAATTTGCGGATCTAATTATTTGTTTATATAGACATGTATATATGTCGCATTTTAATCTATTGGATAATTATAAATTGTTCATCTATAGTTTTTTGATGAGCCAAATATACAAACTTAAGAAATTAGTTTTTTTTTATGTATTGTATGCAAGGAATTTTCATAATTTAAATGCATCATTTTTTTAAATCTAATTAATTTGAAATTTAACGTGCATATATAGTTTATGTGATAGATTATTAATTTAATAGTTGGTTTGATAAAAATCGAAATACGTATACAAGTTGTATGCCTAATCGCCTATATATGACAATTCTTTGTAAGTACTTGTGTTAATGCATTAGAGTGTGTGTGTGTGTGTGTTCTTCAATCTTAATTATGACTAAGTAATAAATGATGACTTCTAGACCAGAAAAAATATATTTGAAATACTAATCCTAGTTAAATTTAATAATTGTTTCTAGTAAACATTACAATCATAGTATATAAACCTCATAAATGGTTGTGCCTGTGCATAATGTAAAATATATCACAAAAGTATCAAAGCCAAAGGTTCAAAGATGAGCCTCATCATCTTTAATTAAGTGAAACTATTAACATGTAAACCCAACTCATTTAATCTCTAATCATAACCAACAAGAAGTTTACACAAATATATATATATATATATATATATATATATATATATATATATATATATATATATATATATTAGCAGTGAGATTGATAGTTGCACAGCTATAATAGATTAATATAAAAGCAACTTCTCTCTCAAATTCGTATAAAATCAACTTTTAAGTAATTTTATAATTTGGTGGAATATATAAGAAGCTATGTACTGATTAGTGGAGACAACTGCTGTACTGGTTGCACAGCACATTAAGTTTGGAGGATAGGTTCAAGTGAAACATAAATGGGTTTGTTTTAATTTCAGATCTAAAATGATTTGTCAAATCCCTTATGGGAAGGATCTTGGTTTTGTTGCAGTAAACCATATAGCATTTTTCTTCAAATTTCCCTTCTCAATATTCGTCACTCTACAAAGGCAACTCACCATGACTTCTTCCTTTCACTTACTATTGTGAGCCTGTTCGGCTCAGCGTTTGCAGCAATGTTTTTATTAACAGTTGCAACATGTTGTTTGGTTACAAAACAAGATGTAATTTTTATGTATGGGCCCTATCATTATCTGCGTTCAAAACTCAGTTTTATTGAAACAGAAACTGTATGTTTTTAGCTGTTTATTGCAACTGTGTTTATAAACACAGTATAAAATCGTTCTCCTCTTCCTTCCTTGACCAGTGGTTGTTTGGGTCTAGGTTCTTTTGATTGGGCTGGTGCGTGTTAGGTCGATGGTGGATGCTGAGCTGACCGTTGGTTAGGGGAATCTAATGGGTTGATGGTTTGAAACATAGATGCAGATGGGGTTTAGGTGACTGGGTGAGATGGGTTTTCGAGTATGTGTAAGGGAGACATAGGGCTGGCTATGTGATGGTTTGATGGTTGGGTCGGTTCATTATGGCCGTTGATAGTGGAAGATGTGAGAGGCTACTGGGTTTGTAAGGGAAAGTGCTGATTCGTGGAGGTAAATAGATGAGGGTTAGTCTTGGTGAGGAGGGTAAATAATGGCAGTGTTGGTAGCACCTAAAAATCTAGAAACTGGCGTCTTTTTTTTTTAAATGACAACCAAATCTTAAAAATATTAAACTGGAGGTCACCGAAGGGGGGCGTCGGGTTTTATTTGTTTCAGTCCACGAGAAAGACACCGGACTTGATCGAAACTACACGAATGCCACTACAGCTATCGTCAGCTACCCATTCATTACCAGGCACAGAGAATTACAAAACTATTCGTTGGTCATCTTCGTTGAAGATAAAGTAATAATCATGATGGATTAGTTTTAAACATCCTCGTGTTCCAAAACAATTTTTCGTTGATTTTGACTTTTATATATATTTATATAAAAAGATTTTCGGTCACTTAAAATTAAATAACATTTCTTACTTGTTGTTATAGTAATCTTGTTGAAAAAAATGCATGTATTTATCTTTTCACGTCCGTTTTAAAGGAATAAGAAAATAAAAATATTTCATCTTCAATCTCTAATAAATCATTGATATATTTTATATATAAACCTTTTATTTTATTTTAAATATTTATCATTCATGTCAGCATTTAGTGTTAATAATTATTTTTCATTGAATTAAATATAAATTTATTTTCAGTAACCTCATCATCCCCGAGTATCCGATAAAAAAAAAAACAAAATTGTATACTCCAATACAGTAGCTTTAAATAAATACGTTTTTTACATTATTACATATAGAATTTCAGAACATAAATTAAAATTAAAATAAAAAAAGTGATCAGCTCAACTGTAATAATCAATATAGTTAAAAGAATATGGTTCTACTATATATATCGGTATCTGCTGCGTATAATCTCAAGTCTCTTCTCCACAGAACATCATGTTTATAATATAAGGATCGATTTTTTTGGGTTTGAAACTCAATATTAAACTGAATCAAAATCTTGGATCGCTATATTACAGGTTTGAGATTTTTAAGATTTGGTTGTCTTCTGGCGGAGGTCAACACACAAGGTAAATGTTCTTTTAGCTTTTAGGTTATTGTGTATGTAAATATGTTGTTCATTTGTCTCCATATTGGATGATCCCTGGGTATTTATATCACATCAGATCATATAAAATTATATTGTGATGAGTAATATATCAGATATATTATGCATGAATAAAATTTACTTTATTATTAACGGTTACAAGAATAACCTGTAAAACAAATTGTTTATTGAGACACCTGTTAATTTATAAAACAAGACACATCACTATGTAACCTGTCTAAGGAGCGAAATAAGAGGTTTTGGCCTCCACATGTTTATAATACAAATAATAATATTTTTAATATTAAACAATTACATCTATATAATATTATGTATTACAAATGTTACATATAAATTTTAGTATATTTTAGAAAGTTGAAAAACATTTATTGTATATACTATTTCATTACAAGACTAGTAAAATTATTTCGTCAATATTTTATAAAGAATTAAAATAAAATTATTTTAAATACCATTATTAATCAACAATAAAATTATTCTGCCGGAGTATTTTAACGAGTAAATTTTTTTTGATGAAGGTGTCATAAGATTGTCGAAACTGCTATCCCTGAAAGGGCTAGCCTCATTAAGATTTTAAAGTAGAATTTAATCATCCTTTGATCAAAATTCTTTCTACTTCTTTTAAGCGTTTCATCCCGTAGAGAATGCCCTTTTATCCACGAAGTCTGCCCCCGCCTAGTTTTTTTACCGCAGTGGATATCTAAAAAGCACATGATCCTATTTGATTATTATTTTATTATTAATTTAACAAAAAATGAATTTAAACTTTTAAAAAAACTAAATCTTTATTTATCAATCATAAAATCATGAAGTATTGTTTTAACTTCAAATCTATAAGGTTGATTTTTTTTATTATTATTAATTTCATTATCCAACATTTATTTTTTTTTTAAATTGATTTTTATTTTTTTAATATAAAATTATTCTATTTTTATTTAATTTTTGTTTTGTTATCAAATAAAATTATAAATTTTTTTAAAAAAATATTCAGGGATGTTTTCCATTATATTACGTGGCGTTTATTTTTTACAATTAATAATTGACAATTATTTTGTTTAGTTTAGCTTATCAACAGTTGTTTCTATTTTTTTGATTGTCATTTCTTGTGCTGTGGCCGATTCTTGTGCAGGGGGGTGTAGGATGTAACCATCCATGGCTTAAAACTACAAAAAGGAATTGTTAATTAGAAGAAAATAAAAGCAGTAAGGTCTCAAGTGAGATTAGAAAGAGATCGCATTGATAATATTACCAAATTTGAGGAGGAAACACAGCAGGAGACAAGTTAGCAGGGCAAGAGTGGATGCTTAATTTTGTGAATTAGGAGAAAGTGGTGTGCTCAGTGCTCTTAAATGTAACTGGTGACGCAAGAGCATTTCCAACGGTCACTGAAAAGCTAAATATTAAAAAGTATTATTTTGATTTTTTTATGATTACTTTGTGCAGTTCAAAATTACTAAATTAAACACTCAAATATCATTACTCTTCCAGAAATATTATTCTTACATATCTTAAAAGAATCAATACCAATAAAGTAAGGCCATTAGAACACTAAACCAATTAAATGTAATTATATATAAAAAAATTAACACTAAACTTATTAAAAAATAATAAAATACTTGTTTCTTTCACTTCAATATGATTAACTCTACAAATAATTTTTTTTTATTGGAATAAATATAATAAAAAAATTATATTTATATTATTTAAAATACTATTTTATCAATTTATTTTTTTAAAATATCATTTCACGAGATACTCATGCGTGGGTCTTTTTGTGCCCGTATGATTACTTGGAGTTTTCGTGAATTGACAATAATCTTCCACCTCATCATACCCAATAAATTTATTTATTTATTTATTTTCAATTTCCCCCTCTATTTGCATCACAAATCACCTCAACTACACTTCTAATTTTTGGATAGCACGATCAACTATGTGTATTCAACTGCCCAATCTCACTGTTTTCATTTACAATGAGAGAGTATTTTAAAAATCACCTCAACTACACTTCTAATTTTTGCCAATCTTTTTTTTTTTTTTAAGTTTTCCTGAGAAATTGATTTTCAATTCCTAATTATTTTTATATGAAAATGAAATATTTTGGCCTTTATGGAAACATTATTAGATGATATTCTTTTGCTATTTTCTTTTTCTTGATCGAGAGATAATATCCTCAATGAAATTGTTTTGTCTTCTGAGAAATAAAACCGTACCTAGCAGAAAACTCTCTTCTATGGAAACATTTTTGGTGTTAGATAATGCATGTGAGATTAATTCACAATTGGAGCAGGGAAGAATATGTTTCTAATCTAATATGAGGCAACTTACCAATCCTTTGAATTATACGAAACATTTCCTTGCGCACAAGTAAGAATTTGACCTGAAAAAATATTGCAATGCTTTCGCAATTTCAATTGCAATTAGAGTTTAAAGTAAAAATGTCAAGGAGATGACTTGAAGGAACTCGAGTTTTCTTACATTTTACTTGGACAATAATATCTCTTAATTTCTTGAGATGGAAAATTGACAACAGTCTATCTTCAGTAATTTTATTCAGAAAAGAACCGGAAAAAAAAAAAAAACTATCTTTTTCATAAGGTTAGAACATGCTGGCACAACGGGACTGGATAAGGGGGGCGCGGCGCCAACAGCATTGTTGATAGCCATGCATTGACCGGTGATTATTGAGCTGTGGACCAAGACGATGGACATAGCTCTAACATGTATATATGGCCATGTAATTGGTATAACGTGACAAAGGAAGAATTGAGATCAATGATTTCATAAAATGAAATATGCAGTGACGGGAAATGGATGCTGAAAGCTGCCGGCTGATGTTCTTGAGAGGAGAAAGAGAATCTTTCATTTGAAAATGGAGTCCATGGAAGGATCATCGAGATGAAATGTGGGATAAAAGGTGCTCCCTTTGGAGGAAAAAGAATACTAGCTAGCCCACAACATCGATCGAAGGCAAAGCGTGCTCATTTTTTTAAGGCCACTTTAGCATTATTCCTTTCTTTAATGTCCTCACTAAGCATAAAGGAGTGAAAGTGATCTTCATAAACCAGTATTCTTTTGCATAATTAGCACAAATATTGCTTCATCTTTCTCCCCTAATCGTGGCTTTTGCATCCGCGATAGCCATGACAATAATGGCTGTTGCTGCTGCATGGCAGCAATCGTTTCGATTACGATGTCTACAATAACAATAACAATAATAATTATATAATAACAACATCCTTCTGTGGCCGAGTCTTGTGCTGGGGGGTGTAGGGTGCAACCATCCATGGCTTAAAACTACAAAAAGGAATGGTTAATTAGAAGAAAATAAAAGCAGTAATGAATTTGAATAAAAATTAAGTCTAAAAACATAATTAATTTTTTTATAAATCAATTCAATTTAATCATAAACCAAATTAAATTTTAATCAACATCCACCTCAAAAAGGAATTGTTAATTAGAAGAAAATAAAAGCAGTAAGGTCTCAAGTGAGATTAGAAAGAGATCTCATTGATAATATTACCAAATTTGAGGAGGAAACACAGCAGGAGACAAGTTAGCAGAGCAAGAGTGGATGCTTAATTTTGTGAATAAGGAGATGTAAGTATGTATAACAAGGAGAAAGTTTGTGTGCTCTTAAATAGAACTGGTTGTCTGTAGCCTTGGTACTGGTGCGGGGCGAGAAGGTGAGGGACGGGGGCCTTTTTTAATTTCAATTTCTCCCTCTATTTGCATCACAAATCCTAGAAGAAGAGAAGAGGATTAAGATGAGGGGAGATGTTGGGTATAAATCTGGGGAGCGAAATGACATTCAAAGAGACAATAATTACATATGCACCACTGAAAGTGATTTGATGAGTCAACGACTAGTAAAAGTTGGTGGTTCTTTCACTTAATTTGTCATTTGATACTCTGTGCTTTTAAAATAGTTTTTAAACTTTTTGAATATCGGTAAGCTATCCTTAGTCAAGCTCTGGAAGTACTTCCACTCATACATATGAGTTTAGGTTTTTCTTCAAATCTCGTATTGAAGGTGCAAAATCAATGGCAGCTGCTTCTGCTACAGCTACAATGGGTTCCGCCTCTTTGCTTTCTAGTTGCAAAGTAAATTGAATGTTCCTACTTGTATGCTAAATAAACCCTCCCTTTCCTGAACTTTTCCACCGATAGGCTGCCTCTGCCTCCATCACTGTTAGGATATTAGTTGAGATCCTAGTCTAAGGAGGCATTAATGTTAAAAACTAGATATACAGATATTTAACATCAATTATGGCTCCTGTTTCTTTGAAAATAAACTGTAAGTAATTTACTATTAAGAATATTGGTAACTAGAACCAGAATACTAGGAGCTTATGATTATGGAGTGGAAATTTTTTTCATTTTCTTTTAATTTAAAAATAAAAAAGCAAAATAAATAGGAATCAAAAGAATAAATATTAAATTTAATTAAAAAAATCAAATATTAATAGATAAAATTAAAAAAACAAATAAATCAAATTTAATACAATTAAATAATTGAGATTCAATTTGCATCTTTATAAAGTCAGCACATCTTTTGAAAGGAGAAGAAAAATTATAAAATTATTGCAAGAGCTTTTCCTTGCCATGAAAATCAACATGCACTAGTTTACTGTGTAGAGGGTGAGGCATTGCTTTTAATCAAATCATTTTGAAAAATAATCTCTATTATATTCTTAGATACTCTTATATATACATACTCTACATAATAGTAATATTTTTTAGGTTGCGATCGGGATCATTCAATACATAGTAAACCTCAGTTTTTCAAAAAAAAAAACAAAAAAATTATGCATTTCTCTTTTTTGAAATTTTCCACCTTTTAATTTCCCAATGCATTCATGCATTGGGCTTGATTGGGACTTTTTTCTCCTTTCTCATTTTATTCCTTTCCCATTTCTTTTTCTCTCTCTCTTTATCTTCCCCATTTCTTTTCTTTTCTCCTCCCTCCTCCCAGTTTGGCTTCCTTCGACTTTTGAGAAATCAGCGCCAGTCTTATGAATCGGCACCAGGGCCACAAACATCCTTCTCGATCGTGGCGCTGATCGGAGGGGTTTAACATAGCTAGAAAATAAAAATATAGTTATTCTTTATTTTTTTAATTACTTGCAATTGATCCTTCGATCATTTTTTTTTTTTTATGAAAATATGAAAAGAAATATTTGTAAGAGAATATGTATTATTTACGAGAACCAAAAAGAAAGAAAGAAAAGTAACGGTTAATTAAATTTCTTTTATCGCTTTATGAAATGTTTATATATATATATATATATATAATAATTAATTAGTTGAAGTATATAATGTAAAATTGTTGAGTTGGAGACATTAGTTGTACTCCAACACAAAATTTAGACATGTTATAAGCTTTTCCTTTAATGAATTCACACAAAGTATATAATGTTATAAGCTATTCTTTAAATGGAAAAGGCTAAAATAAAATAGTATTGTGATATTAAGGAAGTTAAACTGCACTAAGCATAGATTAAGGATTTATTAACATTCCTAGCAAAAGCCTGATTCAATTTTATATCGTTTTCCTTTTCTCTTAGGTATTAACCAAATATAGATATATCCCACTTTAAATCTAAAATGTAAACTTATTTGGCAAATATGGGGAGACAAGAAATTCTTGTTGTCTATTGGTCGAAAATGGAATGGGAGTCACCACCTAGTATTTTGATCACTAGGAACCCTAACTACCCTAACAAGAAATTCTTCTAATATTCCAATAATGTTTTCGTATTAATTGCAGGTCTTCTTCTTATTCAAGGTAGCAATCCATAAAGTACTCGGGCGCCTCGACAGTTGGTTTTTAGTTATATCTACTACTGTATTGTTGCAGTTAAATATTTGGTCTGTTTTCTCATTCGAGACCAGACCATTTCAATTGAAGTTTTTTAAGTCATGCTAGTTAATTTCTTCAACAACGATTATAAGGTTGTCAAAACCAAATCAATCAGTTCAACCTGATAATGAATGTTATTCTTACCCTATCAAAAAGCTTTTTTTATTTCATAGAACATGATCAGCAAGGGATGTGTCGGCGATGGCACGGACGGTGCCAGTAAAGAAAGAAAGCAAATGAAGATAGAGAGTGGATCCCTCAATCTTTCCATGCTATCAATTCTTTTTCCAAATTGAAATCCTTAAATGAGGTCTTGGAATTATATGGATGCTTTTTCTAACAGCATGGAAAGATTGAGTGGATGTCCCTATTTTGACTCTTGTATTGGCCTATTAAGAATCATGATAGGCATATTAATAATTGTGTGACTAGAAAGAGAAATTTCTGCAGGGATACAACAACGTGATTTCGTTGGAACATGATTATCTTAAAGTGGCTTCGTTTAGGGGAATCTGACAGAAATCGGGAGCATACTAAAATATATGCTGTGTGTTTCCTCTTATGGACATTACGTTTCAACACATCTAAAATATACTATTTCTAGCATCTGCAAAAATTCTGGACAATTGAATATTTTTTAATCTGCATATGCAGCTCAAGCCAGCTTGAGGCACGAAGAACTTTTCACCCTCTAAGTTCAAAATTTGAAGCTGTGTGTTTTCCGGCAACAAAAGTCATTTCCCTGCAAAACCTTACTCAAATTTATACAAACATGATATGCAATAACGAAAGAAGGGCTGATCCCTACCCTCCCCAGCTTAATTTCCAACGCAAAGAATTAATAATATATACAACCGGACCTATCCCATAAACTATGCCTTTTCTATCCTTCATTAACAATTATATCTTTCTTGTACAATATATTATTTTAATTTCTTAGGGTCCATGAAGCTATTTATCTAAAGGAAATATACTATCATGAGTTTCAACTAAGGCTAGCACTCTATTATTTCTCCTCACTGATGACAGGAGAAATTGCTATTATTTTTTTGTCATTTTATGTGCCAAATTAAGCAAGCCAGGCCTTCTCAAAGTGTGCTCATTGCTCTTGTTTTCATTGAATCCACTTGATCGTAGATTCTTTCCATTCTCAGGTAAATTGCTTTAGCTTTTGTTCTTCCAGTACCGATGGAGTTTTTATCCATCGTATCGCAGTGCAAGAGTCCCTGGAAACAAACCAGACAAGAAAAGAAAATAGTGGAGAATATGTAGATTCTAGTTGTACTTTCCTAGTGTCAAATGACTGGAAAGTAAATTAACAGAGTCCAATTTAGTGGCACATAAATGTACTATTTCACTGTGTAAAAGTTGTAGTTCCTTTTCGTGAGTGACGATAATATCTTTCGGGAAAAAAATCAATTTAATATTTTTTTCAAGTTAAATATACTTTTAAAACAAACCCAATAGTTTTAACCACAACATCAAACAATTCTTGAATAAAATAGGCAGTTCCATCCCTTCTTATACAGTTCAAAATAAATTAGGGTTTGTTTTCTCGCCCCTTAAGTTCTTAGGAAATATTTTGGTATCTTTAATGGGATCAAGGGGTGGATTCCACTCTCGTGCACGCAGTCTTATATAAATTGCTTCCCACCGGCACCGGATGAAGGTGGGTTTCCCTAAGCCTTACATATATAAACACAGTGAACAATTAATTTTTGCTGATATTTTCTGCTGTATTATTTGAAAACTTGGAATTTTCTGATTGAGATCACGGCACTAGATCATATCATGCACTACGCAGTGTGTTAAAAATGACTGCCTTTTGTCCATCTAAAAAATTATTAATTTTGACACTTTCCCGTTGGATAAGATGTGAGATAGGTCTGGATGTCCATTACACTGCTCCCCTGCAATGGATTCCTTATGTTTCTCACTTTTCTTTTTTTGTTTTTATAGAGATGAGATCGATCCTCCTTTGGAAAAAGGTGGGATGGACATGGCCTTGAGGTGTGCTAGAAATTACACTGCAAATTCATTTTTGTTTTGGCTTTTATTATATAAAGCCTCAAAACTATAAGCCCGTTAATTAAATTAAATTATACAAGAAATAAAATTATTTCTTGTGCTTCATCAGGAGGGAGTTCATGAGATCCACAAAAAGAAATTTTTATTCTTTTAAAATATAAGATATTGCTCGACGACTATCTCTATCATTTCTTTTATTGCTTACGTACAGAAAATACAAGAATATCTTATCAAAGTCTCTTTCCACTGTCTTATATGACTGTTTAATATTTTATACCATCCAATCACCGAACAGTATGTCACACGGGTGCGGCGTCACGGCAAAATATAGATATATCCCACTTTAAATCTAAAATGTAAATTTATTTGGCAAATATGAGGAGACAAGAAATTCTTGTCGTCTATTGGTCGAAAATGGAATGGGAGTCGCCACCTAGTATTTTGGTCACTAGGAACCCTAACTAGTCTCAGAGATCGGGTACGGGGACTGGTTGCGTAATGAGAAGGTATTAGCACCCCAAATACGCCTTACCTAAGGTAAGCTGCATTGTTTGATTGTCTGATAAAAAGCTAAGGTGTTATCATATTTCTAGTTGTTGGTCTGTCTATGGTTTAAGAAAAGTCCTCCTCAGTAAGGAGGTTCTTATCTTATCGGGTAAAAACCTAACCGTTCTAACGTCTATAGAAAAAATATATATATTAATATCAGGAATATGTTTTACGTATAAATTCGTAATTCCCAATACTAAAGGAAGACAAAAAGATTTTTTAGAATTTTTGAAATATTGGCATAGTTCTCGTGGTTCTAACAAACTTGTTGTTAAAACCAAAGTGCATGCTAATACATATATATTTTTTTGTTATATGAAAATATGATGTGATGATTTTTTTTTTTTGTTAATTTTGGAGAGACTAGGCCGTATGCATTAAAACCAGTATTTTTTTTTGATGTTTTTGACGAAAATCGGGTATTTTAATACTGGATTTGTATCTTTACGGTATAAAAATACAAACCAATATTAGGCAATTTTGATAAAAATATGCCGAAAAATCAACCATATTTTTTTTAAGGATCTTTCAGATTTTTTTGAAAGCAAAAACATTTTTTTTTTTACAACTTTTCGATGTTTTTTATACTGGATTTGTATCTTTACAGTATAAAAATACAAACCAATATTAAACCATTTTGATAAAAATATGCAGTAAAATCAACAATATTTTCAAGGATTTTTCAGGATTAAAATTTTTTTTTTGTATAGATATCTATATATAAATAATATAAAAACATTATAATAAATAATATATAATATTAGGTGGGCCGGGCTGGGCCGACCCAACTAACTGGGCCGGACTCAGCCCAAAAAGGGTTGGGCCGATCTCGGCCCAGAAGGGATTGGGCCGATCTCAAGCGATCACGACAGCCAACGCAACCGTCCAGACCCACGCCGCTAGTAACTCCACCAGCGGCGGAAGTCGCGCGAAAACAAAAGCGAAAGGAACAGAAGGAAGAAATACTGGATAACAGCGAGGAGATGGAGTTGGCATCGATCCGACAATCAACGTACCGAAACTGCAATCGATTTAACAAAGAGTTTGACTGTGACTGCTATGGCGAGTGATTGTTTTATGGACGCCTTTCTTTTTGTTAAAAAGAGTTATAAAAAGAAAGCTCCTTAGGCAAGCCGCAGCAATTACCCTTGGTCAATAATAATAAATAAAATTACAAGTAAGTCCACACTGATTGATTACAGTGGCAACACAAATTTCACACCATCTCTCTCTCTCTCTCTCTCTCTCTCACACACACACACAATTTCATTTGGAAAACAAGAAGCATCTCATTGTATGAATCTTAATCAGCTTCAACTTCTTATTATATGCTACCTTCTTATTTCCCAGCATGGACGCTCTTTTCTGGCATTTCAATATCCATCTCAACTTTCACGGAGCAGTTTCGGCACTTGAAGAAGATTGGAATTTTAAGAAACCAAATTTAATTTTTACCAAGTTAATTGATTCAAATTAGGGGCCAAATTGCAAGAAAATTGAAGTTTTTTGGTCAATTAGGGGTTAAATTGAAGAAATTTACAGCCAATGACGTTTCTGTAAAAGGTGCCAACATTTAGGGGCTTAATTGACAAAAACCGGGGGGCAAAATTGAAGAAATTAAAAGTTTAATGGTCAATTAGGGGCTTAATTGCAAAAGGCACGTAAATACGGGGCTCAAACAATCAAGGGCTTAATTGCATTAAATCAAAAGTTTACGGTCAATTAGGGGTTCAATTGAAAACAATTGAAAGACAGAGAACTAAATTGAGAATCAGTTAAAATCCCTAATTCACTCCAAAACGGTGCCATTTTGAATATATATTAAAAAAAAGGGACCAGACAACGCGTCGTCTGGTCATTGTTCATTGTCTTCCCCGTTTTACCTGGAAGAAACAACGTGGGAGCCTAATTTGCAGGTGCATTTAATGCTTGATTTCTCCATCAAATCGAACAAAACTTGCACAAAAATGACCCCCTGCAGTTTCTCTACAACCCTATATGAACGGTTCAGGATGAATGACAACACGGAGAAACCGACGACTGCATAAAGAGGTCAACTCAGACAGCTTTTTCGTGCATATTTAACAACTCATAGAGGCTACTTTGAACCAACGGTTGGGATCCTTCCCAACCAAATCAAGGGCTGAAATTTACCCTGGTGTAGACGAGATTACCCTCTTCCACCGCCTATAAATAGAGGCTCTGTTGATGATCTGATCGAGGAGAAAATTGGGTTCAAAGTCGTAAAAAAAACAGCCTTTCTGCCCTGTTTTTGCAGTTTTTTCTCTCCCTTTCTCTCTCCACCGTTCCAGCCACCAACCAGTTTCTCCACCGCAGGTAGCTAGCCCAACCACAAGACGGCCACTCCCACGCCTGAAACAACCATCGTTTCTTCCTCCCACAGTCGACTTCGGCCACCGTCATCTTCGTTGGCGCCTCCTGAGCCACCGGCTGAACCATCTCATCACGACCGAGACCCCCACGCCAGGCAACTTCCTCCTCCCTACGTTGAGGCCGCTGCATGCAGAATTCATTTCTGCATGCAGCGGCAGAATAATTAATTAGGCTTTTGGCTGGGCCAGTTTTGGCCCAGCCCAGGTGGCAGTAGCTGGGTCTGGCCCGGTCCCCTTTCTTTAAAAAAAAAACAAAAAAAATCCAAAAATATTTTCAAAAAAATCATTTTAAAAAAAATTGTGATTTTCTCAAATATTTTTCTACCAATTTTGCATAATATCGGGTTGTGTATTTACACTGTAAAATACAAATCTGGTATTAAAATATCCAGTTTTCTCCTAAATATTTTTTTATTAAAAAAATAAAAAAAATCTCAAAAAAAATCTCAAAAACGTTTAAACTAATTTTCCCTTTCAGAAAAATAAATTATTTTCATACATACGGCCAAATCCTAAAATTTTTCCAAGCATATTTTTCATAAAAAACAAAAATTGCATCTTTTTCATGTTTTGAGTTTTAAAAAACACAATAATCCAAAAATGGATATCGTAATCAGTTTATGATTATCTATTAGGACGTGACTAATCTCACTACACCCCTCGGAGTTTCTTTGAATTTATTTTTATATTCGGGTTCATTAATGATAGAGCCCTAGGTGTTGGCAAGACACGAGCGTCACAACAAAATAAAAGGACCATATCCAACACTTATTAGCTTCAGCTACACTTTTCCACAAATAAACGACTCTGCCCAACTATCCACTTCCGATCTTCTTGTGTCATCAAAATGCTCGAATCACATGTATCGTTGTTAGGATCTCATATAGGCCCTTATGACCCTGACCTGGAAATGGACCTTTATGAGCCTCTAAAATCTCTTTTATACCACCTCATCCTATACATGTGACCCGCTACCAAGAAAAGAATTGCAATAGCTAAATGGTGGTGTGCAATATCGGTCAGCCATAGGACCCCAGTTACTGGGTCTAATCCTCCACGAAAAGCCGTACTTGGTTTTTTAGAAGGAGTGGAAATTTTAGATCACGTTCTCTTTGCTCTTCTGCCGATCCCGCCCAGTCCACTTAAGAGTAGGAAAGACTTTGAGCCTCGTTTTCTTGGAAACAACAGTCATTGAATTACGGGCATGTTTAGGAACGCGGTTTGTTCATAAAATTTTTTAATTTTTTTTGTTTAAAATTAATTTTTTTTAGTGTTTTTGAATCATTTTGATGCAATGATATAAAAAATATTTTTTAAAAAATAAAAAAAATATCATTTTAATATATTTTTAAATAAAAAATACTTTAAATTGCAATCACCACTATAATATATTTTTACTATAATATATTTTAAATTATAATCGCTATTATAATTTCAAATAGAGTATAGAGGTAGAGAGCATTCTCTCTTGTTGCTTAAAGAAAAGTAGAAACGCATGAGGGCCATGCAAAATTAGTGGATCGAAACTACACGAATGCCACTACAGCTATCGTCGGCTATCCATTCATTACCAGCCACAAAGAATTACAAAGTAATAACCAATGATGGATTGGTTTTAAACCTCCTCGTGTTTCAAAACAATTTTTCGTTGATTTTGACTTTTATATATATTTATAAAAAAAGATTTTCGGTCACTTAAAATTAAATTACATTTCTTACTTGTTGTTATAGTAATCTTGTTGAAAAAATGCATGTATTTATCTTTTCACGTCCGTTTTAAAGGAATAAGAAAATAAAAATATTTCATCTTCAATCTCTAATAAATCATTGATATATTTTATATAAAAACTTTTTATTTATTTTAAATATTTATTAGTGTTAATAAATATTTTTTCATTGAATTAAATATAAATTTATTTTCAATAACTTTATCATCATAAATTTTATGGTTATTGAAAACTTACATGGTCGTTAATTTCAGATCTTATATGATTAGTCGAGATATACTGTCAAAAAAATACACGTAAACTAACCCGAATATCTATATTAATAATAATATAAAAAAATCCAGCTACATTGCTTCGAGTTTGGATAGCACGAATATTCAACTGACCAATCACTCTATTTTCATTTACAATTACAAAGAAACATTTTCAACATGTTGACAAAAATAAAGCGAACAAACCAATGGTATCCAGCCACTGGTACATGCTTCGGGTTTGGACCCACCCTCGCAAACTCCCCCTTCAGGCAACCTAAAATTAAAATTAAAAATTAAAACAAGCTTCTTAATATAAACTTCTCACGCAACACTGATCACCTAAGAAAATTAATATTCATTATTAAACTATACAAATATGGTCCATTTTCTGCAACTGATTTAGAATTATCTGATATAAATATAAGGCACGCTGGCCTAGTCCACAGGAAAAATCATGATACAAGATTTTATTCCTTAAAAACTATACAAGATAGGTGATTCTTTGATATCTAAATTAGCAAAAAATCATTTTGAGTGTAAATATATTATTCAATTTTTCTTGTAATAATTGTTTACAGAGATGTCCACCAAATTAACTTATGAAACAAGACATTTAGTTAGATGTCTGTGTCACAATGATAATTTGTAGTGATCCTAAACATGCCTTGAACCTCGTTCGACAATGCCCTGCCTTTTTTTTTTTCCCTCTCTCCTCCCTCCTCCCTCCTCGCAGTTAGGCTTCCTTTGACCTTTGAGAAAAGAAACCACACTTGGCATAAAACTCTCTTTATATGCCCTAGTATTTCAATTTTGTTTTTCTTTTAAGAGCTTTGAAAATAATATTGGAGTTTTTATTGTCATTTTCTGTGCATTAATTAGTAAATTTCTTCACCAAAGATGCTGGGAAGATGGCACAAGATCTCCAGAATTGCATTTGTCATGGCGCCGAATCATTTGGAAAGTTTGGATTTTTGAAAGAACCACAGCTGTAGTCACATTCATAAAAAATTATTTGTTGAAATAGTGTTTTGTGTTTTCTTTCTTTCATTTGTTTATTTTTTTTCTTTTTATTAATTCACCTTTTGACAACCCAATCCTTTTTTATTTAGTTTCTTTTTTAATTTTTAGATTGTTTTAGGAATTATACCTTATACCATTTTTATTTTTTTTTAGATCTCATTTGCTTATAATTATTTGAGCTTGACGCATAATCAAACTCAAAAGAGTTAGGTCTGGTATAATACATTATGTTTTGGATGCTCAGTCTAAAGACACTAAATCTCTATCTGGTCTCATTGTTTTGGACCTTGACTTCTCGCTAAGTTTCCTGGATCCAAAGTAAACCTCCTTGATCCATTTCCATAACAGTGGCTGCTCCACAATTTGGATTTGGGGTGGCAGTGCAGTCAGCAGCATTAGTTTCCCTGCAAAAGATAGGTAATTAATGTTATTCATGGTCATAAAAAACTGGTCGAGCTAAGAATCCAAAACAGCATAACTAAAGGAGCATAGCATAAGAACATGACCAAACTCCGGGGAAGAGAGAAAAACACAGCACCATGATGATAGAACAGCCAGCCAGCCTAACCTGTGGAGATATTGATATTTTGAAGCGATGGTTAGAAGTATCAAGGCCACTCTCCCTAGAATGAATTTGTGCCATTGCATATCATTGGTTTGTTTACTTTGAAAAATCAAAAGGAAAGAAGGGGAGGAGCACCTCTAAACCCATCATATCCATGAGCATGGCTTCCAATGCTTCGATTCCCATGTCCTGCTCCATTTACCTCGAACAATCCTGGATTGAGCTTTGAAATGGTCGTTAGACCTGCGAGAATGGCAAACCTTTCCATAGTCTGCCAATTCATTTCAGTCAACCAATCAGTTATTAAAACATAGAAATTAGCATGCCCCATCACTGCAACACTCCTCCACTGGGGAGGAACTATATAGGTAATAATAAACAATTAATTCAAAGATCCATTTAAGAAAATCAAAGAAAATTACCAGTCAAGGTCGATAATTTTAATCTTCTTCTGTCTCTCCCTTCCTCCAGGTCGCGGTTGCTATTGTTTTTCTTTGTAATAGAAGATTAATGCCTCTGTACTCAACAAAGCCAAAACCCAAGGACCACCACCGCAACCCATCTCCCCTAGCAATTCTCACTTCTCTCGAGAGAGAAAAAAAAAACACAACCAATGAACCAGTTACCAATAAAACCACCAAACCACGGCATAGCCGTCAACAACGAAACGATCCAGCTTCCAGGAGCAGGAAAAAAAAAGAACACGAAAAGCGAAAACTCCGGAAGACTCAAACAATCACGACAGCCAACGCAACCGTCCAGGCCCACGCTGCTAGTAACTCCACCAGAGGCGGAAGGCCCCCGAAAACAAAAGCGAAAGCAACAGAAGGCAGGAAGACTGGATAGCGGCGAGAAAAACCGCCCTCATCAACGCGCGGAGGAGGTGGAGTTGGCACCGGTCGACACTCAACGCACCGAAACACCATCGGTTTGACATAGAGGGGGATCTGCGATCGATTTAACAAAGAGTTGGGCTGTGACTGCTGTGGCGAGTGATTGTTTCATGGACGACTTTCTTTTCGTTAAAAAGAGACTGTAATAAAATGGAAGATCCAAAAGCGGGCCCCAGCAGATAAGAAAATTACCAGTAAGTCCACACTGATTTATTACAGTGGCAACGCAGTAAATTGATAATAATAAAAAAAAAAACCCACTCCTCCAAGTAAAGTACAAAAAAAAGGGAAAAACCCAAAATTCACTATCTGCTATGACGATTTTAATCGAAGATATTAAGTTTAACTCCATCACAAAATTCACACCATCATTTATTTATATATAAAGCACAAATTAAAATGGTCAGATCTTGAGTTTTTTATTATGAGAAAACAGGCCAAACATTTATCTGCACCAATACAGTAGATACTAGATATAACTAAAACCAACTGTTGAGGCGCCCGGGTACTGCATGGATTGCTAATTCGACGAAGAAGAAGACCTGCAATTAATACGAAAACATTAATATTGGAAAATTAGAAGAATCTCATTGTATGAATCTTAATCAGCTTCAACTTCTTATTACATGCTACCTCTTTATTTCCCAGAATGGACGCTCCTTTCTGGCATTTCAACATCCACCTCAAATCTCACAGAGCAGTTTCGGCACTTGAAGAATACATAAAATACGATAGCAAGAAGGAGCATGACGAGGACACCAGCAAGTCCTCCTTTAGCAGCTGAGGAGTAGCCTGCTGTGGCCGTGTCTTGTGCAGGGGGGTGTAGGTTGTCACCATCCATGGCTTAAAACTACAAAAAGGAATGATTAATTAGAGAGAGAAAAGCAGTAATGTCTCAAGTGAGATTACAAAGAGATGGTATTGATAACATCACCAAATATGAGGAAGAAACACTGGAGGGGTTACGCTAGCAGAGCAAGGAGCAGATGCACATCAAGGAGGAGGTTTCTGTCATCGTTAAATAGAACCGGTTGATTATAATATTAATATAATATTAAGTTAACAGCCTTCACAGCTGATCCCTCACAATTCAGCATTGTAATTAATTCGGTGAACAATGCAATGCAAATATGCAATGCAATGTGAGGTAGTCCGTGATGTTTTTGCCATGAGTTTTAGTTTTTTTAAAAAAAAATTGCCTTTTAATTTATTTATTTATTTACATTTTTAATACTTAGTTATTAAATTTATCTTTTTTTAGCATTTTTCTTTCTTGAAATTTCCCTTCTCTGTATTCGTCACTCTACGAAGGCAACCTACCACGACCTCTTTCCCTTCTCTGTATTCGTCACTCTACGAGGGCAACCTACCACGACCTCTTTCCCTTGTCTATATTCGTCACTGTACAAAGGCAACCGGACTTGATCAAAACCACACGAATGCCACTACCAGCTATCATCAGCTTCCCATTCATTACAAAACTATTCGTCGGTCATCTTCGTTGAATTTAAATGTGCATTTTTATTTTTTCTAATTGAGTGCAAAATTTTTATTTTTTTCTTCTATTCGAGTGTGTATTTTTTAAGATTCATCTACGACGGCTATAATTGACTAAGATAAAAAAGGATTAAAAAATCAATAATATCTTATGCTTCAAACTAAATAGAATGCGTGATGAGATGATGAAACAAGGCCACCAATTCGTTGAAACCTTCATAAGTGAGCGTTTTATTTTCTTTGCAAAACAAAAACAAAACAGATTATATTTTTTTTCAAGTTAGGCTTGGCTGGCAGTACACATTTTCCTTGTTAATTTATTGAGACAACTTGTTAATTTATAAAACAAGTCATTTAAATAGGCATCCGCGTCACTATATATTCCACCATTAAGAAACATAGAACTAGGGGTGTTTAAAAAACCAAAAAATCGATTAAACCAAGAAAACCGGAAAAAAAAATACCGAAAAAACCGAACCGTAAAAAAAACTGATTAAATCGATTAAAATTTTAAAAAAACCGACCGGTTCATTTCGGTTTCGGTTTTTTAAGCCTGAAACTGGAAAAACCGAACCGAACCAGAACCGAAAAAACAAGAAAAAACCAAGTCAAACCGGTTTGAACCGGTTTCTGCTCTAAAAAACCAAACCGAACCGAAACTGGTCGGTTTGAACTGGTTTTGGTTTTTTTTTAATTCGATTTGGTTACTTTTTTTAATAAAAACCGAACCGAACCGAAAATGAACACCCCTACATAGAACTATTGTCTTTTTGGTGAAATCTTTTTTTTTTCTTTTGGGTTGATTGTTAGATAAATTATATGTTTATATTTTTGTGTTATATTATCTATCTTGAATGTTTAGATCATTAACGTTATTTTATAATTGATTGGAACTTCGAAACGATTTTTCTTTTTAAACACCTTAATGAGACTAAAATTATATATTTTAACATATCAATAATGAATATATAAATGATCTAACTTAAGATAAAAATGTATAACTAAAAACTATAAAATCATTTTCTGTATGATAAAAAAAAAAGTAATTTTGTTTTCCACAGAAAAATAACAAATTTTGATTCTAAAAATTGAAAAACTGAATCACATTTTAGTTTAGATTTGATTTTGATTTTTAAAGGTTTGATTAACTACAAATTAAACCGAATCTATTGAAACCAAAACTGAATAACTAAATAATATTAAAGTGAATGAACATATATAGATATACCAACTCACAAGTAACTAATGAGATTTGAAGACCTCATGTTGAATGAATATTATTCTTACCCTATGAACCATGCTTTTATATGCTTTTATAGATCAAATTCAAAAAATGAAGAAATTTCTTGTCTTCGAAGCTCGTTTTGATTTTATCCCATGACTCTAGATTCTTGCAATGTTATTTTCTTCAACCACGATTATAAGATTGTCAATGTTGGTTCAAGTGTAAGATCGACTTGTTTAATAGAGATGAGTTAATTGACAATAAAGAACCGATATTTGCTATATGAAAAATATTTTTACAAAGATGAAAATTCTAGAAACATCAACTTTTGTCAAAGTTCGGTCGAAAAAAATAATCTTGATGTAGTTATTGATAAAAAAGATTCGGGTTCATAACAAGTGGTTGAGATTTGTAAAAAAAATTTAAGTAGTGAATTTACATAATATTAGGATTCATAGTCTTATAACAAGTGTCTTGCGCTACATCGCGTGCTAGATTAATTTTTTTCTAATATAAAAAAATACTCAGAAATAAAAATTATTGACTTGTCAAAACCAAAGCAATGTTTTTTAAATAAATAAATAAAAATTGAGATTCGAGTTATTGACTTGATTAAATCTCATAAACTCAATTTATTTAATATTATGATAAAAAAAAATAGACAACGGTAGTAAATAAATAAAAAAGGTAGTAATTAACTAAAAAGTAAGTCGTCAGTATCATATTCAGGAGAGAAAAAAAGGCTCGTTGTTACTTTACCGTAGACATTGTTCCACCATTATAAAGAGCTAACCGAGACATTTCTAGAACAACTATAAAAGGTTGCATGACAATAACAAAAGAGGTCGAACGCACCACCAAAGCAATGATATAGAAAGCAAAATAAAAACTATATATGGCGTGATCATCTCATGCTCATGTTTAATTAATTACTACAATCTAATTTATTTTTTTAAAAAAAAACTAAATTTAACAAAGAACAACAAACAGAAAGAACCAAGAAAATCCATGTCATTTTTAAAATTAGTAAAACATCATATAGAAAGCAAATAAAAAAATAATAGTGTTCCATCTCCAATTAAATAAACTCTGAAATGATGAAATTGGAAAAAGAAAAAAAAAGCACGAGCTTGAAAAAAAGGGGGAGAATAATGAAACCTAAGCGAATCCCTTAAATCTAAGTTAGTCTTCCAAACTCACAGCCCATGAAATTCTAGACTCGGACTCAATTAAGAAGCTCAATTCCCAACTAATTTAATGTTGAATGATGAAATTGAAAAAAATATCAATTTTAAAAATTTTCCAATGTAAAAAAAATGAGGATCAAATCTGAGAGGAAAAAAAATGAAGGAGGGTGAAATCATAAAAAAAATTCAATTTTAAAACTATCTCGAATAAAAAAAATATTAATCAAAAGAATTAAAACTAAATATAATAAATGAAAAAAAATTCAAAGAGGATGAAATTGAAAAAAATATATATAATTTTGTAAATTCTTTCAAATAACACAAATAGTAATCAAAAGAGCATGGACTAAATATGAAGAAAAAAATTTTAAAGGGCTATTTTGAAAATTTAAAGAGTCAACTCGGAGATTGAGGATGTGAGAAAAGAGTGGGAGGACGGAAAAAAAGATCATCGACATCGCACTTACACTCCATCACCGCTATGTGTTGTCCTAAAATAAAGATTATGACGCAACGCTTCCATTGCCGCCGCGGAAATTGGCATTTGGTCATCGGCACCTTCCATACGTGCTAGACATTTTTTGTTTTTTTAAATATATTTTATATTTGTTAAAATATCAGATTACCTCTTAGTCAACTTTAATATAAAGAAAAAACTAGTATGAAAATATAAAAACTTCTTGTACGCCAGTTTTATAATTTTTTATTCTAAATGTATCTTAGTTATTTCATTGTGCTTTTAAAATGATAAAAAAAAAAATTTTGTCACTAATCATATGATAATAACGAATAAACCTTATGAAATTATCTCACTGCCATCAATAGAAATAGTTTGTGGATTCCAAACAGTTACAATGGTTGAACCTAATAAGATAACAATTATAACCTAAGAAGTAATAAATACTTGGGCATGAACTTGGAAACCACCTATTTTCTAATAAAAATTTTGGCCTACAACAACTCTGGATATTTCCTACAACCCTTTAAATGTGTTAATAGAATATGATAGAACATTCATGTTGTCATTTAAAAAAAGAAGAAAAAACTTTACAATAAATTATTTTGATTCAACTATCCCTCAATAGCAAGTTCGATGATTTTTTATATGAAAGGCAAAATTGTTGTTGTGCTATCTTAGTTAACAATAATCTCACCAACAATGAACAATGTTTTTTTAGGATATATTCCATGAGATTACTAGTAAGATTAGCTATACTTAGTTACAATGTTAAAATATATACATCAAAGCAATTATAAACTTTTCTTGGGGAGGTAACACTATTCATCTAATAGTGAACCACATAATTTTTTTTTCCTTTCATTTCCTTTTTTTTTTTGCTAGGTCGCTTTGCTTTCCATTTAACAATTATAGTTTTATTTTGCAAAATTGACACTCAGTAAATCATGAAATGATGTTTGAAATCATGATCACTTGAAGCAATATAGGATGAAATAAATATTAAAAAATAATGACTCACACCCTTTTTCTTACTAAGTCTTTCTCATAATTATCAAACCCAACCCTGAGTTGACCCGACCAAAGGGTTGGGTCCAGGGTGTCATGAGTCAACTCAGATCAATTTGAAAAAATTAAAAAAATATTTAAATTTTTAATATTTCATTTGAAAAAATGTATGTGAATATAAACTATGCATGTTGTAAATAATGAAGTTTAAAAGAATATATTAAAAAGTTTTTTTATCCCACATTAAAAAAACATAACTTTTTTCTTGTGAACATAGAGTATATATATACTAAAGGGCTTCAAATCCCGCATTAAAAAAATTTCTTTCTTGTGAACACATAGTATATATATTAAAGGGCTTCAAATTCCACATTAAAAAGATATTATATTATCCTTTTAAGTTGAAGTATATAAACCAAAAAGTTTTTCATCCCATACTGAAAAAACATAACTTTTTTCTTGTGAACATAGAGTATATATATATATGTGTGTGTGTGTGTGTGTGAAAATGTTTTAAATCCTATATTGAAAAGATAAAATGTTATCCTTTTAAGTTGAAGTACTTAAACCAAAAGGTTTTTTTATCTCACATTGAAAAAAACATAACTTTTTTGGTTTAATAACCATCATCTTTCTTTTTCCTATTTACCAATTATAGTTTGGTTTCATAAAATCTATACTTGGTAAATCGTGAAATAATGTTTGGAATCATAAATGCGCGAGGTAATGCAAGATGTACGAAATATTAAAAAAAACAGTGAAAATACAACATAGGAGAGAATACTATGTGTTTCAATAGTCATCGACAATGTTTTATTTTGCTTTAATTTTTTTCATTTGACTTTTTTTTATTTCCAATTTAATCTTTTCACATTATTGCTTGGGAGTGAGTTTTCAATTGTGTTTCAAAAATGCGTTTAATTTGGAAAAACATTAAATTGATATTTTTTTAGTGTTTTTCAATAATTTTGTTGTGTTGATGTAAAAAAAATACATATTTTAATGTATTTTCAAGTGAAAAATAACTTTTGAAAAGCACTTTATACCACAATAGCAAACGCCCATTATAAAGTTTACTTGGGATTGAGTTTGATGTTTTGTTTTGATTGACTTTATATAGAGCTCCTATAGTATTAATAATAAATTTTGACGTTGAGTTAATATTCAATTTGGCAAAATAAAAATTTATTTTATTAATTTAAACCAATTAAAACTTCAGGGATTCAATTTTAAACTAAAATAAATATTCAACCACTTTTTTTTTTTATAAGAAATAATATCTTTATCTTGGCTTTCTAACTTAATTTTTGATTGAAGAAAATATATTTATTATTATTTATTCTCACATATAATTATTAATTTATTTTATTAAATACATGTATAAACTTTTTAATTTTCGGTTAGAAAAATTTTAAAGGTTAAAATAATATTAATGACATTCACATTATTTTTTTGCATTGAAAAAAAAAATCATTCAACAATTAGCATGAGAAATCAAACTAATTAATTTATTAAATTAAAATAGCAAATAAAAGAACTTTTAATATTGTCCTAAAAGTAAAATTTAACTATTTCAATTATAATTTTAACGAAAATCATCAAAAAAATAAAAAATAAATTAAATCATTGATTTTAGTTCAATAGTAATATTGCAGGGATGAATTCGAATCTCGTTATTTAAAAATGATTAAATTGTAATTTAAGAAATTCTACACAGTCATGGACATTTTTACCCTACATCAAAATTTATTATGACCTTTATACCCTTCAATTCCATTAAGATCACTCGATCGCCTAGACCTCTCATCTCAATATCTTAATACCGACTCGTCGGCCAGACAAAGTAAAATCATCCATAAAAGGTATTCCTCTCGATTCGACCATTCTCTCTGCGTAACCCTATTTTCAAAAGAAATCGCAATCGGTAAATTGCGTCCTGTCAATTCTCTCAGGTATTTCAATTCTATTAATCTCCAACTCTTCACTTTACTCTTATTTTTCCTTTTTTTAATTGCAAAAAAATACGAATAATTCGTTTTTATTTATAAAATACAATAACACAATCTCTCTTCTTTTAATTGTTTAAATAATTGAAATTCAATTGTTTAATGTGATTTTGTGTGTTGTTTATTTGTTGTATGAACTAAAGTTGCTTTCCTTTTTATGGGTTTTCGATTCTGGTTTTTCTTCAAGCTGTCACTAAGAAAGGCACTGCCTCTTTTTTTTTTCAATTTCATCCAGGGTTTTGTTTTTGACACATCCTGCACTATTGGAAGATATAAACTATGTTAATTTCATATGGGTTGTAAAGCTCAGTTGTGTTATGTACATATTTTTTATAAAAAAAATGATGTTTTTTTTTTAATGTTGAGATTTGTGTTCTCATAAGTGGTTTTGGGGTTTTGTATTGCAGGGTTTGAGGGAGTAGAGATTATTGAGGTGTAGTGTAGGCTGGGAGAATAATGTCCTCTGTCTCGAGTCAGCCGCAGTTCCGTCTTACCCAACCACCGTCTAAGGTGTTGCATTTGAGAAATTTGCCATGGGAGTGTACTGAAGAGGAATTAGTTGAGCTGGGGAAGCCATTTGGTAAAGTTGTTAACACCAAGTGTAATGTTGGGCCGAACAGAAATCAAGCTTTTATTGAATTTGTGAGTGTGATTGGATTTCATTTTTTTTGTTGTTGTTTTTTTATCCTTAATGTTGTTTGTGTTGTTCCTTTAGTCGGATTTGAATCAAGCTATTGCAATGATATCATATTATGCATCATCCTCGGAGCCTGCTCAAGTGCGAGGGAAGACAGTTTACTTACAGTATTCTAACAGGCAAGAAATAGTGAACAACAAAACAACAGCTGATGTTGGTGGAAATGTATTGCTGGTTACCATTGAAGGGGCAGATGCACGCCTTGTCAGCATTGATGTTTTGCACCTGGTAAGCAAATTGTATGATTTTGTTTTATGGTTAGTAGAGGTAAACACATTCTCCTGAGGATGTCATGGATTCTGTTCTTAGGTTGTAGTTTGTCATGCTTTGGATAGCTTTTGTTTGACATGAATTGGATGGATCAGCAGGCCCATGTCAAGAGAATATCTTCGATGGCAGCTTAGTGCATTGGGAGAAAGAGCGCATGTGTGTTTGTCTCCTTTCTCCTTTCCTTAACACTGCCTCTTTCTTCCCTACTTTTCATCCTCAACTTCCTATTCCTACCATTAAAATAGTTTAGGTTGTTTCATATCTTTTCTCCTTTGCCACCCCACCCTCTACCTTAAATTCCTGCATGATCTGTGCTGGTTAAGAGGTTTTTTTTCTGGTTAATGATGCATAGTAGTTTATATTTTTGTGTATTCAGGGGGTGAGTCTTTGATTTATTCATGACGTCTTAAAATCATTTTTGAAAAATTAGGATTTTGTATCAAGTTTTATGCAAGATTCACATTGTTGATTTGCTATCATCAGATGCTAACTATTTATTTTTGTCTAATGGAGGATAATATCACAACTTTTCATAATCTAAGAGAAAGATGCGTAGGATGCTAAGTTTTTGTTTATGCTGGGGATAGAAGCAACAGTTAGTTTCCTTGGATGAAGATTCATAGATCATATGCAAGCATTTTTTTTCTTTTGCATTCAAAGTTATGTGGTACTGGTATTTATGGAATGTAGTTATTAATTTGATCCCTTGAACTGTATATTAGTTTGATATTCTGAAGTTAAGCAATATATTCTTCAAAACCTTGGCACAAAGCGAAGTGGCCAACAACCATGCAAGTCTGCACTTTGTTTTCTATGTACATTTGGTCTTTTACTTTTCTACGTCATTAGTTAGTCTTGGGCTTTATTGAGATGGGTATTACTGAGTTTCACAGTAGCAGCACCTGTAGGATCTCCTTAACTTCTCCTTGGAAGTTCTAAAGAATTATTAGATTCTAATTTTAATTATGATCTCAATGTTATGTAATGCATGCATGCATGACAAAATTGCTGCTTTTCCTGTTTCTATTGTAGAATTTTTATTGTTATTCTTGATATTTTTTTATTGCCAGACAGATTTTGGGTCTTAGTAGCCTTCTTAGCTTGAAGAGTGTTTTGTGCTAATCTAATTCTTAAAAGAAAATTTTCATTTATGCAGGTATTTTCTGCTTTTGGGTTTGTTCATAAGATTACTACCTTTGAGAAGACAGCCGGGTTCCAGGTCTGTATGCTTAAGCTTATATACCCAACTTATCATTGTCCTTTGGTTTCAACACAAGCTCATTCTGTGTGTGATCTTTGCAGGCGTTGGTGCAATTCTCCGATGCTGAAACTGCCTCTTCTGCAAAAAATGCCCTGGATGGAAGAAACATCCCTAGGTGACAGTTGTTTAATTGTTGACATGGTATTTAGTCTAACTGTTATCGGTGCAAATGAATTAAAAAAAAATAGACACCTGTTCTGCAATTTTAGGTTACTTTTTTCTGGTCCATGTTTACTACTATACTTTTGATTTATTGTCAACTTTTTTATAACCTATTTATCTTTGACACACCATTATATCCCCGAGAACAACGTTTCCACTTAAAAGTTCTTAAAATGCTTTATAGATATACCTGTCCTTTTGATTTATGCTTTATTTTTGCTTAATGTTTCTCTTAGTTTGAACTGTCAGTGACTGATGATCTAGTAACTTCTCTCATCCTACATTTCAGTTATCTGCTTCCTGAACATCTTGGGCCATGTACTCTTAGGATCACATATTCTGCGCATACAGATTTGAGTGTAAAATTCCAGAGCCATCGAAGCAGGTACTTCCTGGCCCTTTGTTTTGGTACCTTGGCAGG
This sequence comes from Populus trichocarpa, assembly GCF_000002775.5. Taxonomy (NCBI): domain Eukaryota; kingdom Viridiplantae; phylum Streptophyta; class Magnoliopsida; order Malpighiales; family Salicaceae; genus Populus; species Populus trichocarpa. The sequence continues at coordinate 1,044,490 of NC_037296.2, forward strand.
TGCGCTTATTCTATGTGCAAGGAGTTTTGCTTCATAAACAATGTCTTGTTAGTTGCTTCATGTTGCTGTGTAGTTCTGTTTGTCCTCCACACTAAAATTCCATCTCATATTTATTCTGTTTGAAGCTTGTATTCTTCATTATCATCACTGTTTTCCTAATTTTCTGCATTTGAAATTTTGTTGATTCAGGGACTACACCAATGCAAACCTTCCTGTTGCACCATCAGCTATAGATGCAAATGGAATGGTAAGGCACTGTAAATTTCACTTAACACATTCTAAGAAGTGGCAGTCAGCTAATTCCATATAATTGCCAGCCTTGTGAATCTCTCTAAATGTACCTGTGATTTACTTTTGGTGCATTTACGAGGGTTGCAGTGGCACAATTTCCTTATTTTAGCCCAGCCACCCTTTTGCATACCATGGGATTTTACATTTGTGGTTAATCATTTATTGTCCTACTCTTGACATTTCCTTAACGTGACCCCTGTCATTGTTTTTATTAAATTCATCCTTGTACTCTAGAAGCATTAGGAATCTTGTCTCTCTGTCTACCCCCATTAGTAATGGCATCACTTTTCTGTTATCTGAGACCAGTGTCACAAAAAGGAAGCACTAAAATAATTAATACCATCATGATAAATAAATTATATATTTAATGAGGGGAAAAAAGCAAAAAGCAATGCTTTTCAAAAAAATTTAGACTGCATAAAAAGAATCGTTATAAGAAACAACTGCTCAAAAACAAAAAAGACTCGTTTACCCTCATAAACGCATACCTTCTTGTTGTCTCTCAACCTCAAATTGCCATCACTGCTTTCTCTCACCTCACTTGATGTGGTCTTTTCATCTTATTGTGCCTATAAGATCAATGGCTTCTAAAGACGAGGAGGTACTCTCCTGGATGCCCTGTTTTTTTTTTTTTTTACAGCCCTTAGAATCCAAATTCCATGGTATTATAGTACTGTTTTATGCCCTTTGTACTTTTGGTGAAAGTGATTTTTGAGTCCAAAGTTTTCTTGGGCCAAATTTCTCTTTTACCATGCCTCATATTTCTCTTTTTTCAAACCCCAAAATGCTAATCTGAGGTTGATTTTGGGACTTTGAATTAGAGGAGAAGAAATCCTGTATCTACATCTTTTTAGGAACTTTGGGTGAATGTTTCATTGTGTAGTATGGTAGTTGAACTGGGTTTTTATGGTGCTTTGATGGCCTAAATTCCACCAGAACTAAATGTAGGGATGGTGTTGGAGTGATGTACAGTTGGCTGGTTTATTTTGGGCTGTGATGTTGGTTACTTGGGTTGGGCATATGTGCTGCACTGGTGGTTGAGGAGCCGCATGTAGTTCTATTTATTAATTATGTATTTTAAATTATTTTTTATCCACCTGTTAATTGTATATGTTTTGATCTCTTTTATTTGTTTTCCCCCTTTCTAAACGGAAATTTTCTTGTTTCCTTATTTTCTTCTTACTAAATATTTATTTTTTTTGGTCAATGTATTTCTTGTGACCTGTTTTGAACTAACAAATAAGTAACACCGTTAATAATAGAAGTGGATGGAGGGATTGCATTTCTATTATCTGCTGAGTACAAGGACGAACTTAAAGAAAATGTCAAGAGTACAAGGACAAAATGTACAATAAAGTCTTTCATTTATTATAGACATAAGGCCCTGTTTTCATTGTAAGATGCTTGAGTGCAACTATTTCTTTATGCACGGAAGCATATAGTGACAATTTAACTGTGCATGGTTTTCAGATATAAATGTGTATTTTCAGCTCCTTGCTATCAGTGCAAGCATTCATTGTTATTCAGGCTAAAACTGTCAAGTTGAGTGAGTGTAATTTTTTTCTTTCTTTATTGTTGCAGTTTAGCGTGGGCCTTGATGGGAAAAAACTAGAACCTGAGAGCAATGTTCTTCTTGCTTCTATTGAGAACATGCAGTATGCTGTCACTTTGGATGTTTTACACATGGTATTTGCACTCTTCATAACTGTTCCAGAAATTTGTAGTTCACCAAGCCATCCTCATTGCTGATACTTTTTCCCTTCAATGCTATGCTAGGTCTTTTCTTCTTTTGGTCCTGTTCAGAAGATTGCCATGTTTGATAAGAATGGTGGACTTCAGGCTTTAATTCAATACCCTGGTATGATTTAAATATCCTTGTACTTGTGTTAACTGAATAATTATTGAGCAGTTAAAGAGTAGGTTAGAGGTCACCAAACTGATTCAAGGTGGTTTGATCACTTTTCTGTTACCATCTCAAAAATCCAAAGAATATACTACAAGTTTGTCGCAAACCATATTTTTGGAAACCCAATCTCTACAATCTTTTTGAGGACAGAGGACAGGGTGAGTAGTAGATATGAGACTTGATGTGTTACCACGGACAAGGATGAGGTGGTTGCCATAATTTATTTCCTCTTTGATGTTTAAACAAAATATGGATAGAGATTAGAGAAAGGTGAGATAGGGAAGAGTTGGCATTGAACTATCATTTTTCCTTTTTGCTAAGAGGGGGAAAACTATTTTAGTATTTTTCTTCCTTTTCCTTTTTTTTTTTTTTTTTTTTTGCCAGAGTTGGAACCCAGAATAAGTAATAAGTTCATCATCTAATATGATCTTAACGAGAATGACTTGCAGATTTATTGTTATTCTGCGCTTGTAATTCGGAATTCTGAAGATACTAAATAGCTGTTTCCATGGTGCCATGGGTTGCAGATGTTCAGACAGCTGTTGTTGCCAAAGAAGCGTTGGAAGGACACTGCATCTATGATGGAGGGTTTTGCAAACTTCACCTCTCATACTCGCGCCATAGTGATCTCAGTATAAAGGTAACCAGACATGCATTGAGAATCAAGTTTTTTTTTCTCTGCTCACGATGGTACTGTACATTCTTATAAACTCAAGAACGCTCTGCAGTGTAATTGTTTCAATACTTTTGAAAGAACTGAGAAAGACTGATTCTAGAGATATTTGAAGACTTTTTGTAATGTATTCAAAATTTGATATGTGGATTACAGGTCAATAATGATAGGAGCAGAGACTACACAATTCCCAACACTGTAATGATGAACCCGCAGCCTTCAATTCTGGGGCAGCAGCCAGTTGCAACACATGGTCCTCCTGCACATACATACCCTGGAGCTCAGCATCATCAGATGATGCCTCAGCCTTCTGCTGGATGGGCCACAGGTGGTCCACCGGTACCCCATTCTATGCCTGCCCAAATGAATAATAATCCTTACTTGCCACCTGGAACCATGCCACCTCAAATGGGTCACGGAATGATGCAGATGCCCAACCACGGTGGCCTGCCACATGCTCCTGCAATGCCTCCTTACAGACCTGGTCATATGCAATAGCACGCCCTCCATTCAGTTCTATTAATCTGTTTTCACATTCAAGAATCAGCAGAAGTGGAGCAAGCTATTTGAAGGAGAATGCTATCGTTGAAAATTAATTGCTGGAGATCTCACGGTTTCAAAGCTGAAGTGTCTTTAATATTTCTTCTCTTTCAGCGATTTTGTAGGTGAGATTTTGTAAACAGCAAGCTCAGGCACCTTTTGTTTGGGTCTAGGATTGTTGTGAACTCTGGTTGTCCTTGACGGTGTTGTGAAATATTTCGACTCCCACCATTTGTTTATTACCTGGATAAAAAGTTAATGGACGTAAGTTATTATTACAAAATATATTTTCCTTTCTGTGCCCACGAATGAGGCAGCGTTCAAACCAGCATGCATGGATGCTTTCTTTTTTAACTTATCCGTTCAAGCAACCTCTAGTTTTGATGATGGTAGTGCCATTAGAACTGAAGATCTTTTTTTGTCAGGATTTTGACCAGCCACTTCAGGATTTGGAGAAGGCAACTCTTGCTGCAGGGTGGGAGGTGTGGTTGTGGTCTCGCTTGTTATTCTTTTTTTTCTTTCTCTCAATTATTCTGTTAAAAATATTTGAAAATAGTAAAGGTTGTTTTTTAAAAGTATTTTTTTAAAAATATGTTAAAATATTTTTTAAAATTTATTTTTAATATTAATACATCAAAACAATTAAAAAATATATAAAAAAACAATTAAATTTGTTAGAAGCATTGTTTGACAGTATTTCTAAACACAATCTAAATCTGTCTTGGTGGTGCATTTTAGTTATGAACCTTTTGGGCTTATGCTTGATAATTTTAGTGTTCTGAAATTGAGTGGGGGCAACACGGGTAATTTGTTTTTTTATGCTTTTAAACTACAACACTGCTTTTAAAAAACTTTTTGTTTTTTTTTCTTATCATGAGGGTGTTTTGTATTTTAACGTCCTTAGTGCACAGTAGAAATACCTACTTATTATTGAAAGCAAAAAAGAAAGAAAAAGAAACAAACAGATGGAGGGCCATTTTGTAACATCCAATTATGTTGCATGGTAAAATAACACTTGTGCCCTTGATGACAAATAATTTAACAATTGGATTAAAGGGTACTTGTGTCATTTCATTCATGTTTGTTTTTTAAAAATTAATGAGTATGAGTGGGGTTATTTAAGTATTTGTAAAAAAAAAAAAAAAAATTAAGTTGGCTCATGCTGGGACATGTCAATGTGTCGGTTGCTTTGTCATTTTTTAACTGCGTGTGCTGCTGATTGAAGCAATAGAAAAGGCTATTATGAGGTGGCATTAACTTCGGCGTCCCCTCCCTGGATATATAGTGTGTGCACCAATAGGGTTTTCGGTTTGTAATCGGCAACCAATTGTTTTTTTCTTTCTTTTCTTTTCTTTTTCTTTCTTGGTTTTTGCGCCCTCCCACCCGATTTTCCAAGTCAGCCCCCAAGCTTCTATTTCTTTTTTATTTATTCCCTTTGCTTTTGGTTCTAGTTTTTTTTAAATAATTCGTTGAATTATTTTTTTGTTTTAATTTCATCCCTATTAAAAATTTTATCTTGTCAAATATGGTCCCTAGTCTTTTAATTGTTATTCTTTCTGGGTTGGGATAATTTTTAGAATTGCATTTTTTTTTCAACTCCACCCTCCTTAATTATTTTTTTCCTAATAGATTTAATCCTTATTTTTTTAATTATTATTTTTTTATAAAATTTTCAAAATTAGAATTTTTTTACCCGATTTAATTCTTCAACGTTTAATTGGTTTGGATATGACCTTTGTTCAGTTTGTGTCTAATATTTCACGGGTTGCAGGCTTTGAAAATTAACTTGGCTCCACGAGGTTTCCCTAAGATTGCTTTTTTTCTTTCTTTTTTATTTTATTTTTTTTATTTTTAAAAGCTAATATTTTTTCAATTTCATCCTTTAATATTTATTTAGTTGGAGATTGGGTTCCTTTTTTTGCATGTTTTTCTGTTACCTTGGTTTTATTATTTTTTATCATTTAATTAGGTTACCTAAGGCTTTTTTTATTTGTTATTCCTTGTTACATTTTTTAATAAAATTTTATTATTGAATTAAATAAAATTAATTTATTTAATATAGACATATTCTCAAGTTATTTTGTTTTGTTAGATTTCATATTCAGGATTGTTGCTCTAGCGATCCATGCAACTTCTTCTTATGTTATCATTTGTAATTTAATAGTCAGATTTAAACCGTTTCAACAAGTTTTTTTTTTTGTGGTGAGTGATGTTCATAATGAAGTAGCAGTGAGTTTCCAGTGGTTTTTTTTCTTTTGCCCCTGGTTGTAATATCACTGGCTCATTTTTTTTTGTTGATTGTTGTCATATGTTTTGTTTACAGTTCGCCTGCTCTCATTGCATATAATTTAAATCAAATTATTAGATTATCCAGTCTTATTGAATCCAATCGAGTTAATGATTCCAGTATCATGTTTTTTTATAATTTGTTTTTGCTAGAAAAACACATGAATATCTTTCTTATAATTAATAAAAAAAATAATCTAACCCGCAACATAGCGTTTATAATTATCTAGTCTTACCTAATCTGAACCCGGGTTAAGGGTTTCTTCTTTTAAGAAAAAGGAAATTATGTTTAACACTTTCTGAGCAATCCAATCTCTCATGTATAATAATAAGCTTCTCTTACATTTTGCCTGGGAAAATTATTCTCAGCTGAAATAGGGAAGGGAGGTGAATTTTTCTATCCTCCGTTTGGCTGAGAAGGGAATGAGAGGCAATAAATTAACCTTCGATTGGATAGAAAATGGGAGGGAAATGAATATAATTAATAATGATTGTTGTGCTTGTGGTTTTTTTTTTTTATTAACGTGGATGTCCGGCTCAGCTTGCGCGTATCTCGACTAATCTCACAGGCCCTGAAGTTAACAACCATGTAAGTCTCTACTGACCATCATATTAGCAACCACAAGGCTTGAACCTGAGATTACATGAGAACTTGTGATTTGATATTACCTGAATGTGTATATATGCTGATATTATTGAATAATATCACTAGTTGAGAGATAAAAGATAGAGAGTCGGTTTGATATTATAATAATGATTTAATATTATAGGAATGATTGTTTTTTAAAATAATTTTTTTAAAAAATATATATTAAAATAATATTATTTTTAAAATTTTATTTTTAATACAAGAATATTAAAATAATATGAAAATATTAAAAATAATCAATTTTTTTTTTAAAAAAATTAAAACACAAATAAAGAAGAAGCTAGAAGTGTTGATAACTTCTAGGAGAAATTTATTTGTTGAAAGAAAGAGAATGAATTTCTGAAGATTAACAAGGTTTCATGCCATAAGGTTATGATCCAATTCCCTTCCTTTCCATCACACCCCAAACCGGAGATAAGACGTCTCTCTTACAAAGAATGATTTCCAAAGCAAGAAGAAAGGACAACAATTAATTCCCCTCCGTTCACTTCTTTCCTGAATTAAAAAAAAATGGTAATAAAACAAAAGAAATGAGTTATTCGGTAGGAAAACATTGCAAATCGACATTGAAAAATACATGCATGTATAAGATTTTGAAAATCTGGTTTCAAAAAAAAAAAACCAAATTGACTTTGACAACATTTTCATAAATAATAACCTTCAAGGTATAACTAAATTGGTCAAGTTCTAAATTTATTTTTTAAAATTCACCAGCTCGAGTTCCATAAACCTCAAGGTCACTGGAAAATTGTTAATTTCAGGATCTGTAAAATTAGTCGAGGTACACGCAAGTTGATCCGTACACCCACATTAATCTAAAAATTCATGTACATATTAATTGAATTTTTTAAAGATGCAACCCTCACATTAATTTAGTATATTTATAGATGTTGTGCTTAAATGTTATAATTAAATAAACAAATCTCTTTAATCACACAATCCATCTCTTAAAAAAATTATTGATGGTGATTGATATTTTAAATCTACATCACCTAAAATTGGTCCAATATTGTAGACATGTGTATGAATGAATTTAAAATTATCGAAAACAACTTAATTTCAAGATGCAAAATATGATACCATTAATTAAAAAAATATATAATTATTAAAACCGATTTGGTCCAGTGTTATAGGTTAAGCACAATAATTCGAGATAATAAATGATTTTATTTTTTTAAAAATCAAATCATATATTTGACATGGATTAATAACAGTAGATGAACTTTGAGTTTTTTTTTTTTTTTTTACCCTCGATCCGAACAAAGAGACCAGATGGTCATGTAAAGATTAATAACAGTAGAAAAACTGAAAGTTAACTCATTAGATACTTTGAGTTCCAAGTTAACAGGTCAAACCAAACATAAGTGTAAGCAAGTAAGAATATAAGATGGATGACACTTACACAAAAAGCCGGCGCCAATTTCAATCAATCCAATTCCCTTCCAACTAAAAAGATAAGATTTCCTCTTCTTCACTTCCTTTCTTTCACTTTTTCTGTGGCTCTCAAAACTCCCTTCTTCCCTCCCCCCCTCTCTTCAAAACGATAGAGAGAGGAACAGAGAGATTTCTTCTTTTGTTGTGATAGATTCCTTCATAAACCCTAAAGTTTCTTCTTCTTCTTCTTCATCAACAACAATGACTATCACTTTACAAGCTTCCCTTCTTTGCAGACCATCTTTCTCTCTTTACTCTCCTTCAAAACGACACAGCTTTCAACATCCCATCAACTCCCCTCTTTCCCTCTCTAAAACCTCATTTCCCCCCTCTCTAAATCTCAGACTCCGCCCTCACTCAATCCCTTGTACATTGCAACCTGACAATGCTGACCCACTTTCCGAAACGGTCCCTCCGATTTCAAATCCCGAAAAAACACAAGAGGTAGTGGATGTAGTACAGAGCAATGAGAGTGGAAGGGGGGAGGTGGAGGGACATGGAGGTAATTTAGTGGAGGAGAAAGAAGGTGATGGTGGTGGGGTTTATGATAGGAATGGGAGGATTAGAATGGTGGTGTTTTTTATGGGGATATGGGCCACAATGAAAAATGGGTTTCAGAAATTGTTCATGTTGCTGGGTTCTTACTCTTCTAATTGGTGGCCATTTTGGAAACAAGAGAAGAAATTAGAGAAATTGATTGCTGAAGCTGAAGCTAATCCTAAAGATGTTGAGAAACAGACTGCTCTTTTAGTTGAGCTTAATAAGCACAGGTTTGGCTTTAGTTTTTGATAAAAAATTTATAGGTTCCTTTTGCTTTGGTGATGTGTAGTTAAAGTTTGGAGCTTTGATATCTGTTCGGTTTATTGGTTTTGATGTGGTTTTGTTGAAGTTTTGACCTTTTATTTGGTTTGTTATTTTATATATTTGGTTGCTGAGAAATTGGTACAGGAGCTGAGTTTTTTTCTTTTTTCTTTTTAATTTGTTATACTATTTGTTTGCCTACTGAGAAATCGTTTAATTGATTAAAATTAATGGTTTGTTTCTTGGGTTTTGGATTTTATCTGTTGTTTTGTGAGAATTAATAGAATAATTGAATTTTATGAGTTTTTTTGTTTGAAGTTTTAGAATATATTTTTTTAAAAAAATAGTCTTTTGGATGCTTAGAAATTGATAAAGGAATTGAGTTTATCCCCTTTTTTTGTTAAATTTGAAGCCTTCTGTACTAGTTTAGTGTTTTTGTTATTGTTGAGAAATTGGTACGAGAAGTGAAATTATTATTAACTTTTGCAGTCCTGAGTCTGTGATTAAGAGGTTTGAACAAAGAGACCATGCAGTGGATAGCAAAGGAGTCGTCGAGTATCTTAAAGCTCTTGTAGTTACTAATTCTATTGCAGAATATCTTCCTGATGAACAATCTGGAAAGCCTTCCAGTCTTCCTGCTTTGGTAAATTAAAGAACATGTTTTATTGTCGTTCATTTAGTTGGATATGTGATGTTTGTTGCTGTAGTTTTTCTGCACTATATCTGATTGATTAATGTTTAATCTGTAGTTGCAAGAATTGAAGCAGCATGCATCAGGGGACACGGATAAGCCCTTAATGAATCCTGGCATATCCGAGAAGCAACCGTTGCATGTGGTGATGGTAAGAACTAATGGTAAAAATTGTTGTGCTTGTGACTTAGTATTTGGAACAATGTGGTTTAATAGTATCTGCTTCTGGTTTTGGTAGGTTGATCCTAAAGTGTCAAACAAGTCACGGTTTGCCCAAGAGCTTATCTCCACTATCTTGTTTACCGTTGCAGTTGGATTGGTTTGGTATGAGGTCTTGTGTTTCATTTGTGCGCCTGTTTCACTATTCCCTGCTCTATTTCTCTACCTTATAGGATAGAGAATTCATTTTTCAGGTTCATGGGTGCTGCTGCACTTCAAAAGTATATAGGGAGTCTGGGTGGAATAGGAGCTTCAGGAGCTGGCTCAAGTTCTTCTTATACTCCAAAAGAACTGAATAAAGAAATCACGCCTGACAAAGTGAGCTTTCAATGTTTTGTGCCTCAGATATTAGTTCGTATTTTAGAATCTTGCTACCTTCAGTTATACAAGATTGCTTTGTCTGTATTTCGTTATAGGGTGTAAAGAAGATTAATAGTATATGTTTAACTTGTTGGACGTGTTCCTGTTTCTGTGTCTCTTAGCAAGGGGATAGAGCTAGATTATATATTTTAAGTTGGAATAGGAAAGAAGAAAATGGAAACCCTGGTTTACCAGTGGAACTCTTAATTCAGATCAACAGTTACTTGGTTAAAGAGATTATATCTTGGATAGTTGCTTTCTTTTATTCTATATTGCTCTTTTATTTAACGTATAACGGTTGGTCTTGACTTTGATTTATTTGCAGAATGTTAAAACATTTAAGGATGTTAAAGGCTGTGATGATGCAAAACAAGAACTTGAGGAAGTAGTGGAGTATCTTAAAAACCCAACAAAGTTTACTCGTCTAGGTGGGAAGTTGCCAAAGGTTTGTGTGAAATATTGTTGGTTATAATATGTATCATGTGGTTCTGTTTACTGTGTATGGACCCTGTGGTGCGCAGTATACATGTCATAGCTCATATATTGGCCAAGCACAATAGGTTTTGTGTTCCAATTTGTCATGAATAACTTCTATCATTTACCTTCCTGTTCAGCAGTAATGTTCATTTTAATTCTTTTCTGTACATGGGAGAAATGATATACTATTATCTATTGTTCTCTTTGTACTATTCTCTACATGTAAAATACTCATTACCAAACATGTTTTACTTTGGAATTTGAATTTCTTTTTTCATTTCTGAAAACATAGTTTAACATCATTCCACTGCAGGGAATTCTTTTGACAGGGGCACCTGGTACAGGGAAAACATTGCTTGCCAAGGTAACTATTACTTGCATATTTTTTAGATGGGTTTTTCACATGTTATGCCTTTCTTGTCCTCAAATGCTTTGTCTTTAGCTGTTGACCACTTCTATTTTCTGCTATTGGACTTCTGTCTTTGAAGCTCATGGTCTATAAATAACAACCCTTGTGTCATTAACTATACATATCAAAATGACATGCTGAGAGAGTGTAGATTCTAATTTTCATTCACCTGAACAAATCAACCATGTCAATTCCTATGTTCAAGATTGTGTTTTGCAAAATCTCTTAATGGATGCCTATCCTTTCTTGAATTTATGATCATGAGTACCAGTCATCTATGTTTATATTAATATGCTTCTTCTGATAATTGTTTTATCTGGAACCTCAAGGCCATTGCTGGAGAAGCTGGAGTACCTTTTTTCTATAGAGCAGGATCTGAATTTGAGGAAATGTGAGTCATCTTTTACCTTTCAAAGATTCTCTCATTAATTTCTAATAATAGAAAGAGAATTTTCTTAGTATCTTATACTGATGCTTCTTTTCTTGGGGGATGCGACAAAGCTAGTTCTTTTTACGCTTTAATAATTAGCGGTAAATCTTTCAAGTGGCAGCATGAATTTGCATTTGGACTGCTGATTAAGTTCTAGCAGAAGTGTAGAATATGATAGTTCTCTTACTTGGCAGCAAGAATGAAAAAGAGACGCGTTAGTGTGCTTGACCATATTGGTCATGGTGGATGAAATGGGCCTGCCACGTTCACCAGCTTTTGTCTGTTGAGTGGCGCTCTATCACGTTTGAGTAATTGATGCGTGTATAGAAACAGCTTGAGGTGAGTTGATTCTTTCACTTGGTTGTGTTTGGTAGCAACATGTGAATTGTTGAAGAAATTGCTGGTATACAGGATGAGAAAACAGTGACTTGGCTATGTATTTATGAGAAAAGGCTGCAGCCTCAACATGTTTAGTTGTAGGAGAAGTTGCTGGTGGAAAAGGATGCGGAGACAATGAATTGGCTATGTATTTATGAGGAAAGGCTGCAGTGAAGCTGCTGGATCTACTTTTTAATGCCTTAAATTGAGTGATGAAATGCCTTTGTTGTCCTTTGAGTCTCCTGGAGCTCCTAAATGGTTGATCCAACAATAAAGTGGTCACAGCATGCTTGCAACATTTTAAATTGAACATTTGTGCTAAGTACAGATGGTTTTGTAGACAGGAAGACTGCTGGATTGTGGCAAAGACTTTGCATTTTGTAGTGATTTTTGCGTGATATGGAGGGTAGAACAATTTTTGTTGGCGTCTTTTGTGGGTTTGGGAAGGGAGAGATTGTAAGATTTCAGGAGATGTGCTTTTTCTGTAATATCTTTGGTGTATTTGGATGGAGAGATGCAAGGATTTTTAATAATCCTCAAATTGAATCAGTTGTGGCCTTGTGGGATTAGATACTCTTCTCAGGACCTGTTTGCTAGTTATACAAAGGGATTGGAGTGCTTAATTATTCAAAACTAGATTGTTGTTTCTGGTCACTTTCTGGAAGGATGCCTAATTCTCTAATTTTGTTCTATTGAATCCCCATCTTCTAATAAAACTTTCTTTTGTGATCTAAAAAAAATATTTGTGCCTTATCTTGCCTTCTGTACTGCAGGTTTGTTGGAGTCGGTGCTCGGCGTGTAAGATCCTTATTTCAAGCAGCTAAAAAAAAGGTTTGTTTTTTTTTCTTTTTTCTTTCTTGACTATTCAGTTGGGAGAAACAAATTAAAACAAACGAACAGATAAATTTGAAAGCTGTCTTGGTAACCCTTTGTAGGACTCTATTCTCTTCTAGCAAAACAATATGCACTGCTGAACATGACAATGCTTTATGTTGTCTGAGGACATGTTCTTGAAATAAAGGAGTTTTTGTTATGATATTAGAGATCGGTGCACTTAGAATGCATAGAAAAGATTGGCTTTCTCCTGTATGCACCATCGAAATAACATCTTATTGATGTATGTGGTTTTCTATCATTGTTGATGGTGTTTCTTTTCCCTTTCTGCTGGTCTGCCAAGGTGAATAGTCTGCTTGGAGTTTTCTTCTCTCACTATTTTGAGTATTCTAGTTCAGCATATTGATTTAGTCATTCTGCTTTGGCATAATGAAATACACAGCCAGTTATGCAATCCTAAAAATCAGAATAAAAGAAGATTGAGGAATGTGTTAGTTTCCTAAGTCAATCATCGACAACTTGTCTTTAATTACATCCATGATTGAAACTGTGAAGTCAGAACCATATGAATAGACTTATTACTGTGCTTTTCCTTTTTATTGCGCAACTAACACCATTTCATGTTTTGCAGGCTCCATGTATCATTTTTATTGATGAAATTGATGCTGTTGGGTCAACAAGGAAACAATGGGAAGGCCATACAAAGAAGACATTGCATCAACTACTTGTTGAAATGGATGGTTTTGAACAGAATGAGGTACCTATAGACAGGCTTGTAATTTAATCTGTCAATTCATCTCCACCTTTCTAAACTTGTTTCATTTTTTTAACTGCAGGGAATAATATTGATGGCTGCAACAAACTTGCCTGATATTCTTGATCCTGCTTTGACCAGGCCTGGTAGATTTGACCGTCATGTATGTTATATTATTCGCTACTATTTCTTTGAGCTTTTAAAATTAAAATGATAAGGCGTTTCAAGGTGTTTGTAAATGGTTTCACTCAATAAATCCATGAATGATGAGAGAGATCAAGAGGGTCTGCATATACTGTGTTTATATGTCATCTATTTATTATTTGAATTGTTATCCTTGGTGATATGACTAACAAGAAATCTTTTTAGATTGTCGTGCCAAATCCTGATGTTAAAGGTCGACAAGAGATTTTGGAGCTCTACCTGCAAGATAAGCCAATGGCCGATGATGTAGATGTTAAATCAATTGCTCGTGGCACACCAGGCTTCAATGGAGCAGGTTGGTCATTGATTGAAGCAGCATATTTTGTTTTCCTGCACAAGTTTAGTCAATTTAATCAACAAACTTTTCCGTCGCTTCTCATTTTGCAATCAGATCTTGCGAACTTGGTAAACATTGCCGCTATTAAAGCTGCTGTAGAAGGTGCTGAGAAGTTATCTGCTACACAATTGGAATTTGCAAAAGACAGGATAATTATGGGGACTGAGCGGAAAACAATGTTCATTTCTGAAGAGTCAAAGAAGGTATATATCAATCACGAGGCAATCACTCTAGAGTAGTAGGTTTGGATGATTGCAATGCATGTTGATGTTTTTCTATCTATTCTTGGAACTCGTGTTTTTTGGGCTTAATTTATTGGCATAAGCTGAACTATCTTGATTCTTTCTCTTTCTACTTCCACATTTAGTTGGATAACAGACTTAGGAAAGGGGTTTATTATTAACTTATTATCATCAATGGCAAGCAAATGTTCAATTCAGTGTACTAGGATTCATCCAGTGAGATTCATTGGTGTTTATTGCTGATGTTATTACACTTGTTTCCAGTTAACAGCATATCATGAGAGTGGCCATGCTATTGTAGCTTTCAATACTGAGGGTGCACACCCAATTCACAAGGCAACTATAATGCCCCGTGGGTCTGCTTTAGGAATGGTCACCCAGCTTCCTTCAAGTGATGAGACATCAATTAGTAAAAAGCAGTTATTAGCTCGGCTTGATGTTTGTATGGGAGGAAGAGTTGCGGAAGAGCTCGTATTTGGACAGGATTATATCACTACTGGAGCAAGTAGTGATCTTCACACAGCAACAGAGCTTGCGCAGTATATGGTATGTGTTTGCATGTTAAAAGTTTCATTTCTTTTGGTTTATCAAGCTCCCAAACCACATTGAATAAATGGTTACATCTAAGTTTGATTCGATCAATAGGCACAAAATGCATATTAATGCTGATTGCTTAATGCTATGTAAGGTATCAAATTGTGGGATGAGCGAAGCAATTGGACCAGTACATATTAAAGAAAGATCAAGTTCAGAAATGCAGTCACGTGTTGATGCTGAAGTATGTTTTTTGAATCCCTAGTCTTGTTTATGGACTTTTTTTGGGTGAACCTGTGGTCATGGTTTGGAATGATTGTGTGATTTGTTTGGTCCATTCTGTAGGTGGTGAAACTCTTAAGAGAAGCATATGCTCGTGTGAAAGCCTTGCTGAAGAAGGTTTGTTCTTATGATTCAGTATTTTGTTTTTGAAAAGGACACATCCATGTCTATTGGGCATTGTTTCCTCTTGTTTTGTGTTTTGTTCCCATCGGTAAAATTTGCACTGGGCACATCGTGTTAATGGAGCTTAGAAAAGGGGACATGAAACATTCCTTGTATGCTCTCTTTCCAGCAATTTTCCTTAGGAAATTTTGGAAAGCATTCATTTTGAGCAAACATTATATGGAGTGGAAAGTTATGAATATGTCATCAGTTAAAATCTTTCTGTTCTTGTTCCTGCATACACTTTCTACATAAGCTTTGTTGTTGATAGTTGACTTTTCTAATTTTTAGAATTAGTTCACTTGAGTGACAGGCCCTTTTTATGCCTGAACCTTCTGTTGAAGTTGTCTTCTCGTATCTTGAAGGCTCTCTTGCAAGCTTAAGAGGGTTGATTTTGTGGAAATAGGCAATGTTCAGTGCTCAAGTAGGCAAAGTGCCTTCAGTGCTCAAATAGGCAATGTTAATACAACTTTCTGTATTGTAAATTCTAGCAGTCACTGATTTTTTGTTTGATTTTTTGCAGCATGAGAAGGCATTACATGCACTAGCAAATGCTCTTTTAGAGTACGAAACACTAAGCGCAGAAGAAATAAAGCGAATTCTTCTTCCTTACCAGGAAGGACGGCAACCTGAGCAACAAGAAGTAGAGCAAGAAGAAGGGGAGTTTGTAATGGCTTGATCATGCACTCTAATCGACCATGGGGGGAGATTCTGTACAGTATATTTAAAGCAGTACAGGTGATTATTCATCAATCCCTCTCTAATTCTCCCCTTTCATGTTCCATACATAGATACGGTGGGATAGAAATTATATTCATACACCCCAAGCATCCAACAAGCTCTCCCGTAACAACAGAGCTGGCAATGACAGATCGTGTTCTATTTCTTACATGTCTCATCTGAATGTTTACCCCGAAATCGTGGGTAAAATTTTGAACATATAATATTCGATGTTATAGGCAGGGCAGGCTTCATGGTATTCCCTTAAGATTTCCCCCCACATTTCTGGCTCATGATTCTAGTCAAGATTGATATATTCCTTTCTGTTCAATCATCCGTTCTGTGTTTTCTAACCTAGAAAAAATGTGACTAAAAAGCTCCACGCGCAATCCAGATATTGGCAGCAGAAGTGACACCATAACACGTGTAAGAAAGCTCCCTCGTTATATTATGAAGCAGAATGTATACAAGTACATGGTTATGATGGAGAGTTTCATTACATTTTTTACATGGAGAATTGTTGGTGTCTCTGGATTAATGCACTGCCAGATTGGATGGATCTCTTATTGTAGTAATAGCTATTTCACATGAGAGAAGCTGTCGAAGAAATAAAGGTTGGACATAACTCAGTGTAAAAATGCCTACAAGCATGATAAATAATAAAAATAGAAATCTTGATTCTTTCATTGATTTATTAGAAGTTGTCTTGACTGTTCTGCTCTCATGGAAGCTACACTGTCCTGTCAACAAAGAATTGTTATTTCTATTAATGACCATCACAAAGCAGAAGATGGTAAAAAGGGATGTTATATTTGAAGTTCTGAATTTAATCGGGTCGCAGATTGACTTGCAGATCATTTGAATTTGATCGGGTCAAACTTTATCTTGTTCAGTATAAAATCCAGCCTGATCCCGAATCACCGGATTAATCTGTGAAATCAAGACAGTTTAATGATAACCGGATTGATCTGTGAAATCAAGACTAGTTTAATGATACTGGTTGATACTGGGCAAAACCACTCGGTGGGAAAACAGAGAATCAAGCCTAGCGGAGGACCAGAGAGCTAAACTATAAATTTTTGTTCGGATTGAAGAAACTTGTAACTAAAATGAAGATTCAGAATATTTCAACTTGATTTGCATACATCCGAGTTTCAATCTCTGCTAAAATTATAAATAACCAGTTGTGATATTTGTTAACTGTATTTGTAGAGAAAGCATCTGAAATTGAGATGTTCTGTGCAGGGAAACGTGCATGACGATCAAATAATTAGATGCCTTTAGCTGCCATTTTTTAAAATAATAAAAGAAAAAAAAAAGATTTTCTATGATATGGATTGTGACAAAAGCCTTGACGTTTGCTAAATTTAACTAATATAAAATATTCCTTTCTCTTTCGTGCCCATCCTTTTGGTTTCTCACCCATAGATACTTAAAAAATATATATTTTCCATCCAGAAAGTTTTCGAGCATTTGATATTCTTTTGAAGTATTGACATCATAGGGCATTTTGGGTCAAAATAAAAGAAAATTTTTCATGAAATAAAAAATTAAATTTTTTGCAATTAAAAAAAAAGGCAAAGTGTAAAATAGAACCGGTGATAAGAATCATAACTTTTTTTTGTCTTTTATTGATCAGCATCCAACATCTATATTTAGAGGCCGTTTGTTTACGCGGTTGCGGCAACCTTTTTAGCAAACCGCGTAAATAATACGCAAATTACTGTGTATGTGAGCCCGTTGAAACCGCCGGTTCGTGAGAAGCAGCTCTCAGCTGCTTCTCATGCGGCTGTGTCTATATGTCAGGTGATAATTCACCTGGGTACTGTTCACATGAACAGTGTTTCAACTATTCATTGGACCGCGCCCGACCTGGTATTTTTTTTTTTTAAAATTGTGTTTTACTCGAAAAACTATTGTTTAATATTATTCAATAACACTACATAAATTAGAAGGACATGTAGCATTTGCGAAATTTAATCGCAATTCCAATTTTGTTTCTGATGATATTTTATTTTACCTGATTTTGTTGCACGCTCAAAATGTCATGGAAACTATAGTCTTTATCGGATGAATTTCATACGTGATGAAATTATAGATAAGTTAATGGAATAATAAAAAATATTTGATATAAAGTATTATTTATTTAATGATGTAATAATGGTAGTTAAATCTATAATATTTAAATTAAAAACTATCAAAATATATATATATATATATATATATATATATATATATATATATCTTTTTTAGTTATTTTATAACCTCAATTTGAAAAGTATTTTTAACCGAACATATTAAACTACTTTTTATTCAACCTCAATTTTTTTACAATTTTTTTACTAGTTGGTACTAGCTTGAACCGTGTTATGTTGTGGAAAGAAACAATTTTTTATTGTAAAAAAAAATCTTATAAAAATAATGTGTTCAATAAAATAAATTGAGAATGATACGTGACAAATAAATAATAATAAATCTTTTAATTTTAATCAAAGATTGAGTTGAGAAGTTAAGATAAAGAAATTATTTCTTAAAAAAAACAAAGATTGAATATTTATTTCAGTTTAAAATTGAATCCTTAAAGTTTTAATTGTTTGAATTAATAAAAATTGAGCACTAATATTTATTTTGAACATCATGAGAGCTTTATATAAAATCAATCAAAACAAAACATTAAGTTTGATCGCAAATAAAATTAATATAAAGAGATTAAATTAGAAATAAAAAAATTATATAAGCAATTTTTAATTTATTATTATTAACTTTTATCTTGTACTATTTGAACTATTTCACATGATAATCATGAACCAAGAATAAATATAAACACCCTATCTCTACCCATAAACTTAATTTTTATATTACTAACACATTTTTCAAAGCTTGTGCTTAATTTTTATAATTCAATTCCAAATATTAAGATGTTTGACAGGACAATAGAATCGTGTTCAAAGGTTAAAGGCACATATAAGCCCACAAGAAATTACCTCTACTCTCCTGCCATTCCCCATGTTACAGGCTTCATCACCACCAGACAGTATATGGATACAGCAATGACTATGTTTAGCTGTAACAAAACCTGTAAATTGTAATTGAAATTACTAGGAAAAAGACATCACATCCTCTCTGTCTTAAATTACAGCTGTTCTAGATGTTCATCTTACCAAACTTCTAGCGTATTTTGCACCTAAACACAAGGTAAAAAGCAAAAACATGAAATGCCGACTCTTTCCAGCATCAATTTATACAAACATGCAGTAAGGCACCATGACCAAAACCCTCTATATCATCAAGAAAGTGAGCCTGGTCTTTCTTCTTCTTTTTTCTGTCCATTTTCATTAACAAGCATGAGTAACTTGTAAGAGTGTGTGGTTCATGAGCTACTGAAGATATTCAGCATGTAGATTTAACAATGAAAGAGAGGACACAACAATTACAAAGAAAGAGAGTGCAAGAGTGTCTGAAAGATGGAAGAAAATACTACTGCTGCCAGTCGGTCTCTAGAGCCTCCTAGATACAAATGCCCCGGTAGCTTCATCCTTCACAACTGTAGCCTCCACCACATCTCTGGTCTGGAATCTTTTTACATACACTCAATGGGCTCAGTTCGGTCCTGCACTGCATGGCTCTCTGAAACATCAGCTAGTGATTTGAGATTGCACTTGATTAAAGCTTCAACAAAGTAGCATGTCTCGTCCTTCGTATTCCCATCAGGCACATCCACCACGAAAGACTCAATCACCAGGGTCCCTGGCCGTCCATCAATGATCTCTGGATGGAGGGAAATGACTGAAGAATAGTTCTGGGGCAAAGAAAAATAAAACCAAGTTGGGTTCGTTTGGGTTTGCAAGAAAAGAAAGGAGAGATCGAAGAAATCAAGAATTGCGAAAGAGAACAGAGAACTGAGACTTTCAATATGTCACTCAATTGCAACTACCTACCAATATAAAACAATCATATTCCTAAACAATTTAACAATAGTCTCTGTAACTTGGAAGCAGACAATGACAAAGAAAGCAAAACCTAGTTCTGTTTTGGATTCCATTCAAGTGGAAATTTTAAAGAGTATAACATCAAAACATGTCAACCTCAGAGACCCAAATTTCAAAAACATGTTCTATCTGCAAATTTTGAATGGCAACAAATCAACTCTCCTACAGACTCAACATATGTACAAGACAGGCGTGTGAACTTGAGAATTCCAGATCACAAGGCAGAGGGTGCAGCAAAATTTGAACTTTTCAGGAATCTAAAAGTTCAAATTTACAGGAAATAGAGATCAAACATATATATCAAGAAAAAGCAAAGAGCCAGTGGATTCCATACCTTAAGTCTGTGATCCCCGCCAACTATCCTGATGCTGAAGATATGTTCATCATCATCCAGAAGTTCCAATCTTTCAGTACTTGTGGTGGCAGGAAGCCCTGACCTAACATCTACTTCTCTAAGACTCCCAATCTCAAGATTTCCCAGCACAACACACCTGCTGATGAAAGGCTTGTACTTCTGTGGTTGATCAAATCTCCTCACCAATGACCAAACCTATTGGATACAAGGAATATTTCTGGAATAAGTAAACCATAAAAAAACAACTAAATGAAATTAGTTAACTATCAAATTCCAACGAGAATAGAATCCGAGATATTCTTGAAGGGCAAATCGTTTCCGCAATTGAATCCCCTTTAACATGCATCCTTTTTTCGAAATGATTCTCTAATACAAACCATCCAGATGTCTGGTAAGAACAGTGCATGAAAAAGACATCCATGGCACATCTCACGTTATTCGTCCCAATTAAAAAGTGAAAAGGAACAACTAAATGAATAGTTTCAATTAATTAAATTGTAGTGGACTGCCTGGTTTTCTTTACTTCAAACTTTAACATTTTTCTATTGGACAGAACTCAAACTTCTGATTCTTCAGTTCCATGATTTTCCAAGAGCCTAAACAGTACAGTTTAGAAAAGAGTGGCAAAATGGAAAATTCACAGCTGTGCCTGACAAAGACTCGAGAAATCATAATGAAGAAAGAAAACCAAAAAAAAAAAACTGATTTTAAGAAAGAAATTTGTGTTTCATTGAATTCGAGAGGAAACAAAAAAACAGAAGACCGATACTTGCATATTCCAAACCAAAATGTTAAATTGAAGTATTGAACTGTAAACATTGTAATTATACATCCAAAAAATGAATAATTATCTCTTTCCTCTTTTCCTGACTTTTCTTAGCATCCAAACAGAAGTCGAAGGAAGAGGTTCATTAATCAAAGACACAAAAAACGAGAAAAACAACTCCATAGTCAATAGACAGTCATCTAAACTAAAAAAGGAAACATGATCATAGATCAGGACCAATCCAAAAATAAAAATAAAAATAAAAAACCACACTTTCAGAATCTTCACATACAAAACACACTTAAAACCAAAGCAATGACCAATATAAAGAAAACCCAGAAACCAAAATCCAAAAGAAAAGACACACACACATACATATCAATACATACAGCACATGGATACAAAAATATAGAAAATTAAAAGGAAAACCGGAAAAAAAAAAGTTGAAAACTTTACAAGATGAACTGGAGCTTTGATGTGCTTGACAAGAGCAGAACTACACTGATGGTCAGCAAGATCACCATGTTTGTGATGTCTTCTTATATATTCACTCTCAACACTTCCTATCCCTCCTCTTCCATTACTATTTTCATTCATTTTCTCTCTCTTTTTCCTTCAAAAAACAAACGCTCTTTATTTCTCCCTTTCTCTATTGACCATGAAAGATATCAATATAGTGACAACAAACCACTCTGTATCTCTGCAAGAATTACTTCTCTATTTCGCCGGAAGTCTTCTCCAGTCACCGGCCGGTGAGAATTGTAACGAAGTTTATGGTGTTGTGTGTGAGAAGAAATAACCTCAAATCCTTTCTTATCATATGATATCATCACCTACCTAAAATTAAAGTGTAGAAAGGTAAGAAAGGACAACTAAAAACTATCGTTTTGTTATTTTGCTTTATTGACGGAATTGCCCTTATCTAAAACAAGAAAGAATTTCCTTTTTAGTTTCTTATCCGTAGAAAAACAAACAAATTTAACTGCTCCTTACCGTTTAGATACTCTTCCAGTAAAAAAAGACGATTACAGCGAGCTAGAGACAGAATTTAATTGGATTTAATAATCATATATAAGATAGAATGACTGTTTTTTTTTTATTCTATTTGATAATTAATAATACAAGTAAAATATCAAAATAAAAATTATTTTACTATTACTCCAAACTAATATATTTTAAGAAAATAAGTAGATATTATATTTATATTTAGTTTATATTAAGAGTTAAAATTAATAATATTATAATAACCATATTATAAAACTTGAACCAACCTAAAAAACCGGCTCGGGACTTGATTGACCAGGAGCATGAAGATTCAAGAAAAATTAGAGAAAGGACTAACCTAACATGACCTGGTTAAAACCTTAGGTTGATTCACAGTTCTGTATAAAACCCAATCAAAACTTGTTAATTTTTTTTAATAATTTTTTTAATTAATATAATGTTGTTTTAATTTTTTTAAAAAAAATTAAATTGGGATTGACTCAGGTTAACCCTCTCAGCCCATGACACGGTTCTTTTCCCGAGTCGGCCCTTAAGTCGGGTTTTAAAACCATGATAATAACCATCTTTTGAGTTAAGAGTTTTTACAATGATATTTTAAAATATAAAATAATAATAATTGTCTCTAAAAACATGTTTTTTATGTTTTAAAAGTATATAAATTTACTTTAAAATTGTCTCGGGGACTAATTTGTTTTTATATTTGTCTTTTTAACAAAACATATTTCTGTTTTTATTGTCTGTATTTCTTCTGTCCCGAGATAATAACCAAATATTATCTAATATATTTTTAAAAAGGTAAAGAAAAAGGTAATTCTCAATTTACATGAATACATAATATTATTAAAGCTGACTTGATTTGACATGTTAACTCTGTAACCCATTAACTCGGGACCTAATTTTGATCGGATTTCAAATTAAGTTAGGTGAGAGTTGACATGGTATGATATGTTTGACCTGACAAGTCAATTCATTATCAGTTAATCTAATTAAAATTTGAATTGATTTAAAAAAACAAAACAAAATAAAGTCACTTTCACTTTTAAAAAAGTTCTTAAAACGAATTCATTTCAGAGATCTTGGTAAGCTTAAGTTAACTTTCTCGATCTATAATTCAGGTATTGACCTGGACCTGGTTTAAAGTATGATTGTCTCGGTCATTCTAACCACTGAGACAAACAAAACGTTATGTAGTGCTCTAATGCAGACAAGGGACATGTCCTTAGATAGATATGTGATGTAACAAATACGTTAATATGTATAACAAAACACTAAAGCTAAAGGGAAAAATACTGTGCATTTAAACTTATTTTACTATTCACTGCAATCTTAAAGTAACGTTCTTGTTCTTCCTGCAAAAAGCAATAGTTTTTGTGTTGGAGGTTTTTTATTTATTTTTTCATTGTGTATTAATTATTAAAAATTTATTTAGAAATATAAATATATTTTTTTAAGCATAATAAAATGATTTTATTACTCTCAAATCAAAATATTATAGAACTAGTGAATAGGGTTATAAATGTTTTTATATTTATTAGGTATAATAAATTGACAATTATATCCTTAGAATCTAGAAAATTAAACCATAGGTTGAGGGCTTCTGATCTTTTCAGTCATGTTTTTTTTTTTTTTGGAATTACAATGACAATCAAGTGCACTTTGATCTTTTTAATATTGATTAAATATTAATTACATTGCTTATTTTATTTATTTATTTTATTTTAGATTCTATTATGTAATTAATTTTTTTTAATTTATCCTTTAATATTTGGTTTGCTGGGAATTGAGTTTCGTAATTTTTCTATGTAAAGTGTTTCTGACCTAATTACCATAGTCATGAGGTTTGAAAAATTAAATTTTTTTTTTGGCTTGTATTTTTTTATTTCATCATTTAACATTAGTTTTTTTATTTATAATTTTTTTTATCGAATTATCATGATCTAATAACATTGA
The DNA here is from genome assembly GCF_000002775.5 of Populus trichocarpa. Lineage (NCBI taxonomy): Eukaryota > Viridiplantae > Streptophyta > Magnoliopsida > Malpighiales > Salicaceae > Populus > Populus trichocarpa. The sequence continues at coordinate 1,068,168 of NC_037296.2, forward strand.
GTATGAGTTCTATGAGTTGGCTTGCCTCTAATAATACAAGTCTTTTTTTTCTTTAAAATACACTTGCAATACCTAGATAATATTCTTTATGCAAAAAAAATTGAGACTAACAATATAGTGCATGCACATATCTAGCTAACATACTATATTGACATATCCGCTTTATTTATTGGATTATCCAATTAAAATATATTTGATTATGCAAAACTATAAACATGTTTTATTCAAGCCAAGAAAAATTATTTGACAATATTATTAAACTTAAATCAGCATGTTAAGTCTGAAATCTTCCAACTAGACCTATTATTTGACTCAAGCTTTAAATTAAATTGTATAAGAGTTGATTTGACATAATCTAGTCAATTTGACAATTTAAAAAAAACACAGACGACTGATATAAATATAATTTAAATTTAAAAATAATTTCAAGAGGACATTGTTTCTAAAAATATATATTAAAATAACAACACATTGGATTAACATAAGTTAATCCACAACCGATTCATTAACTCCATTGAGTTCAATGACTTTGTATTTTAAAATTAGTTTTATTTAATTATATGATAAAAAAATAAATGTTAAGGAAACCGAGTACTACCTCAATACTGTGATGTTATTTTGAGACCACAATAACCCTATACAAAGTTAATTAAAATAAATAACGAAATTTAATTTCAAATAATTATGTTTTTTATGAAATTATTTTTTATTTAATAACATGATAAAAAATAAATTATATATAAAAAAGCACCAACGCAATGCCAATATATTTTTATAAGATCATGAAAGTAAATTGAAATATATCATGAAGTTCATTTCATTACAATTATTTTTTTTCAAAACTATTTTGTATTTAACAATATAATAGAGCATTTCTTATCTAATAACATGGTAGAAAAAAGTAGACAATCGTTTAAATAAATCTATCATTTAAATCAAATAAAATAATTCTTTAAGTTGTCAATTAATAAAAAGTTTTTTAAAAATATGTTTTAATATGATTATTTTACCTTTATAAAAATTAAATATTGAGTTTAGATAATCATGAGAATATTGAAAAGAAAAGGGTTAATAATAGAAAAAAAATATAATTTTATTATTTTATTTTGTTGTTAACAATACCCTTAGATTAACAAACCAGGGGAGAGTTTTTTTGTCTCGTTTTACAAGGAGAAAAAAAGAAGTGTGAAAAATGGTCCATAAATGGCATCATTTATCAACGGTACGATCCAAATTATTTATTGGTTTCACACTTGGGAGCATCGAAGTAACATTTACAATGTAGTTGGGGTTTTGCTTCTTTATTGGATATCTTATCTTTCTTGAGAGCTGGAATTGAAGATGGATATTTTCATTCTTTATAGTTTATACTATATATGATCATATTGAATTTTCTTTTAAATAATAACAAAAGCTATCACAAATTAATAATATTTGAGTATTTTATGAATTTTAAGAGAATTATATGATACTGTTTTCTTTTTTGTCTTTTAATTTAGTTTTAGTTATTGGTTTTCATTTTTCAAGAGATGGCAACATTTTTATCAACTATAAAAAAAAAAACTTTTGAAAATTAAGCTTTGTAAAAATGGTGAGACAACGATGAGAGAAGAAGGATTGCTGATAAGTTAGAGGGTATTTTTAAGAGCATAATTGATGTGATTTTTAAAAATATTTTTTGTTTAAAAATATATTAATTTTTTTTTTAAAAAATTATATTTAATATCAATATAATAAATTAGTTTAAAAGCACCAAAAAAATTAATTTAAAACTAAAAACAAAGTAATTTTTTTTCAAAGAGTGGTTAGAAGTTAACACCAAAGATAGTTTTTTACTTCCAAATGAAAGTATGCAAATACAGAATAAAATTAATGTTAGAAGTTTCAAGAACACCTATTATGATTTCAAAGTCTTCTAAAAGTAAGAAAAAAAATTAAGTTACAATTAATGCAGGAAATATATTGAAAATTTTAATTTTCAATAAAAAAAAGTGTGGTATGTTTTAATTTTTACATTAAGATACCATCTCATATTATAAATTACACCAAACCCAAATGATCTCAATCACAATTCTAAAAAAAAGAAAAATCTAAAACATTAGGAGCTTAAAACACTAGTAACCCATCATGTTCATAAAAGGGTAAAAGTGGTAAATCAATGTATAAATAGCTACTTAAATAAAATTAATACTTTTGAGATTAATTAAAAAACAAAATTGCAGTTAAAGAGAGCCATCACTAGGTGTGGCCAACTAGATTTGACACAAAATAAAAAAAAGTAAAAGAAGAAAAATTAGTGAAGTTGTCTAAAATAGTAAAATAATAATCATTGATTAGATCACCTGCATGTCGTCTTATACTTCTCACCAGCACACTTCTCGAACATTCGCAAAATTTAATGATCCTTCGTGGGGCCCATCTTGGTCCAAGAACCAGTAATGTTAGAGGTCACGTCTCCACGTTAATGGAAGGTGCGTGCACAACACTCTCCTATCTACTATGAAATTAAAATAATATTATTTGCCATAATAATTAAAAAATAATAACGAGCTCTGATGGAGTGGAAAAAATTCCATCCATGTGAGGCAGCAGAATTATCTGAATTCTATTACTTCATCCATATAACTCTTATTCATGTTTTATCCCTTTTCTTTGAGAAATTTTTATTTATAAAAATGCAAAGTTTTTATAATATAAACATTTTAATCTATTTTATTTTATTTCAAACGGTGTAACAAAATAGATATAAAACACATTAATATTAATTTCATTTCTCTAAACTGAAATTATCGATAATTATAATAAAAGTTGTAGAAGAATCTTGATTTTTATATAAAAAAATGGTTAAAATTTTAACCTTCTAAAATAGATAGAAAATTATTGAAGAAATTTATAAAATTTATAACCATTATTTAAAAAGTGAATTTTTTTATTAATACGACTAAATCTATATAAAACATGTAGCCACAGGATCATTCTAAAAATAATTTTAGATTGACTCATATATTGATTTGAAAATATTCATCGATATCATAAAAAATAATAGAAGAAGCTTTTTTGGTTTTTCTTTTTTAAAAGAAAAGTTAATGCACGCGCTCTATAAGAGAGATTTGTGAAGATACGTTTTCGTTTTTTGTCGCAGCTTGACAAGTTGACATTTTCAAACCATCAGGGCGTGCTACTACATAGTGCGTGCATATAGCGAGGGAGCGGTCATAGGCACGTGTCAGGTAAGGTAGTTTTTACTCAATCGTAAGATCTGGGTGCTTGTCACGATAACATTTTGGTGACTTTATTACTTGTTACTAAAACGGATGTAAACTACTTTGATTTTGGTAACTCTTATTTTATATATATACACTAAAAAAATAATTTCAACCAATTTTTTTAAAAAAATCATAAAACATGGTTTTATCCAGAAAAATAAAAATCCAAATGTTATTTTATTTTTTGGTTTTTCTCTATTAATTTTGACTTTCACATTTTAAAATCATCAAGCGTATAAAAAACTAGAAAACTTTAGATTATATTATTTATATTTTAAGCAAATATTTTCTCAATATTCTCAAATTTGAAATGTTGGTTGGCAAATGTAAATATGTAATTGTAAACATTACGCCATATTGAACATTGATTTTGGCAAAAATAAAATCATTATGCCCGATCAACACACACCCTGTCTAGATTAAAAAAAAAAAAAATAGTATATCTAGACTTTAGGCACATGCTTTTGCCTTTTCCAATTACCAAGTTTAACAAAGAAAGTGAACAATTGAGCCCATAAGCGTCATCGAACTCGAGCATGTCTCCTATGGGGAATAATATTATCCATTAAAGTTAAAGCATATCTTTTTTTTATTTTTTTTGGATTAATATGGATGTTCGGATCAACTTACATGCAATTCGATTAACTTTATAGGCTCTGAAATTAACAACCATGTAAATTTTTAATGGCCACAGGTTTGTAAAATTTGAACTAATAACTTCAAAACCTGACCACTTGACATGTAACAATTAGGGTTGGAGTTAATTAAAGCATATCACTCAAACAATGCCTCATCAAGCATATTAAAGGCAAGAAGACATGTCTAAATTTGATGTATTGGAGGCCAAGCTAGCTATGAAAACTATATATATATATATATATATATATATATATATATATAAATTGTGGGTATTGGATTCTCCTGATGATCTCTGTCATCAAAAGAATGAGTTTCTGTTGACAAACAGCAGAATATCTTCAAAAGGTCTTGCTTTTTAAATTGAGCGTGTTGAGAGGAGGGTCTACCTATCTTTGGACAAAAAGAAGAAGAAGGTTTTTGTACATTGACTTTTAAGGGATTGTAATTTATATAATTTTGTACAGCGTGTGTGTGTGTATGTAGTTTTTATTTTATCATTAAATAATTTTTTGGGTTAATTTTTATTCTTAGATTTCAAAAACTCTCAATCAAAGATTCCCATTTATTTTTACAACTTTTCATTCATATTTTCATTTAAATTTGCAAAATCAGTAGTTAATTAATAACCTAAAGATGTGTCTAGAGAATACATGACTAGATGATATAGGACAAAACAAATAAAAGTAAAAGGATAGTAATTATTTTTTAAAATATTTTTTACTTGTAATAATTAAAATAAATGATTTTTTATTTTTAAAAAATTAGTTTTGATATAAAAAACTATATAATTTTTTTAAAAAAATCTATTTTTTTGAAAATCTCATGTAGGATATAAACCGGAAAGGGTTACAAAACAGGAATTTAAGGCTGTAAAGATGGGACAAAAATCAAACTACAGTACAACCCTTTGTGCCCCAAAGCACTCTTTCCAAGTTGCAAATGCACCTATTAATTGTGAACCGAAAGACACCCGTTGAGCAGACAGCTACAGTACCCCCTCCTGCTACCGTTGCAAAGTCTACCAAACTTTAGTTTCTGTTTTTGTCTTTAGGACAACTATCAATCTCCATTTCTGGGAGAAGTCACTGGATTATTATCTTGCTTTATGTTGTGGATTAGATTTAAAAAATTTTAACATAAAAAAGTATTTAGATTTTGTTAATATTTTTTTCTCGTAGAAAAAAATCATATAAGAACCGGTTTAATATGACCCGGTCAATTTGATAGGTTCAACGACAGCCCAAGAAACTGATAAAAACATGATTTGGCTCAATAAATATTCAAGATGATGTTTTTTATATATAAATATTGAGATAAAAACATAATGGATCAATTCGGGTCAATTAGGGTTAACCTATCAATCCACATGCCTGATCATAAGACTATAATAACCATGTAGAAAGCAAATTAAAATAAATTATTATGCCTAATTTCTAATAAACCAATGTTGAAGGATGAAATTGAAAAAAAAAATTAAAAAAATAACAAAAAGAGATGACACGAGTCCACCCAAGTTAATATGACAAATTCACGCCCCAGGTCATAAGACCGGGTTAACCCAATAAAAAATTAAAATAAATTATGAAGCTCAATTCCCGGTCAATCTAGTGTTTAAAAATGAAATTGCAAAAAAAAATCAATTAAAAAATGAACAAAAAACCAGCTCGAGTCAACCTAGGTTAATCCATTAAATCCATGACCCGAGTCATGAGAAGATGATAGCCGAAACAAATCACAAAGCTTAATTCTCAATCAACACAATATTGAAGGATAAAATTGAGATAAAAAAGTCAATTAGAAAAGGGGGGGACTCGAGTCAACTGAGTTAACTTGTCAAACCCGCAGCTGGGTCATGAGACCGATGTAACCTCATAAAAAATAGATTGAAAGAAATTATGAAGATTAATCATCAATAAACCTAATATTGAAGGGTGTAATTGAAATTGATAAATTGATTTAAAAAAAACACAAAAAATATTCGATCCAACTTGAGTTAACATGTCAAACTCATAACCCGAGTCATGAGATGTGAATAACTTCATAGAAAGCAAACCGAAATAAATAATAAAATCCAATTTTCAATTAACCCAATGTTAAAAGTTGAAATCGAAAAAACAAAATCAATTAAAAATATGAGAAAAAAAACTCGAGTCAACCTATATATGAAACTTGTGAACGGGGTATGAGACTGAATAATCTTATAAAAAATAAATTAAATAAATTATGAAGTTTAATTTTTAATAAACTTAATATCGAATGATTAAATTAAAATTATAGGAAAAAATATAAAAATAAATAAAAAATTTAAAGAAAAAAAAATTCAAGTAAATAGTATGTTGAGAGGAATGATATAATAAAACCTCCTCCTCTTTTTTTTTTTTTTTGTTAATCTAGGTAAGCTTTCAAGGTCAAAAGACAAACAGATTAAATCTGATTTTGCTACGTACGTGACTATTAAGCTTCATTATAAAATGAAATTATCAATGGGGGGAGTGGCTGCATATATCTGACTTCTCTTTTTGAGAAACAATGGACGCGATGTTGCGTTTTGGATAACAGAAAAGACAAAAATATATTTTTGCTATAAAAAACATATAGGAAACGTATGAGGGTATGTCATAGAATGCAATAATACTGATCATTAGCCTTTTGTTTTGAGCAGCAGTATTATTTACTTGCTAACCCTAGGTCGGCTGGTTCATAAATTATTTGTCTCTGTCATTAACCTAATTTTGTCGGCAGAAATGAAAGAATAAAAAGGACTTCTGTACAGATTTAGTACTTTAATTCCCATTTCCTTTCTTCTTTCATGGAAGTGATATAGTTTCCAAGGCCGGTTCATAAATAAATTGATTTTACGTTTCAACTAAATTTAGTTGCCTCCCCCCACCGTATATTTATTAATCATCGATTTTTATTTATTTTTTAAAATTTTTAATACATTAATATTAAAACAATATTATTTTAAATAAAAATATTATAAAAATAACTGTTACGATAATCTCTAACAGCTCGTCAAACCATGCAGAAAGATTTCCCAGCTAGTCATGATGATGGGTCAAAAATCAATCAACTATCAAGAGGGAACATTTTCAATGCAAAATTCGTCATTGGTTTGCTTAACGCATGACTTTTTGTGATGTACGTCCACCATAGAGGTGGTTAGGAGTCATAATTTCCAGCCATAGCTTCAATATTAGCAGGGATTATTGTCAAAGTTAAATGTAAACTAGGGTTTGGAAGAAGGATGACCTAATTTATACTCTAAAGTGGTCATATATTTGTCCATGTACGTAACTTCTTCGTACAAGCCAATTGATATATAGCTTCTGCCCCAAGTTAAAGCGCAGGGATGCCAAGATCTTTTGAGAGAGAAGAAAGTTATTGCAATATTTGTCATTGGCTCTGAAACAAGATTAAACGTGCAGATGAGATGCTCGATGATTTGATACCCATTAATAGAAAGTAAAAGTGTGCTGGGGATTCTCTTTATCTTCTTCAGCTATATATAGACCAGACATATTGCTGGATTCTGCTTCGCGAAGAAATTATAAGAAAACCTACCTGTGCGTGCATGCATGCAGCCACATTCATAGATTCTGGCCCTTTTCAGGCTTTAAATTCGATGGGCTACCCTTTTCAGCCACGTTCATGGAATCCATTAACGAGCACAGTTAATGGAAATTGACTACTTTAAGACACGTGTCATGCCTGGAGGAACCGTATGCATCTTGTTGAACCCTCCTCCATTATTGTTGAGCAAAGGAGTCCTGTAATTGGTTTCTTAAGCAGGAAGGTACGTGGTAGCCATTGGATTAACCATAGGTCTTATCGGTCACTCTACGTTTTGTAGCCTAACAGCCTGCGTGTGGCTATGTTGCAACCTAGTGGGAAGATTAGCTATTTTGCCGTGCCAAGCCGCAGGCTGATTTATTTTTTTCAGTCTTTTTAAAAATATTAAGATATTAGAAAGTAAAAAATTTGATGTATAATGAAATAAACCTTTTTAAATATTAAATGATGGATGAGATTTTTTTTAAAAAAAATTAAGATAATGATATATTGGATTAACCAGGTTTAATAAATTCAGCTAAAAATACAACCATAATTTAATCTTTTAAAATCATAAACTAGGGAATCTTAGACTCGGACTAAATTAAAAAGTTAAATTTCTAACAAAAGAAATAAGCAAAAAAAAAAAATGATGTCAACTCGTGTTAACTTGTTAAGCTTGTGATCCGATTTATTTGACCAGAAATGTCAAATTTGAAAAACCTTTGAAGCTTAATTTTCAACTAATCAAATATTGAAATATAAAATTGAAAAATAAATCATACGAAAGGATGAAAAAAATTAACAATTATAAGACACAAAAAAGGCTCGAGCCCACCTGGATCAACCCGTTTAACTCACAGGTCAGGTTATGAGATTGAATAACCTGGTAAAAAGAAAAATAAAGAAAATCACAAAACTCAAATTTTAGAAAAAACCATCATCAACTTATAAAACTCGTGACCTGGGTTGTTTGACTAGAAACACCAGATATGAAAAAATCACGAAGCTTAATTCTCAACAAACCAACTATTGAATGATAAAATTAAAAAAAAATCAATCACACAAAAGGATCTAAAAAAGAGTAATTAAAAGCTAAAAAAGGCGTGAGTTCATCCAGGTTAACCTTCAAATCCATCGGCCAGATCATAAAATTAGAATAACCTGATATAAAGAAAACCACGAAGCCTATTTTGTAAAAGAAAATAAATGTTGAGTAATGATATCGAAAGAGAAAATAAGTAAAACAAAACGATGCCAACCCGTGTTAGCTTAAAAATCTCGTGACCCGAGCCATTTGATCAGAAACACCAAACTTAGAAAAAAAATATGAAGCCCAATTATCAATAAATCAAATATCAAAGAATGAAATGTAAAAACAAATTACATAAAAGGATCCAATAAATGAAAATAGCAATTAAAAAAATGATGATCAAATTTGAAAAAAAAAAACAAATAAGAGGATTGATAATTTTAGATTGAGGGGTTAAATTAAAAAGAAAAATTAAACTCATGGAATAATTAAAAAAAGAAACCATCAAAAGAATAAAGACTAAATAAAAAAATAACAAATTAATTTTTTTATCTAATGGTGAAATTGAAAACAATTGAAAGTTTACCAAAGGGTTAGAAAAAAAAATAAGAAATAAAAAAATCAGGACCATAATTGAAGAAACAAAAAATAATAAATTTAATTGAATGGTTAAACTGGAAAAAAAAACCTGACAAAAAAGCTAAGGAAAAAAAATTAAAAATTAAAAGAATAAGGATCGACACTCAAATATGTGCAATTAAGGGAACAACCTTGAAATTTTAAATGGCTAACATGAGTTTCAATGAAAGAAAGACAGAGAGAAAATAAAAATGTTGTCGGCAATAATTTTCCAAACAATCAACACGTGTTGTTTCTTGAGGAGGAGGATGTCACGAGGAATCCAATGACACAATGAAATGAATTTCTCATCTTCAAAGTCAGCCATACGCACCGCCTGAAGACAACAGAGCGGCTGACACATTGACGCTTGCAACACAGCTTTTTTTTACTTATCAAATTGCCACATTGCTCCCGAGACTAAATAATTATTACAAAAAAACCTTCATGAAACTACACACAAATTGGAAAAGACTGATATGTCCCTTAACAAGCATAGAGTGAAAATATTATTTTACCCTCCAAGGCTAGTTTAATTGATTTTTTTTATTAAGGATAAAATCGTCAATACACTACTAAGATCCACAATAAATCAAGATATATGTATAGTATTTTCCCATGTATTTTAAGTTTTTGTAATACGTATGGTCTAAGATGTGTTTTTTAGCTTCTTGAAGCTATCATAAAATAGAGAGCATAATTTTGAGATAATTCAACTATTCATATCACTTCAATTTTACCTTAAAATAAATTTTAAGAGTAGTAGAGAAGCTTAAGAGGTTAAACATATTTAAATTCATTAGATATGTTCAATATAGTGAGGAGTTTATTAAATTATTAAACTCAATTGACATGTTTAAGGTTGTGTGTGGTTAGTGTTTTGAGGGAAAAAAACCAAATACAAAAGAGATAAAAATGCATTTGGTTGAAGAAACAATAATAAAATATAAAATAAATAAATCTTTAAAATATATTTTTATACATGCAAAATAAGAAGTACATGGAAACATGTATTTATTGTCTTCGTCTCTCTTGTCCAAAAAGGTATCCAAACACTATTTAAGATTGCATTTAATTAGTATCCCATAATAAAAAGAATATATAAAGGATGGGTAAAAATATGTTTGGCTGAAGAGACAAAGATATAAAATAAATAAATTTTTGTTTTTCTAAAACATAAAGCTCTTTCAATTGTTTTTGTTTTTTATTGCTAAAAAAAAAAGTAATCTTTTTTGTTAAAAAAAGAGAGTAAAATTTCTGTCTTATTTTGATTAATTTCAAAATATTAAAATGATCAAACTGCAAAGAAGATCATACCCCCAACTATTAGCTAATATTTTTTTTAGGGTAAGATGATAAATTCATTATTTTTGTTCACGGTACAATATATTTAGGTGAACAGTGAAATCACCACTCCATTAGTTTTTTATTTTATTTTAATATCAGTAACATTAACAATGAAATTTATTCAAGTTCACTGTATTAATTGTATTAACCAATCGAACAACTGGTTTCTTTGTTTAATTAATGATCAATTTAATGACTTTCTTCTTAATTGTTTTACCTCGAAATAATTAATGTAAAAAAAATAAAATGGTTCTCCTCGAGGCTCAAGCACATGTCAATAAAGTAACTCATCACCAAGTTTTTTTTGTTTGTTTCTTTTAACATGAATTCAAGTCACCAAAGGAAATGGGCACCCACAAATCACACTGGTGTAAGAGAGAACTTAAACTATGCATGCAATAGATGATAAAATATATTTTAATTTAAACAAGGACAGCAATTATGGGAGTATTTACCTAAAATAATTAAATTAATTGAGTGGAGATCCACACATTCTGTAGCATTCGTAATTAATTTAAAGCCTATTATTGTCCTCTATTATTTGTTTACAGATAGACAAATGAGCTCTTTCATGCTTGGGAATGCACCAAATGTATATTAAAAAAGATTTATATATTTCATGAATTAATGAATTAATTGCTCAACCAATTATCCTAGCCCGAATTTTATAGGTGTCATTAGCAGCTTGATAGAACCATTAATCTAATAATAAACCCATCAAAAGGCAGCATCCACTTAATTAATTGATGTGCTTATTATTCATACTATATTGTCATTAATTTAATAATCCTTGGAAAATCTTTATCATGGTGCGAATTGGTGTAGATCCACCACTTGAAATTAAAAATTAAAATGCGATGTAGTGCCATTACGAGTCACCGCATTTTATACAAAACCCTGATTAAGAGATAGTTAATCGGCAGTGATTAGGTCTATATATATATCGTGTTATTATTTAGGGCTTGTTTAAAAATATAGTTGAAATTATATTTTTTTAAAAAATTATTATTATTATTATTATTTAGATTATTTTAATATACTAATATTAAAATTATTTTTTTAAAAAATAAAATAAATATTATTTTAATACATTTTTAAATAAAAAAATAATTTCACACTCCACACATCTATTTAATTAATATATATATATATATATATATAATGGAATGCATCGTCATCAAACCCTAGATTGGTTATCAATATCTAATTCTTTCAATAAAAAAAGGAAAATGAGAATAAATCAAAAGGAGAGAAAAACA